>NW_004955493.1:1032927-1085285 GCF_000276665.1 Chinchilla lanigera | reverse complement strand
CAGCCGCCGCCCGCGGAACGCCGCGGCCGCGGGCCCCCGTTTCCAGCCGGAGCACGTACGGACTCCGGCGCGCTCGCCACGTCCAATGGGCAGGCTCGGGGGGCGGGACAAAGGGAGCGCGCCCGCCCCTCCCTGCGCTGCTTCCGCGTCATGGCGGAGGTGCGGTTCGCGTGTTTTGGAACAGTGGGGCGCATTTCCGAAGGCGGTGGCTGAAGTTTCCCCCCTTTCCAGGGTGGTCCCCGCGGGATCGCGGCTCTCTCGCGGGCCCCGGGGCCGGACTTTTACCCGGCCCGGAGCGTAGGCCCGGGGGCGCCGGGGTCCCGTCCCTTGTCTGTGCGCAGACTCAGGCCCGCGACCCTCCCGGGGACGGCGCTGCGCTCCGGTCGCGGCCACGTCGTCCCGGTTTCCGGTTTGCTTGAGGCCGCTCGAGCCAGAGGCGCACACCGCGGTCCTCCGCCGCCGCGCCGGAGCTGCACCGCACAGCGCCGAGGGAGAAGGGGTCCCCCACCCTTTGCCTGCGCGCCCACCCGCGCCCGTCCCCCAGCCCGCCGGCGATCGCAGGCGGCAGGACCGAAAGCCCTGCCTTTGTGGGAGCTCCCGCGGCTGCGGAACCCGCAAGTAAGTAAGGACGTGCGCTGACGACCCTGCCCAGGGATGAAGCCGCCCGCTTTAGAGCCCCTGGCGGCCCTGTCTCCTCGAACTGATGCTCAGTATTCTTACAGTGAGCTCAGCTCCGGGAGATACACCCGGGTGTTTCTTTGATTATCTACAGCGCCAGGAGAACTGGAAGCATTTTAAATCCAAAGGATTATGCTGTATTCTTGTGTCTGAACTCCCCGCTGGTACCCAGCTACAATTAAGAACTAACGCATTCCCTAGGCCTTCTAATAGCGCCTTGCAAGGTTTGTCTGGAGAATGCTTTTTCATTTGACTGCACCAGAAATTATGTAAATATATTTAGTTCAAAACGAATTAATCTTGGTTCATTTCATATTGCACTTCAGAGGTTTGCAATTATGAGATGACCCACACATGAGAAACAAAATCATTCCTTACTCACAAACACTTTACTAGCTGCTAAAAATCTCTGCCTGGCACTTTTCCGCTAAGCAGGGATATTTTGTTGCGTATTATGAGATAGACTGTAACAAAAGAGAGAGTCCCTGACTGCTTCCTATCAAAATCCCAAAGAGCCTGTCCCTTACGAAATCAGGTTTTTTGTTTGTTTGTTTTTGAGACAGGGTCTCACAATGCCATTCAGGCTGGCCTTGAACTCACTTTGTAGCCCAGGCTGGCCTCGAGCTCACAGCGATCCTCCTGCCTCAGCCTCCTGAGTGCTGGAATTACAGGCGTGTGCCACCACACCCAGCCTCAACCTGGTTTAAACCTCTAGTATTCCTAACCCAAAACATTTAAAAGGAACTATTGTAGCAACTCCAAGCGATTCATTCTGTCTGCTGTCTCACCTCTCCCGCCTGTCTCTGTGGAACAGTGTCACAGAGAAAGCTGCTCTGTCCCAAAAGAAAGCTGGGAGGAGGAGTGCAAGCAACAGGAGTACATAAAATGGCATATTTCATTTCTGAAGACAAAGGAGGCAAAAAGTTACGAGCCGGCTGTGGGGGAAGCCTGCCTAACCGCAGCTCCAGGACTCCAGAATGTGTCAGGTGAAGAAGCAAGTAGCTGGCCGCTGTGATGTGAAGGATTTGGGGCCAATGGCTGCTATGAAACCTCCCATCTCAAAGGAGCCGATTTTACTTTGTACCTGAGCCCCAAACCTAGAAAAATAAATCACCCCCATGAATAACCATAAAACACCTCTTATTTACGTTTAGCAAGCACGGGAAGAAACCAGAGAACAGGGATTTGCCTAAACGATTTGCGTAAAGGTAGCAGACCAATTGAATAGCAGACCTTTTCATAGAGCTTGGTGTCCCAGCTCCTGGTCCTTGGATCCATCTAAGAAGCCGTGCTGTCTCTTCTCGCAGAGAGCGTCCTGAGTTACGCAAATGAGGAGGAAGGAGAGCAGCAAGAGTAAATATACTAAGCAGAAGTTCAGCTTGCCCTTGGGACTGCCCCTTCCTTCATCTACTAGAATGTCACTGCAGTGTACGCAAGCCTCAGTTATCCACAATGGGGGAGGAAAGAGGCACAGACAACTCAGAAAGCCAAATACGAGGCAGTGTTTCTGAAATGCAGTCAGTGATGGTCAAAAGGCATGTAAGTGATGCCCTGTGGGTCCCTGACCTGGGTCTCAGCTCTGTACACAGGATTGAAACTTTGGCTGGATTACGTGCCTGTCCAGATCTCTTAAGCAAGGGCTTTGTGTAGCTGGCTCTTAAAAGTATGGAGTCTTCATGTTCTCTTTTGAGTTGCAAAGTGTAATGTAAAGAGAACCGGCAGCAAAAGGCACTTGGAAAGCACAAAACTCGGTAGTCACTAAGTTGAGCTAATGGTCTAAGAAAAAAACTCATCCCATGGTCATGGCTAGATTTTACATTCCTAGCAATATTTGGCACACCTTGGGAGAAAGATACAAGTTTTTCCCAGAGTATATTCAATAGAATGCGTCTAGTAGTTAAGGGATGAGCACCCTCTTAGAAAAGAAAACAATAAACATTTGCTACACTTTGGATCTCAAGTGTGCCCCAAAGCTGAGAGGCTAAAGGCTTGATCACCGGCTCACGGGGCCAAGGAAGGTGGTGGATACTGGAAGGAAGCTAGCTGCTTGGGGTGTGCCCTCCAAGGGATATTGGGATCCCCACCCCTTCCTGTAACTCTGCTCCAGGCCGCAGTGAACAGGTTTCCCCTGCTGCATGCTTCTGCCATGACGTCTCCCTTGCCACAGACCCAAAAGCAATAGGACCGAGTGGCTGGACTGAATTGTGAGCCCAAACAATCCTTTCCCTCCATATTTTTGGTATATTTTTGTGGGGTTTGTTTGTTTTGAGACAAGTTCTTGAACTCCCTACATTGCCCAGGCTGGCCTCAAATGTGTGGCAATCCTGCTGTCTCTGCCTCCTGAGTGCTGGGATTATAGGTGTGCACCACCAGGCCCAATTAAATTTTTTTTCAGAACTAGTAACTATAGGGGTTTTATCTGAACTTAGTTATAATTTTGGTGACTTACGGTGACATCACTATGTATCCAATTAATAAAATCTTAAGGAGCAACGGCAAACAGGTTTTAAAGAAAATAGCAGCTTCGGGTACAGAACTGAACCAGGAGTCGGAAGACCTCCAAGAGCAAATACAAATAACAGTGTAGTTCACTGGAGATCACCCAGGGCTGCTGCTCAGCGTGGCAGTTCACTACCCTCAGTCCTGAGCCTGGCTCTGTCTTCTTGTTTATGTAATTTGGGCCAAACTACTTGACCTCTCCAAGTCTTAGTTGCCCTGTCTGCAAAGTGGAAAATACAAGTAAGTTACCTATCTCCCGGAGATACATAGAGGCTTATGTTACATACACCAAGTATAAAGGGCTTAGCCGTGTGCCTAGATGCATGGTAAACATTCAGAAATGTTCATTTGCTCTTCCTTTCACACCAAGTGGGATAAATCAATCTCCTAAGCATCCCTTTCTTCTGTAAACTGAGGACCTTGATTCTGAGCTGTCTGCTTCACAGCACGTCCTGTCCGTAAGAATCAGATGATCTAAAGCCTTCATCAGCGTAAAACCTCAGCCAAGGTTATGATAATAAGCATGCTCTGTCCACACAGGACTTTAGCCTCTTCAGAAGTCATTTTCTGAGAACCTAGGATGATAGTTTCTCTTAAATAAAGTGTCTCTCTTCATGAGACTTCATATTAACAAAAAGAATGAGGGAAAGGAATATAAAACACAGAAACTATAAAATGCTCAAAGAAGCTCAATCTTGGAAGCAGCCTTTATGTTCACCCATCAGTAGAAGAATGGATAAAGAAGGCGTATGTACACACAGTGAGCGCTATTCTACCATGAAGATAAAACTGAAGAGTAAACACAGCAAAATAAAAGGTATAGAATAAGAAGTAGGGAGACCTTTCTCTTTTTTTTTTTTTTTTTTTTTTTTTTTTTGGTTTTTCTCCGGTACCGGGAACCGAACTCACGACCCCGCGCTTGCCAGGCAGGCACTTTGCCGCTGAGCTAAATCCCCAGCCCCAGGGAGACCTTTCTCAAAGGGGAAAGAGATGGAGCAGGGAGGGAAAAAGGAGGAGAGGTTAAAAAGGAATTAAGATGTATTATGTACATGTACCAGTTCCCCACAAGGAATGTAAGTACGTACTACAAGCATGTACTAATAAAAATTTAAATATCAAATCACAAAATCAAGCAGCAAATTCAGTCTACTTAGAGATGTCTGTCTTTCTACTAAGAAAATCCCCCTTTGATAAATATATAGAAAATTCTTCCCAGCTAGCTCATCTGTCTACTTCTGACACCCATAGCATTTCACCTGCTTCCAGGACCTGAAGGGCCACCGTTCGCCTCCCAAGGGAGTCTCGCAGCTGCCTCAGTTTATGTCAGGAATATCAGCAGAAAGATGCGCCCATTTCACAGACTCGTAACATTTACTGGATAGATCAGCACACCAGGCACTGGCCTGGCAAGTAATGGAATGGAAAGCAGAATAAACACAGCTTCTCAGTTTCATGGAGCTTACTGTAGTAGGGAGGCGTATCCAGCCAGCAGCCCTGCAGTGAATAGAGAATTACACACTGCTGAGTGCTAGAAATTAATTATACATTTTTAGGAAATCTTGTAACAGAAAAGCCTGACTTAATTGGGGGTAGGGAGACTGTTCGGGTAAAGGTGCCCGGAGGAAATGTGGCTTTGCTTCGTTTTGACATCCCCTTGCTAAGCTTGAGGACTAGCAAATTGCCTAAGTTCCTGCTGGACCAGCGGTGTACCAACTAGCCGTGAGCACAAAAGTGGAGCGCCCTCGGAGCCTCGTAGGATGCGATGGATCGCTGCGTCCCTCACACACTCTCAGCAGCCTTCAACACAGTGCCCTACACACAGCCAGCTCTCAGATACCAGTGACGATGATTATTCAACCGTAAGACCAGAGGCAGCCTCGCTGCCCTTGGATGAGCTACATGAGCAGTCCCAGGGATGAGCAGCCGTCTGCTTTAAACTCACAGAGGACATGTTCCTTTAAGGACAGAACTTCAACTTAATACTTAATCCCACACTCCACCAAACAAATCAGTTTCTCAGAATTGTGTTAACAAGGCACATGTCAGTATATATGTGTAACCACCTAAGATGTCCTTTTTAAAGGCCCAATTCATGATATCGAGGGCTTCAACTTGGATCACAAATAAATTCTAACTGATGCTGATACAACTGATGTGAACAAGCATCCTCTCTAATAACTTAGGAAATTTGTCATTTCACTGTAATACCCCTTGTGGTTCAGTTTCTTTGCCTGTAAAGTCAGCCAATCCCCACCTCTGTACTTACATTATACATATGTGCACTCCTTCTGGAATCCTAAATAATCTGTACATAAAACGTGCTGAAGCTACTTAAAGGAACGTGTGTATTCTTAAAAAATACAATTTCAAAGTGAGGACCTTCCAAGAACAGATCTGTGAGTTAGACACCTGATAGAAGAGACTGTTGTTTTCATTCAGTTTCTGGGGAATTTTCAGAGTTTCAAAGACCTTTCATCTTGTTCTGAATGCACTTTCAGGATAGCTGCTATCCTTGCTGTCTCTTTGATGCATTTGGTTTTGTTCTTTTGAATGGCTCCTTCCTCTGCACACCACTCACCTATAACTTCATGGTACTGTCTTGACAGACTTAGCTTGAAACTATAAGTCCTTATTTTGTGACTATAACATATGCAAACTTATCTTTTGTATGAGATGTATAAAAAAGTTTTTACTGCACGATGAGAATGCTTTTAAAAGTTAACGTCTGAGTGTTGTCAGTAGACAAAAATGCATGTACATAAACGTGATAAAGAGTTTGTGAGCAGAAGGGGCTAGAAAAAGAATTGAAATGTGTTATCTACACATACCAACTGCCCACAGTGAGTGTAAGCGTTATGTACTACAAACATATACTAATAAAAACTAAAAAAAAAAGCTCGCACTGTACCACAGAACAGCCACATCTCTGTTGGCATGAAGGAAGGCCACTATTTTATTTTTGCACAACCACAAACTGGTCAAAAAAAAGAGGAAGAACACCTTTATGAAAGAGGTTACTTGAGCAACCTGCCAACCTGAAAATCAGACAGAACTATCTCCCTTCTATGGTGAAAACTGTGATTGATTTGTTAATAGCTGCAGATAATATGAGCCTGTTTTACAGTTTAGCCCAGGACCTTCCTCAAACTTACAGTATGCACAGCTCATTAAAAGGGGGTTTAAGGGGCTGGGGATTTAGCTCAGCGGCAAAGCGCCTGCCTGGCAAGTGCAAGGTCGTGAGTTCGGTTCCTGGTACCGGAGGGAAAAAAAAAAAAGAAAAAAGAAAAAAAAATTAAATTTAAAAAAAAGGCGGTTTAAGAAAACTAAAACCTCCGCATTGTGAGCCCTCTCCTGTATTTATCTCCAGTTACAGCTTCCTTTTGCCAACATTCTTTGCTCTGTATGGTTTCCTAAAGTTGACATAGTCGATACTGAATGCAGCTGTTAAATGATCCTACAATCGGAATTTATTTCTCGGTTCATTGGCTGTGTCCAAAGACTCAAATGCAGGGCCTTACACATACTGGGCAAATACTCTATCACTGTCCTAACTCCCAGACCCAGTGTTCAGATCTTCTGAAGAAGTTTGAAACATGATAAAGAGTGGGCGTTAGAGCCTGCCGCCTTTCCTCAACCAAGAAGAATTTTCCCCACTGACAGAATTCTAGGTTCCTCCTCTTTGGGGGCACGCAGAAAAGCTGGCTATAGGTCAAGCTATTCTTTTTGCAGAAAGATTTGTTTTGATAATTAAAACTATAAATGTCACTGGAGCCAAATTTGCTGCATTTCAAATGGACATCTTATAATTTGAACGCATTTTTATGTATCCATTTTTGTATATATAAGAAGACATATTTACAGACAATTTTCATAACATCTATGGTGCACATTTTGATTATTCACTGAAATAAATCTCCAGGAAGCAAAACTAAGTTATCCTTTTATAGTTTGATAATATATATACCGGGAATCTGCAACAGCCTATTCAATTCGTGTACTGGAATTTCTCTGTTTCTGTATTTTAAACAGCAGCATATACAGCGGAAATTTTTCGTCTCAGTAGATGGTTCATTATATCATATTTGAGGGCATCCACTGTTTGTTAACTCTTACCCTATGTAATGGGTTGTATCTAGATGTCCCCCAGAGCCGCACAGTTCATAGCTGGGTCTTCCCAGGAGAGGCTGGATCTAGGGTGTGTGAATAGGGACCAGCGGGGTGTGGTGACTAAATTACTCCACGGATTGGTAAACCCACCTGGGTGTGGACAACACGGCTCAACAGGCTTGCAGCCTAGATGGGATAAAAAGAGAAAGAGAGACGCTGCTGGTTGCTGTGGGCCTGCCCTTCCATGCCCGTGGCCCTGCCTTTCTAGAGATATCTCCGCGGTAGAGCGCTTGCCTACCGTGCGTGAAGTCCCGGGTTCAACCCCCGGCAGCACACACACGTGCCCACCTCAGACTCTGAAGCCTACCTAAACGGGTTAGAGCAGAGATGCAAAGTCACGGTTTAGAAGAGCAGGCCCCAGGCCATGACTTCGCTGGAAGCTGAAGGAGGGTGAGAACGTATTTCTCGAAATAACGGCTCCCTGAGCGTGAGGGTGGAAGGGGCTGTGTCAGCCATGAACACGTGGGAAGAGCAGGCTAACGTGAGCGTGAGTTTCACCGTGGGCCCGGGAGCCCGCCCCGGAGCCTGTTCTGCTTCGTGCGGCAGGCAGGGGTCTCCTCGTGTGGAGGTGCGTGCAGCCGTCGAAGGCTCCGGACCCCAGCCCTTACCGTGGTCCTGCCTCACTGTCCCTGTCGCTCGCCGCCGCACGCCTTACATAGGGAGGATGTGCTGGGGGAGGACGTTCCTTGGTACCCACTAGTAAATAGTGTCTGAGTCTTTTCCTGATGCTCATCACACTCACCGCGGACCGAGTACATTTTAAAGGCAAGAGGTTTACTTCGGCTCATGGATCTGGAGGTGCAAGGCCGAGGTGGTGCAGCTGGCGATGGCCTTGCTGGCAGAGTCCCGGGTGGTGCAAGACCTCACCCCGGGAGAGATGCATAGGGTACTCGTGTGTGTCTCTTCTTAGGAAGCCACAGGGTTCAGTCGTAGAGACCGGCCAGTAGCCTTATCTAATCCTTGTTAACCCCACAGGCTCCAACCCTGAGTGCCGCAGCTCAAGCTTCTACCCTCTTACCCCGCCCAGCAGGGATTACACTCCAGTGTGGTTTTCACAGGGGACGGCCGTATTCAGACTGTAGCAAACAGGTCTGGGTTGTAATAGTTTGCACTGGTCTGTGGGTTTGTTCCCGGCTAATCAGGGAAAGATGAACCCACTTTCAGGGTACTAACATCCAGTGTCCAGGCCTGCAGACCCTCAGGGATGGGCTGACCCACATCAGATCTCCTACAGACACTGAAGACGCCCCGCCCTTCCTCCACGCAAGGAGCATCAAACCTCACCTGCCTGCACAGTACAATAAATACTGAGGAGAGCGTCCCAGGTTCTTCAGCTTTGGTGGCGATCACTGTATTTTTTTTACTGAAGTAAAATAAAGATAACGTAAAATTTACCATTTGTTGTTTTTGTTCTGGTTTTGTGGTTGTTTTATCGAGACAAGTTCTCACCATGTACCTCAGGCCTCAAACTCGAAATCCTCCTGCTTCAGCCTTCCAGGGGCTGCAATTACAAGCATGTGCCACCACACCCAGTAAAATTTACCATTTCAGCCGTTTTTAGATGTATAGTTCAGTGGCATTAAGAACAGTGACTTGTTTAACCTTCTCTACCATTCATCTCCACAACTTCTGATCTTCCCAAGCTGAAAGTCTGTGACTCTTAAACACTTACCACTACATATTTTCCCCTCCCCTCAGGCCCTGGAAACTGCTCTTGTAATTTCTGAGTCTGAATTTACTAAGTGCTTCCTGTAAGTGAAATCATACATCTGTCCTTTTGTGACAGCGTTATTTCACTCAGCATAATGTATTCAAGGTTCATCTATGTTGTAGCATGTCAGAATTTTCTTCCTTTCAAAGGCTGAATAAAATTTCATTGTATGTTTATCCCAGATTTGTTTATCCATTCATCTTTTAATGGACAGTTCCAAACTCCATGCCAATTTATGCAGCCTTATTTTTATCATTAAAAACAAGGTTGCCTCAACAAGATATTGTTAGGTTTGGCTTCAATAGAGGCAAAACAAAGTAAAAAGAGCCTTTATTGCCCGGGCACGGGAAGACTGCTGAGAGAGAGAAAGAAAGAGAGAGAGAGAAATTCTTCCAGAGAGGAGACTGGAAAAAAATAGATTGGGGAAGTTGAGGATGGAGTTTATGGGGCGGTCTAAGTGACTTAACAGACGGTGATTGGTTGCCCGGTGCACCAAAGCAAACCGGAAGTTGTAATGGGGGCGGGAGTTAGTCCAAGAGATAATGATCTTCTCTGGGCCGCGCCATGTTGGATCACCGCCATGATGACCTGGCAGAAATTTACAGGGGCGGAACCCCATCAGATACTGCCAAACAATGCAACAACTCATCGAAAAGACCATATATTGTCAAGGACCATTATATACAATTTTGAGGGAAAAGTCATTTCGAAATTAAGTTGTGATTAGGGCTTGTCAGACCTGCTGCCTGGCCAAGTGGGCCAGCTGCCGCGTGCGGGAACATAATTCCCTGAGCCTCCAGCCACACTTGAGGCCTCAGTGGTCGTGTGGTGCTGTGACGCCGCAGGGCAAGACTGTATCAGCTGAATACTGGTTCCTTGAGAACCCAATAGCAATAAAAGTAGAGTCTCACCTTGGGGAAAGGACAAACTCCTCAACCTGCCAAATGCCTTCTCTCCCCAGCTCTCCCACTGTCTTCATCAACATAAAGATCCTCACTGCCACCCTCTGAGTCATCCAGAAAATCCCTCTAATCATTGTATACACCCCATAAATAGTGGTTGCTTGGAGTGTCTTTGTCTCTGTCCACCCCGAGGCATTGACCTGCCAGCCCCCTGTCATGCATAACTATATTTGTCTCCGCGGGCGGGGAGATAGCTCAGTGGCACAAGTGCTTGCCTGGCAAGCACAAGGTCCTGAGTTTGATTCCTGGTACCAAAAAAAATTTTAAAAAAAATTTGTCTCCATTTCTTATTTGATCCCTTCAGTGTAGCTCTCACTAGGCAGATCAGGGGACTGACTGGCCCCCAATAATAGATCATGGCCAGGTAGGCTTCATCTAGAAATGCAAGAATGGTTCAACATGCACAACTCAATAAATATAATACATCACAGAAACAGAAGCAAGGATAAAAATCACCTGATCGCCTCAATGATACAGAAAAAGCCCTTGATAAAATCCAACATCCTTTCACAATAAAAACCCTGAAGAAAACAGGTGTACAAAGACCTTATCTCAATCTGATAAAAGCCATTTATGACAGAACTACTGCCAGCATCATATTACTAAAAGCTAAAAGCTTTCCCTCTAAAGTCAGAAACAAAACAAGGATGTCTATTATCACCACTCCTGTTCAACACAGCACTGAAAACATTAGCGAGAGCAATTAGGCAAGAAAAATAAATAAAAGGGATATGTGTAGGTGTTGGGGGCCAGGCTGTGTAAGGGTTGAGTTGCTGACCACAGTGCTCTGAAGAAAAGATAACACCCCAGCTGACACAGCTGAGAACACACACGCTGTCATCTCACTCCCTATTCCAGAGCAATAAACTGCCAACTTCAGAGGTCAAATAGCCGATAGATCAAATTTATTGCCTTTGTTCTAACTTCTCAAGGCCCTGCTCATTTTCTCGGCTTTTGCCTCAGATGTGCCCTCCACTTCCTACACCCGCCTGAAGTGTGAAGATGCCATTAAGTAGGGGCAACCCAGGGAAAGCCTTGTCTTAGCTCCTAGAGTGTTTTGACCTTCCTGGAACCCCCACAAACCATAATTGCATTTGTCTTTATTTCATCTTTTTCTGTAAGCTTGTGCATAAGATCAAGAGCCTGATCAGCTCCCAAAATAGAGGAAAAGAAGAAGTCAAATTATCATTATTTGCAGATGACCCTCTACATAGAACACCCAAAAGAATCTACCAAGAGACACACAAAAAATCAATACTATTCATGTACACTAATTATGAACCCACCAAAGAAGAAACTAAGGGGAAAATACCATTCACAATAACACCAAGAAAAATAAATACTCAGGAATTAAACTAAGGAAGTGAAAGACCTCTACAACAAAAATTGCAGTGCTTTGGTAAAGGAAATCAAAGAGAACATCAGAAAATTAAAAGCCATTCCCTTTTCTTGGAGACTCACAACCTATTTGTCAAAAGGGCCACACTTCCAAAACTGTTACACAGATTTCATGTAATCCCAACTGAAATACTAATAGCATTCTTCACAGAACTAGAAAAAGCAATCCTAAAATTCATATGGAACCAAAAGAGACCCAGAACAGCAAAAACATACCTAGGTAAGAAGAGCAAAGTGGGATGCATCCCAACTCTGGACTTGAAGCTATATTACAAAGCTTCGTTGATTAAACAAAACAAAACAAATTCCAGCATGGTACTGGCACAAAAACAGACACATGGATCAACAGGGTAGAGTAGCAGATGCAGAAACAACCCCAAGCATATTCAACTATTTGCTCTTTGACAAAAGGGCCAATCATGCTGGAGGAAAGGCAGCCTCTTGAGTACCTGCTGTTGGGAAAACTGGCTCTCCACGTGCAAACAGTGAATCTAGACCCGTATCTCTCACTATGTACTAAACTAAAATCAAACAAATCAAGAACTAATGTTAAAACAGAAACACCTAACCTGCTGGAAAATAAAACAGGTGAAACTCTTACAGTCATAGCTGTAGGCAGGGACTTCCTGAAGTGAACACTGCTTGCACAGGAAATAGTACTGAGAATCAACAAATGGGATCATATATATATGTACATATTTTTTTTAAAGAGTGAGTGGACTTATGCCTATCTCTACCATGTTTTCTTTTCCTCACTCAAGAAATGTCTGATTTTAGAAAATCATGCCTTCACTAAACATACTTCATACTTGATTCTTTTTTAACTCAGTATTCTGAAGTTGGTGAGCTCTCTCAAAGTGTTTAGAGACACAAACATGAAAAGGTTAAAGGCACAAGAAAAGGGAAATGAATGCTACATATAAATCTCATTTTTCAAGTCTTCTAAGTTACTTGAGTCCAAATCCTTCTCAATCTGAAATTCCAATAATCAATTTCTGTTTCAGATCTTTTTTGCTCTTTAGTGGGGGAGAAGGCAAAGTCAACTGAAGCAGGTGTGGGCCACAGGTAACCAGTTAGTGGAAGTTTCATTCTTTGAGATTTTAAAGTTCGAATCAACCATCCCTCCTACAGGTATTCTGTCACTTCCTGCATAAAATGTAGCAACTTCTTTTGAAGATCAAGGGGAAATCCAAGCATAATATCTCAAAAATATCCTTCAGTTAGGTCTGTTTTCCCATAGCCATGTATCTGAGTACTCCTTTGCAGAGCATGCGTATCTAGTTCAGGACTTCCACAGACCAGAATTTTGGCCTCTTCTGGAAGAAGCAGCCTTCAAGCATTTGAAACCCACATACTATGAAATCTATAATAAAATGCAGCAAACTTCTTATAGATGGATTCATTGAGAAGGAAGACAGTATAAAGCTGTATATATATTTCCTATTTTGATTGGTAACTGGAATTTCATCATTTCCTGATTTTAAATCATGAGACTTAATTATTCCAACTTCTTCTTCAAAAACCTGCAATGTTGCCAGGCATGGTGGCACATGCCTGTAATCCCAGCACGCAGGAGGCTGAGGCAGGAGGATCGTTGTGAATTCGAGACCAGTTTGGGCTACAAAGTGAGCTCAAGGCCAGCCTGAACTGCATAGCAAGACCTTGTCTCAAAAAGACAAAAACAAAACAAAACAAAAAAAAACCCTGGAATGTCGAATAGAAGTCTTCTTCAACATTGCTGTCATATTATAAGAGTTCACTTAATCCATGGGCCAGTTTGGGCATAATTTGACATAAGTCATCATTGGTAACACTGCAGATGCCTACTGATGTATTTTGATCGCTGGGAACAATGGGAGGCTCAACAGTTTCTTGTAACAGCAGGGAGGGAAAGGAATACCCAAGGTGATGCTGTTATAAAGAGCTAGTCCAGTAAGAATTCCAACCAATCAGAATTCAGAATAGTTACACTGACAGCTGCTCAACCAATGGCAGTGTGAGTCCTTATGATACGTGCACGTGCCATAATCTGGATGAGAAATTTGGCAAATTAGAACCGTTCTTCAGTCAAGCCACCCATATCCAAACCAGCTTCCCAACAAACAGAACTTTCAACTTCTTTTTCAAATCTGCTCTTTTCCAGGCTAACTCTGCAAGTGACTTGCTAACCAGATATGTCCACCTTGCTGTTGTATTTAGAAATAACATATTTCATATCATCAAGTCTTTGTCTTTAAGATACTTTATCCACCAGACTTTGCCTTGTGCTGTTTATCATCTCTTGTTCTGAGTCTCTCTGAATAATGATTTTTTTTTTTTTTTGCAGCTATAGAAGTAAGGAATGGATACTGACAGAAGGAAAGCCTGTGAGAGTTTCCACAGCTCTGCCATGTGTGCTATTCTTCCATAAGGTCAATGTGATCCAATGAAGAATAATAGAAATCAGTACAAGGAAAAAGGGGATGGTGAATCAAATTGTTTGCAGTATTTTTGGGGTGGGGGTACTGGAAATTGAACCCAGGGCCTTGTGCTCACCAAGCAGGTGCTGTGCCACTGAGCTATATCCCCAGCCCTTGTTTGCAATATTAAGTAAAGCAAACACTTTAGCTATTTTGTATTGGTTTGGGGTACTTGGTTTGAGCATTGCTTCCTGGCTCCAGTGCAGATCCCTCAGCCTGTTAGCACAGATCCTTCATCCCACTGGCACAGACTTCCTAGATTCCACCACTGACCTTTGGGCCTTCCCAGCACAGATCCCTGAAACAGGCCTGCATGAGATATTGTTATGGGCTCTGGGCCTCCAGTTGGATTCATGGGAGGCATTGTTATGGGCTCTAAGTCTTCAGCTGGACTCATGCAGGACATTATCATGGGATCCAGGCCCTCAGCTGAATTCTTGGTCTATAGTGTGTGGACAGATTTCCTGCACTCCCTTGTATATGATTCTTTGGGTAACTATTATAAATAATCTTATAACATGTGTCCTGTATTATATTGTTCCCTTGCAATATCCCCCAAACCATAACAGATGCTGGTGGAATCCACCAGGAACATTTTGTTGTAGGTGGAAATTCTTCAGGTTTTGTGGGAAACCAGCATAAATTGCAGTAATCTGTCTACCAATTGCCTGAACCACTTCTGGGATCATTTCTTCAACCAGCAAACTAGGACACTGCGGTCAGCTTCCACTAAGGTAGCTGGCTGTCTGTCATAGCAAGTGAGCATAGATGACACCCATCGATGTGTTATTAAACTGAGGATTCTTTAAAAGTATAAAATGTGCTCTGAGATCATCATTTGTTCATGAGCCTCTCCATTCTCATATCAGCTTGTTAATGATTCCTTTTATACTGTTTTTTGAATGTCTTGAGGAATATTTAGTAAAGCTTCATATACAGCCCTACAACCTTAGCATTAATCACAGTCTTCAGTAGTTCAATGAGGCAGTGGCATCTCTCGAAAATCTTTCACAGTTTCAGGCTGAATGGGAAGGACAGGTTCTGGAAGGACTGGTGCCATCTTTTCCGATAATAATGCATCTCTAGAGATCTGCTGCTTTTGTCTAACATCAAGGCAAATTGGTGACAGGTCCCTTACGAACTCGATGTTAGGGAAAACAAGATGTGTAGATGAACTTCTGTTTTCAGCAGCTTCCTTCTTCTAGCTAACAGTTGAAAAAACTCTCAAAGTGGAAATGTGGCCTCTGGCTCCATTGCTGGCAGACATGACCGGCAGCAGCTTCTCGAAGCCCAGTTCCTTCGCTTGCCTCTCTTTGTGCCCGGCAGAAGGGGCAAGCAGTGAGAGCCCCAGTTGCCCTGGTGATGGTAACTTTTTGACAGAGGGAACCTTTGAAGGCAGACAGTCCTGTTCTGTTGTTTACCAGGAAAGTTACAGGTTTGCCCCCTGACTTTTGCAGTGGCCATGGGCTCTTGGGGGCCCAATCTGATAGAGCTTGGTCTGTCCTATTTGTCCAGGCCTGACAGGGCACAACTCACCTGTGAGGGCTGACAGTCCAGTCTTCCTTAGTCAAAATGTGGAACGTAGAAGGAATTGCTGACAGTCATCTCTGCGGGTGTTAGATGATGCCCTCTGACCAGGACAGCTGTGCCTCCGGGGGCTTCTGTGGGGAAATGCAGGCAAAGAACCGGAACTGGTTCAGTTTCCTGAAAGCAGACCAGTTGAGAGAGGGGAGTGAAGCTACAGGTGTTGGCAGCCGCTGCAGCAGCCAGAGAGGGTGCCAGGGTGTGATTCTCAGGAGAGTGGGCCTCTTTTTCCTTTTGTTTCTCTGCGATGCAGGGTGTGGTTTGGTCTCATTTTTAACTCCATAAAAGCCCCTTTTCCTGCAGTCAGGAACTGTGGGTTTTAACTAGTTATTTCCCATTCTGCCTCCCTATGGTGTATGTTGTGTACCCTCAAACAATGGTGCAACAGAGAAAGGGTGGGTGCCCCTGACAGAGACCATTCAGATGCCCACCTGACCACGCCCCCCAAGGGCACTTCAGCACCACTTAGCTAAGGAGGGTGGAGGCCTCCATTATCCACGTGTCGATCACCACGGAACCGCAGGTGAGGCCCATCAGTCACAGCCACCGGGCTTCCCAGTCTTGGGCACAGACAGAGCCACCTGTTGCTCATGCTGTCCATTCCACTCACTCACACATTCACTCAGCAGGCACTCAGAGCTTAGACATTCCAACCCCCCTTCCCCTGAGAGTGGCCTTAACTAACAAGGTGATTAAGCTCTTCTGCTCAAACTGAGCAGGACTGACAGACTAACTGGGGTGCCCCTGGGGGTCTTACCAGAATCAGGCAGGCAGGCAGATTTCATTCTCCTCCCTTTGGGGTCTGATGTGAGCCACTCAAGCAGGGAGCCAGGAATCCTCCTCCAGACCTCTGAGGAGACTTGAGAAATCTCAAGGGCACACCTTCCCGTCAGGACCTGGAGAAGTCCTTGCTACATCCACAAGGGCCACAACCATGACCAAAGAGGTCAGTACAGTCAATCTTCCCTGTTGATACAACGGCAAGTGGAAACACCAAAACAACAGCCGGGATGTGGAGGCAGATTTATTTATATCAACAGGCACTGATCAGGATCATTCTCAGAATACCAGGCCCCAGTCTCTGGCGGTCTAGGGCTTATATGGGATAAGCAAGCGGGAAGTACAGAGGCAGAATGGCTTGTCAACTGGGGATTGGTTTATACAATGTGCATCGCAGTGATCAGCCATTTCTAAGAGACAGGGGCAACCGGAACTGGAGCAGGAACTGTTACCTGGGCAACTAAGAAACTGACCTACACTGGCCGAAGGGGGAGGGCATTTTCTGCTACAACTCTGGCCTCCTTTTAGGCAGATTAGAACACAGGCTGAGGCACTCAGTTAGGGGGCCCCAAGGGACCAGAGGCGGCATGTGGAAATGACCATATATTGGTCTCCAAAGAACACACGGTGTGTACTAGCATTGGTCGATACTGGAGCTGAGTCAACGCTAATTTACAACACCCTGGACCACGTCATGGGACCTGCTGCATGTATGAGCGGTGCGAAGGTCGGTACCTCCCAGTCTCGAGAGCCCAGGAGACATTCGGTGTCCGCATTTGGCTCCATTCCCCTCTGATGTCTGTGCTTCCCTAGTTGTCGAATACATCCTGGGGGTGGACATGCTGATGATGCCCAGCGTGACACCACGCAGGGTGAATTCCACTTTCAAATCCACGCGAAGGAAGCAATAACCCGTGGACATCCACACCAGGCACCACCGACTCTCCCGCAGGCGACTCAGGGTGTGTGTGGAACACTGTCGGCTGCCTGGTGGCCATGAGGAAATAAGGCAACCGTCTTGAAATCGGGAGAAGCAGGGGTGATGCACCCCGCACAGCCCTTTCCACCCCCCAGCGTGGCCCACACGGAACCCTGACAGCACGCGGCAAATGACCGCGGATTCCCGGGAACTGAACAAAGCGACTCCTCCCTTGCACGAGGCAGTGCCTAATACTGCTGACCTGAGGGATCGTCTCACCTCGATGCTGGGCTGATACCATGACGTTGTGGATTTGGCCAGCGCCTTCTTCTCCACTGCTATCGCAGCTGGCCGTCAGGACCAGCGTGCCTTCACCTGGGAGGGCAGCCGATGGACCTTCCAGGTGTTGCCACAAGGCTATTTGCACAGCCCGACTTTACGTCGTGGCCTGGCGTCCCAGGACTTGGCCACCTGGACCAAGCCACACTTTGTGTCACTGTTTCATTCCATGGATGATACCACGTGAACCTCTGACTGCCCTACAGATTTGGAAGCTTCCACACACAGTGTGAAGGGAGCCTTGCTGGCCTGGGGGTGGGCCGCGAACAAGGACAAAATCCAGGGACCTGGCTCAGCTGTCAAATTCTTGGGTGTTATCTGGCCAGAGAAGGCTTGAGAGTAATCCCCGGTGCCATAACTGATAAGATCCAGGCAACCCCTGGCCCAGGACAGAACGCCGGTTACGCGTGTGTGGCCTGCTGGGTTTCTGGCGGACGTTTATCCGTACCTGGCTACCCTGCCGCACCCCTTATCCTGGACGACCAGAAAGGGTGCGGCCCGGGGCTGGTCAGAGGCAACAGAAGCTGCTTTTCAGCACTCAGAGAGGCCGCTGTGCGGGCGCAGGCCCTCAGGGCAGCGGACCTCGCCCCTGCTTTCCCTAACTGTGAGTGTGGGTGTGGTGGGTTTCGCTGCGGCCTATGGTGAAAACAGGGGAGGCCGAAGCCCCGGGCTGGGTTTGCTCGCAGTTACGGGAAGGAGCTGAACGCGGTGTTTCCCGCTGGAGAAGCAGTCGGCAGCAGCGTGTGCCACTTACACGCCCGTGAGGGGCACGGGGCAGAAGGCAGTGAACACAGCCTGAATACTCTATGGAGGGCGGGGTCCACACCCGACGTCACGGCCCGGCCCACCGTCACCGCGGCAGCGACCTCTGTGGGCTAGCCTGTCGTCTGCCAAACTGGCAACAGAGTTGGGACCTGTGATACACACAACACGAAGAACGCTGCAGAGATGACAGACTACAGGCCATGACCTAACCCCTACACAGACGAGAACGGGGACTGCAGGCCGACGCCTGGTGTCTAGCCAAGGCACAGCGGTCCAGCCCCTACGGAAATCGTCTGGTTTGACACCAGAACGCGCAGGTTGAGCCCATGGCAGAGTGGCGGTCAGTGGCACCTCCCGTGTCTGCGTGGACAGCTCTGGTTTCCAGCTTGGGCAGCCAGGGCTGGCAGGAAGGGCACTGTCCCTTATGCGGTGCCGATTTACAGTGCGATTTATGGGAGCGGGGCCAAGCAGCTAACCGCGCAGCGTGTCACGTTTCGGGACATAAGCCCCTCCTCTCGTGGGGAGTGCCTTAGTGATGACTTAGTCCACGAGGGTAGCCACTCTCTGAGGCTCCACGCGAAACTGAGACACGAAGGCCGCCGTACCACGCAGGCACCTGGGTTTGACTCCTGTCCAGGCAAGGGCTGAGGCAAAGGCGTGTCCCCAGGGTGCCCGTTTGGCCCCTGGAGGACGAGGGTGCCCACACAGCTTGGCACAATACCAGGAGCACTGCACCCGCTGTAGCAATGGCCAGTGGAGTACGCCGGCCCGCCTCCCTCACAGGGACACAGATGTGGACACAGCCACAGCTGTGGGCTTTGCCCGCCGGGTCCCTCTGCCGACCAGGCCTGCACCCTAAGGCTTGGCAGTGGTTGACGGCGGCACCTGGGATGCCGCCGGGAACAGCAGCTGACCGGGGAATCTTTCACGGGGCTCAAGTACAACAGTGGGCCAGGACGACCATGTCAGATGGCACCTCCACGCGCCCTCCCGGCCACAGGCCGCTGCCATGCGTCCTCAGAACCACACTGGCCCACTTGGCAGCGCAGTTCACGGGCGGGTGCGGGTCCCGCCTCAGGCGGTCCAGGCGCTCCATGACCAGCCCCGACACGAAACCGCCTCCTGAAAGCACAGCTGGTTCCTTTGCACACCCACCCCACAGAGGAGGCCCTAAGGGAACGCAGGGGCCCTAACCCTCACGGCCAGCGGCCGTTATCAGTGATGGTGCTCGGGACGAGGCCTCGCAAATGAGAAAGGTGGTCATGTCCTCCTGCGTGCAGAATGGTGTATTTTTACCCCTGACCGCCAGACACAGGTGCAAGAAGCCTCACAGGACATGGTTGCGGGGGCGTCCGCCAGCCGAGCTTCGCAGCAAGCCCTCCTCGCCCGCTGGCGGGAGCCTTGGGGTCCGCCCGGCGCTGGGCACCGGGCTGCGCTGGGGCTGGTGGCGTGTGCTGTCCCTGCGCTGCGGCTGTGCTCCTTGTGCACAGGGTCAGCCGTCTGAGCCCTCGCAGGAGTGACGGTCCCCCACCTCGGAGGGGTGGGGGGCGCGGGACACCGGCTTCCAAGCTCAGTCTCGGGCACCTGAGGACATGGTAAGGACACGAACCCCGTCCAGCACAGGCACAGAGCGGAACACACTTGTGTAACCATGACATCACTGGACATCCAGCACAGGCGGGTCAGGCCAGCCCAGAGAAATGTAAACGGGTGCTAACGGCATATTGAAAAGCAAACGGCCCAGGTGCAGCTGCCCCTGCTTGCTGCCTGCCTCCTGAAGGGATGTCTGCCCCGCATGCCCTCTTTTCCCTGGGGATCCCCCCTGCAAACGCACCACACCAGGCCCAGCCTTGACAAACACAGAGCGTTACGGTGATATCATGCAGAACTGTGTTTATAGCCGCACAGCTGATCACAGCTAATTCTTGGAAGCAGCTTATGTGTCCATCAAGAGGTGAACAGACAAAGAACATGTGATATTTACACACAGCGGAGCACGGCTCTGCCGTGAAGAAGGACGGATGAGGCGTTTGCAGGACAACGGGTGCACCCCGAGACCTTCACGTTAGGTGAAATAAATCAGACACACAAGCTTACATATCACACGGCTCCTCTCACACGAGGAAACACGTCATAAATAAAGAGCAAAACAAGGGATAACAGGAAATAGGGACACGGATATTTCCCAAATGGGAAGGCAACCAAGAGACAGAGCGAGGGGGCGCCAGGCGAAGGGGATGGAGAAAGGAATCACCATGCGCTCCGCACACGCCCCAGCTCCACTCGAGGGCGTGACAGTCTGTGCTGCAGATGTGTGCGGGGAGAATAAAGCAAGGCGAGCACGTAGCCCAGCAGACAGGAGGTGCAAACTGCGGTCACTCGCCTTGCACCTTCCCTGTGGCCTTGGAAAATCGCATAGCCCGAACGATCCTGTCTGTGAAACTGGCAAAAACCCCGGTGCGATCAAAAGCCATTCATGAGGGCACGAGTGTTTTACCTGCTTGCTTCCTTAACTGAATTGTGAGTCCTGAGATTTTCCCCCCAAGTTCTAACATAGATATGTCTGTACTTACGCAGTGCACAACACAAGCACCGAACTTTGTTTTCCACGCGCAAAACTTCACAGATTCAGAGGCCCACAACATGCCATTAAAAGAGAAAATAATTTACTGCAGACAGCGTAGAGCTGTGACACAGCTGAGAAGACGGCAGAGGGTCTCTTGATAATGGACGCATGAATGAATCGCCTGAAATAAAACCTCCGCCTTTTTACACACGTGCGTCACACGCAGCACGTCGCACACGCCTGGGCTCATAGTGTGAGGCTCACCCAGTCCGCCGGGAGACACCTGGGAAGGTAAGAAACTAGAACCGAACGTAGACACAGGTGTTCTTCTCCCTCACGGACTCAGGTCGCGAAAGAGCATCGCCACACAGGTGCGCTCGTCACCGGGAGAGCGAGGGGCGCGCCAGGGCCCAGCCCTGTGCTAGGTGCCTCGTGTGCGTCGTCCCTCCGGATCCTCAGGGTAATCGAGTGACGTCGAGACCGCGTTTTCACACCAGAATCCCCCAAGGAAGAGAAGACTTCTCAGCACAGCGAGTGATTCTCAGGATTCTCAACCACAGATTCTCAACAACAGGATTCTCAACCGGGCGGTCTGAGCGCGAACTCAGGTTCCTCACTGCGGAGCTGTGCTGCCCTCCAGCGTTCACTGCCCGCCCCTCCGCGCGCGGGATTCCGCTTGGCCCCCGTCTCCCCAGCCGCCCAGAAACACTGTGGCAGTCAGTGAACGGGAAGTTTTCAGCGAGAGTCACAAGGAAGGCAGAGACGAGATCTTCAGCGGAAGTGATACGTACTTTAATAATATTTAAACCGGGCGTGGTGGCGCACGCCTGTAATCCCTGCCCTTGGGAGGCTGAGGCAGGGGGATCGTTGGGAGTTTGAGGCCAGCCTGGGCTACAAAGTGAGCTCAAGGGCCGCCTGAACTGCATAGCGAGACCCTGTCTCAAAAAAAAAAAATTTAAAAGTTATGAAATTATTTTTAAACTGTCTGTTGAGATCATCTAAAAGAAGAAAATGACGTTTCCAGTCGCTCAAATGGCATTTGTGCCATTACTTCAAGAGAATCTCCCACATTCCAATGAAAACAATTTTGGGGCTGGGGATTTAGCTCAGCGGCAAAAGCGCCTGCCTTGCAAGCGCAAGGTCGTGAGTTCGGTTCCTGGTACCGGAGAAAAACCGAAAAACCAATGAAAATGATTTCTATCGTCTATAAGTTTTGAAAGTCAGGTGACTCACCCTCGTTAGTGTATAACTTGTGAGTTTCTACAAATGCGTATGCCTTGACACCACATAAAAAATTAAGATACAAAATGTCCCCACAACCTTAAAAACTCCCCACACCCCTGGTAATCACCACTGCCCACCCAGGCTGTGGCAGTCACGGGGGTGTTTTCTGCACTGATAGTTGTGTCTTTTCCAGAACACCATCTAAATAGAAGCCTTTGGGTCTGGCTTCCTGCCCTCAGCCTAACGCACGTGACGTGCCTTCACGGGGTTGAACGTGTGGGTGAATCGTCTTTTTAACTGCACTATGTTCACCTATTAACCAATGGAAGAGCATTTGGGCTGTTTCCAGTTATATTTTGGTGATCATGAATAAAGCTGCCATAAACATTTACACACAGTATTTATGTGAACACAAGGTTTTTTTTCCCTTTGGGCAAAAAATAACAGTGGGATTTCTAGATCATACATCAAATATATAGTTAAGTCTCTAAGAAACTACCAAGCCACTTTTGAAGTAGCTATACAGCTTTATCTGAGAGAGTCTCGCTGTGTAGCCCAGCCTGGCCTCAAATGCGTGATGCTCCTGTCGCAGCCTCCTGAGCGCTAGCATGACCCGTGTGCACCGCTGTGCCTGGCTCCACCCACTTCAGTTCCTCACAAGAATGGGTGAGAGTTCTGGTAGTTCATGTCCAGGTCAGCGCTTGGTGGTGTCAGTTTTTACTTTAACGATGCTAGTTGTTAGGTAGTGATATCTCATTATGACTTCAAATTGCACTTTTTAGTAATGTTAAGTACCTTTCCGTGTCATCCTTAATAAAACGTCGCTTCAAACCTTTGCCCATTGCTATTGTTATCATTTTATCACATTTCCTTTTTTTTTTCTCTTTTTGGTACCGGGAATCAAACTCAGGACTTGTGCTTGTCAGGCAGGCGCTGTGCCACTGAGCTATATCCCCAGCCCTCATTTTATAGTTCACTGAAAGCATTCTTTTTATATTCTACATGTAAGTCCTTTATCAAATATTTGCAAATATTTTATTCTAGTCTGCAGCTTACATTTTAATTTTCTTAATGTCTTAAGAATCAGAAGTTTTTAATTTCGGTGAAGTCAAATTTATGAACTTCTGCTGACCTGGCTTATACATATGATATCATATCTAAGACATCTTTCCTGTTCCAGAGTCACAAGGATTTTTTCCTGTTTATGCTAAAAGATGTATGGTTTTAGGTATGTGATCTATTTTGACTTTATATTCAGTACAACGTAAGAGTCAAACTCTCTTGTATTTGATAATTGTTGAAGATACTATCCTTCCTTCACTGGATTCTACTGCTTTTTTGTTTGTTTGTTTTTTGTTTTTTGTTTTTCTCCGGTACCGGGAACCGAACTCACGACCTTGCGCTTGCCAGGCAGGCGCTTTGCCACTGAGCTAAATCTCCAGCCCCTGTACTGCATATTTTGCAAGGTTTTAAGGTTTTATGTCTGAACTCTACTTCTGTGAAGAGCACAGTTTCTTAATTACCATACATTTATAAAATACTGGAATCAGATGGTTTGAGTACATCAACTTTTTCTTTCAAGTTGTTTTTGTCTATTCTAATGATTTTACTTTTCCTGACAAAATTCATAATCAGCTTTTTGATTCCTGTCACACTTTTTCACAGACTTTTGATTGGGTTGCCTATGGAAAATTGACACCTTAATATTTAGTCCAGGACACAATATAGATATCTCTGTTTAAGTTTTCTTTATTTCTTTCATCACTGATTTCTAATTTTTATCTTAAATGTCTTGCACATGTTTTTAAAGAGATATCTACCTAAGTATTTCATTGTTCTTTTTTATGATATTGTAGATAGAAAAATTTTAAAATATCAATTTCCAACTGTTAATTCCCAGTATCTAGAAATACAGTTGATTTCATATATTGACCTTGCATCCTATAACCTTCTTTGAATTTTACTACATAAAGAATCATGCTGTCTGCTAAAAGTTTCATTTCTTCCTTTCAAATTCAGATTTTCTTGTTCACGGCATTGGTGGTTCAGTGGTAAAATTCTCACCTGCCAAATTCATACTTTCCCGCCTATTTTTCTTGACATACTGCACTAGTAAGAATCTCCAGTTTGACTTCAGGCAGGAGTGGGAGGTGCATACATCCTTGCCTTGTTCCCAGTCTTAGGAGAAAAGCATTTAACCTTTTACAACTGAGGATGAAATTAGCTGCAGATTTTTTGTAGAGGCCTTTGTGAGGTTGAGGAATTCCACTTCTACTCTTAGTTTGCTGAGAGTTTTTATGTAAGTGGATAGCACGTTTTACCAAATGCTTTTTATCCATCAACTAAAATGGGCATATAGCCTTTTCTTTTTTCTGTTGATAGGATGGATTACAGTGATCAATTTCTGAATGTTCAACACCAAACTCCAAAAGTTAACCCTACTTGGTCACATTCATTGCCCTTTTCATATTATCTATATTAGAATCGCTGATACATTGTTGAAGACTTTTCCATCCATGTTCATGAATACAAGTCTATAGCTTTCTTTTTTATAATGCTTTTGGCTATAGTGTTAGAGTGATACTGGTCTCATAAGATGAACTAGAAAATCTTTTCTTTAATTTCTGAGTTTGTGTAAAAATTTTTCTTCCTTAAATGTTTGGTAGAATTTACCAGACAAACCATTTGCGTCTGGAGTTTACTGTTGGAAAACATCCAAGTTGTCAGATTTATTGATATAAAGAGTTCATAATATTTACTTTTTATCCTTTGTGTGTCTGGCACTCTGGATAGATGCCCCTTCTTCATTCCCAGTACTGGAAATTTCTATCTTTCCTTTTATTAAATAGACTATTGTCTGGTAAGAAGTTGACCAGTTTTAATGGTATTGGCAAAGAACTTGCTTTTAGGGTAACGAATTTTCTTTTTCAATTTTATTGGTTTCTGATCTCTATTATTTTTTCCTACTGCTTAATTGGGTTTGAATTTCTCTTTTTTCCCAGCTTGTTTGAGACAGGGTCTTGCTTTGTAATGCAGGCTGGCCTTGAACTCGTAGTGAGCCCCCATCTCAGCCTCCAGAGTACTGGGATTATAGGCATGCACCACTCCGCCCAGCTTCCAGTTCCTTAACAGAATCATAGATCACTGGCTTGAGACCCTGCTTTTATAGTACAAGCTTTTAATGTTACACATTTCCCTCGAGGTCTTGTTTTTGCTACATCCTATAACTTTGTATGTTATATTTTCAGTTTTGTTCAAAATATTTTCTAGCTAAGCATGGTGGCACACACCTGTAACCCCAGCACTCAGGAGGCTGAGGCAGGAGGATCGTTGTGAGTTCGAGACCAGCCTGGGCCAAAGAGTGAGCTCAAGGCCAGCCTGAACTGCATAGCAAGACCCTGTCTCAAAAAAAAAAAAGACAAAAAAAATATATTTTCTAATTTCCTTTTTTTTACTGCTTTAGCCTATGAGTTATTTAAAAGTGTGGCTTTTGGCTTCTACATATCTGAGGGTTTTCTAAGTGTGTGTTTTTGGTTTCTAACCCGATTCCACTTTTATTACAGGACATACTTGATGTGGTTTCATTCTTTTACATTTGTTACCATTTGTTTTAGTGCCCAGAAAGTAGTCTCTCTTGGTTAAAGTTTCTTGTGTACTTAAGAAGACTCTATAGGGCTAGGGATTTAGCTCAGCGGCAAAGTGCCTGCCTGGCAAGCGCAAGGTCGTGAGTTCAATTCCTGGTACCAGAAGAAAAGACAAAAGACAAAAAAAAAAAAAAAAAAAAAAAAACAAGAAGACTGTATAGGGCTGGGGATATAGCTCAGTGGCATAAGCACCTGCCTGGCAAGCACAAGGTCGTGAGTTCGATCCCCGGTACTGCAAAAAAACAAAAAGAAGAGTGTATATTCCACTCTGGTCAGGCAGAGTGTTGCGTAGGTATCAATGGGTTCAACTTCCTTGACAGCACTGTTACACCTTCTACAACTTCATTGATTTTCTGAGTACTACTGTAGACTACTAAGAAAGATTTTTGAAATCTCCACCTATAATTATGAATTGGTCTGCTTTTCCATTTTCTTTTTTTTCCTTTTTTTTCCCCCCATTTTTCTTCTATCAATGTCTGCTTCACACATTTTGGAGCTCTGTCATGATGTGCATACACATTTGGGATTATTTTATCTTCTTGATTGATAAACTCATTAATACGTGATCTCCCTCATTAGCCCCTGCAGTACTTCTTCTTCTAAGTCTGCTTTTTTGATATTAATACAACCACTCCAAACTTTCTTCTGATTAGTGTTTGTATGTTATATTTCTTTCATTCTTTTATGTTTATCATGTTTGTATCTTTCAAGTGCATTTAAAGTGCATGCAGCATGTAATTGGATCACATTTTTACCCAATAAGCAATTTTTGTCTTTTACTTAGTGTTTATAACATTGGTATTTAGTATACTGATATGACTGGATAAATCTACCATCTGTCTTACACATACCCAGACTTCACAATCTTTAGCTCCCCCTTTAGGACTGAGTGTGAATTTACGATTAGTAGACCACTCAGGAGGACACACACACACACACACACACACACACACACAGGCAAAAAAAGGCCGGGTGTGGTGGCGCACACCTGTAATCCCAGCATTTGGGAGGCTGAGTCAGGAGGATCACTGGGAGTTCAAGACCAGCCTGCGCTACAAAGTGAGCTCAAGGCCAGCCTGAACTGCATAGCGAGACCCTGTCTCAAAAAGACAAAAAAAAAAAAAAAGGAAGATAAGACAGTCACTATCTCTATCCTTAGCTTTCCCCAGCTCCAGGCCCTGAGAGAAGAACTTTGCAATTTCAGGGAAAGCAAAATGAAAATAAATTTGGAAAATACACTTTTACAAAAACCTCTTACTATAATACCTGGCATGGATCAGAGAAATCAGAATATAAGTCAAGTCTGCTCTACCTCTGTACTCCCTTCTTATTGAATATATTTACCCACAGATCAGGGAAGAGCAACCCGGTGAGAACCCTTGTGTCATACACCCAGGGGTATTCCGGAGCCTGCTTGTACCAGCCAGTGAGACCCGACTGGTAACTTCTCAGGAACTTCTCGAGCTAGTTCTTAATCAGCCATTATTAAAAATTAATAATACTTACAGAAAAGTAAATTGTATCAAAAACAAAAGTAATCATCAAAACTCATTATTTTCTGATTATTTTACTATTGTTTATGCTCATGGGGATTACTAATGTTTGGTTTATCTGAAATACAGTAATATGCATTTCTTCCCGAATATCTGCTCAGTAATATCACATTGGTAGCTTGAAGCTGGCCATGGTAAAGGTATTCACACCATGGAAATCTGTATAAATTATTGTTATGAATTGTTGGTCATCTAGATTGAGAGCTATCAGACTTCTGTAAAAAGCCAGATAATATTTTAGGCTTTGTGAGCCACATGTGATCTCTCACATAGTCTTTGATTATTCGTGCTCTGTACAAAAACTGCCACAAGTTGGATTTGACCCATGGACTAGAGTTTCCCAACCTTTGGTAAAAAAAGGGGCTATGGGTAAGGTTCAGTGGTAGAGCACTTGCCTAGCATGTGCAAGGTCCTGGATTTGACCCCAGAAACAAAAGAAGTAGTAGTAATAAGGAAAATGCCAAAGTGTCACGTCTATAGCCACCACACTGTGAAAAACAGGCCAAAAAGTTAAGGAAATATTCTTCTCAAAACCTATCATTCATTTCAGCAACCTCGTTCACATCGCTGGTGACTAAGTGAAGTTCTCAAATGGGTCTTTATCGTCTCACCTTGTCTCACTCATGAACACAAAAGTATAAAGCACTTAGGTTGGAACTACTCTTTGGTTGGTGACATGACCAAAAGCATTTCTGCAGGGCCAGGCATAATGGCGCATCCCTGTAATCCCAGCACTCAGGAGGCTGAGGCAGGAAGTGCACCATGAGTTCAAGGCCAGCCTGGGCTGCATAATGAATTCAAAGCCAGCCTGAGTTACATAGCCATACCCTGTCTCAAAAAAACAAAACGACGTTTTTTGCTGAAATGACTAATAGCCAAGCATTTATTCTTAGTCTTTTTTAAGTTAGTTTGTTTGGTTTTGGAGGTTTTTTTGACACAGGGGCTAGCTACCTAGTCCAGACTGGTCTCAAACTACAGCAATCTTCCTGCCACAGCCGCCTGAGTGCTGGGATTATAGGCGTGCGCCACCACACCTGGTTTTCATACTCCTGATTTCCTGGCTCTCTTGTGAATTATGAAAACATAGGAGAATTTGTAAAGAGAAAATCATAGTAAAATTATAGGTATATAGAATTTACAATAGAGTACAGTATGATATATTACCAGGCACAGTGGCGTAAACCTGGAATCACAGCACCTGGAGGCTGAGGCAGGAGGATCTAGAAGTTAAGGCCATTCTGGGCAACTCAGCAGGATAAGACAAAAATATAGAGTACTTGCCAGTATGAGGCCCTGGGTTCAAGCCTCAGTACTGCCCCCCCACCAAGTATGAATTATTTTATTTATTTTGGTCCTGAGGATCGAACCTCAGTCCTCAGGCATGCTAAGCTGGGGCTGTATCACTGAGCTGTACTGCCCAATACACTTTATCACTCTGTGCAAATGTCTCACACCTCTTTTGTGCGGTATGAATACAATTTATAACACACATAAACACGCAAACTTTTTTTTAAAAAGCCAGTTGCCAAGCGTCTCCAGCACACCAATTGTACACGTCTCGGGACTTGATCTCACGACCTTGCACTTGCCAGGGAGGCGCTGTGCCGCTGAGATATCACCCCTGATTACCGCTCTGATGAAACAGGCACACAGCCCGCGTCAGTCAGACGAAGGCCGGCCACCGAATGGAGCGACCTGGTGCCCAGCCACTGCACACAACAGGAGTGTGGTGACTTCTCCGCTCTCGGGGCGCATCTGGAAACAGCCATGGAGACACCTCCGCTTAGAGAGAATCAAAAAAAAAAAAAAAAGCCCTACAACTGTTGGACTTTTTGTTTTATTTGCTTTGCTTTCTAAACAAATTAGAAGGTATAAAGCTCAGCTTCGCCTTTGGGTACAAGGTAAACTGTGTAAGAGCTCACAAGCACCTGCAGTTGTGTTTGAATCCCACAGCACCTGGCTCTTCCTTTAAAGAGCTTCCATCTGGTCTCTCTTGCTCCTGACTGAGAACGCTCTCCAAACCAGAATCTGAATTACTGCAATGCCCAGCGGGAGCAGGCAAATCAAACAGAACGTAAAATCTTGAAGGTCTAACAGTGAACTAGGGAGAAAAAAATATATAAAACATAGTTAGACTTTCCCCCCAGTGGCTTCTTATTAATTCAAAGCTATTTAACAAATGGTTTCAGCAAAATTTTGTTATCTATGAACCCATTTACAAAGTCTCCAGGCATGGTGGTGCACCCCTGTAATCCCAGCACTCAGGAAGCTGAGGCAGGAGGATTGCCGTGCATTCAAGGCCAGCTTAGGCTGCATGGCGAGTTCAAGGCCAGCCTGAACTGCATAGGGTGACCCTGTCTTAAGAAAAAAAAAAGTAAAAAACATTGTATGAATTAATTTTAACTCCTTCAAATAATTGAATAATTTCTTCCTTCCAGTTACGTATATTAGAGGAAGCTGATGTGTAAACCCATGACCACAATGCCTGGTGACAAGGGGCACGGCTGCTGTCCTGGATGACACAGAAGACAGAGGACAGAGACAGAGCCCAGGGCACTGAGCCGAGGCTCATCTGCATGCTTTTACTACCTCAGTCTCGAAATTGCCTTCCAGCAGGTTTTAAATAAGGTGGGAGGACTTGCATATTTGTTTCTAGCACTACACTGACTTCCTCTCAGCACAGGGGGAGGAATCCAGGGATCACAACAACGCTCAGGAGCAGCAGGTCCTGCTTCCTGCTAAGAAGCTCCACAATTCAGCTTGCTGTCAAGTCTGCAGTTTATTTTTGGCTAGCTGCACTATCTAAAATAGCCCTTCCTTCATTCAGCCAATTGAAGAAGGAAATGAAAAACGGAAACTATATGATACAAGGAGAGGAGGCGGTTTCTATTTCATATTAAAACCCTATTACCAGAACCGATAGATCACTCATTTATCTAAAACATATAGGGAATGTGTGTGCGTTACGTAAGTACTATGTGGGAAGGACTAGACAGTCAGTGGCGGGCAAAACTACCAGAGTCCCCGCCCTCATGGAGCTCACCTTCACGCAGGCAGTAGGTCCTCCCCAAAAGAGGCAGCTCTTACATAACTCTAAGTGATTTTGATTTGCATGTGGTTACCTAAGATGACTATAGAAAAGCCAATGATGGAAGTCCCTGTCAGAGAGTCAGACCCGCCCTTGGCAAGCAGAATCCAGAAAAGGCTTCCCAAGGAAAAGGCACTTGAATGGAGTTCTCAGAGAGGGAGGGTGTGGACCAGAAGGCTTCCGCCTGGAGTCAGGAGCAACCACTCCAAGCGTGGCCACCTCCGCCCCTTGAAGCCGTGGTTAGGAACGTCCCTGGTCCTCAGGACCCCGCGCATCTGTAGGCACAGCCCTCCCTCCCAGCTGCTGCTCGGCAAGCCCGGCCTCCACCTCGGGCCCTACGTGGTCCCAGAACTGATCACTGTCCCGCTGTCCACCCTCTGCTGCTGCTCGGGCCTGCGATGACCACGGAGGCCAGGGTCGCTAGGCTAGCCCGCGTTAGATTTCTGGCATGGGCAGCGGAAGTGGCCTGAACAATGCACCTTTCCCGCTGGCGCTTTTTCCGCGCTATTGTAAATTGGCCACCTCTGACCACCCCGAGGGAGGGCTCCGTGCTGTCTGATCAGCCACAGCCAGTAAGACACAGCAGGGTTGAAGCAGCTACGTACAGACTACAACAGGAGCGGTAGGTCGCGATCGTGCCTTTCCCCTTCGTGTCCTGCGCGCTTATGGTCGTGAGCCAGCTTTGACTATTCGCGTTCGGAGCCAGACATGCACTAGATGGGAGCACAGACCTGACCACGGGTGAAAATGCCAAAAAGGGAGTGGAAACCAAGCTCCACTGTGAAGCAGCGTAAATCATGCACGTCTCCAACAGCAAAGAAAGGACGCGGCCCAAGACCTTTAGCGGAGGGAAAAAAGCACCGTCCGTGGCCAGCCGCTGCTAGTCACAGATTAGGACGGTCGGTACTCCCAGGCCCCGCGCTTCATGAAAAGGCTGGTTTCTGCCAGGTGAGGCGCCTCTGTGCTTTCTGTCTCTGTCTGCGTAGCAGCGGGAGCCCATCATCCTTTAGCGTGATCTGATTGTAACAGAGTCTACTTTCAGAAATACCAAGAAACTGGATTCCACCTGCCAGAGATTCTCAGGGAGGTTTTCCATCTGAGATGAACTGTCTTTTTCTCCTCTTTCCACGGGGAGAGGGGTAAGGGGAGCCCTGTGATAACCTACAGAGGCAAAGTCCTTCCGAGCACGCTGAGAATATGCCCACAGAGGGCCCGAGGCCGGGCCTCAAGGGCAGCCAGGCAGTGAGTATTCCCGGAAATACGGCAGTCTGGTCACCTTCCCGTTGTGGTGTGAGATCCACCCTTCAGGCTTATGTGGACTGATGTTACAACATTTGGATGGCTTCCTGCTCTCCAAGGTACCTGTGATTTCCCCACCACTTCACTGAATAGCTTCATGCTCTTCAAAGAATTCCTTGTTTTTTTCTGATCCTTTCTTAAGATTTCTTCTTTACTCTTCTTTCTTTTATTATTATTATTTTTTTTGAGACAGGGTCTCACTATGTAGCCCAGGTTGGCCTAGAACTTTGGGCCCCCAGGCCAGCCTCAAACTCACAGTGATCCGCCTGCCTCAGCCTCCCAAGTGCTGGGAATCCAGGTGTGTGCCAGCAGGCCTGAATTGAAATGTTCTAAGGTGGAAACATACCTATGCTTTTATTTGTTTTGTTTTGTTTTTTTTTTTGGTTTTTCTCCGGTACTGGGAACCGAACTCATGACCTTGCCCTTGCCAGGCAGGTACTTTTGCCGCTGAGCTAAATCCCCAGCCCCTCCTATGCTTTTAAAGAATCTCTGTTTCTCTCTCAAAATACATTCACGTTTACTCCACTGGGGCCTGAATCAGCACATTAATTAGTCGGGCTATTCTGCTCTCACGCTGTCTTCCTCTCTCGTCTCTAACCTTAGCAACGCTGCTGAGTGAGTCACTAGTAGGAAAATAATTCTTGAGCCCTGCTTATATTTTTATTGATTCACAAATATTTATTGCACAATTAACTGTTCCTGGTGCTTGAGAAATAGAGCAAATAAATAAATCAACAACGATCCTTACCCTCAACAAAGCTTCCATGCAGTGGGAACAAAACTACCAGAAATAAATATATTAATGTCGCCTTGTAATGGTAACAACTGCACTTCTGTTTATAGAAACGTTTTTGTACCCAATTTTCCTTCACAGTTTATTTTTAAAAGAAAAAAAATCTACTTGAGGGTTATAATACCCTAAAATATTACTTTCTGGTGACTTCACCTCAATTTCTTAGCTTATACCTGTTAAGCCACTTGTAAAAGCTCAACAAGATAAAGGCGGCCACAGTACACATCATCATACTCCTACCTCAAACCCTATCATACCTAGGATCTCCCTCATCACAAAACTAAAATGGAGCCTAGCTCCTTTCCATTCTCCTTCCCCTATTAGTAGAGTATCTGCTCCCAAACTACAAATTAATGAGGTTGATCTCCGAGAGCCTAAGTGCTGTATCAGAGCTTTACCGTTATACTTTTGCAGACAGCCCTATCAGTGGCGTCACAGCCAAAGTCAGTATCAGTCAGTGAGAAATCGTGGGGATGGAAGAGCTGCTCCAGATCGAAAAGGCCAGAGAGACTCCAGTGAAGCTCAACTGGTAGTTTCTTTTGCAGTAAAACTTCAACAGCTGCTACCTCAAGAACAGACAGGAAATTTCTCCCTTCTAAGGTCAGCCTGACGAGCCCTTTTCAAGAACAATGGTGTAAAAAGTATCACAGGGTGACTGTCTGTCTGGCCTGTGTTTTAGTTGTCTTGGACTGCGGTAACTAAACACCAGAGACCAGGCGGTTTAATCAGTAAAAGTGTATTTTCTCACAGTTGAGGTTGGAGGTTCATGGTGCCCGCATGGTCAGATTCTGGTGAGAGCCCTTTTTCTGGCTTGCTGAGAATAAATTTTATCCTTGATGATGGAGAAAGGGAGAAAGAACACGGGCTCCAGTGTCTCTTCTTCTTTCTTTTTCCAGTTTTTGTGTCTGAGTGGGGAGTTGTTCAGTGCTGGGGAACCAAACTCAGGACCTCACCCAGGCTAAGCACGCGCTGTACCAAGTGAGCTGCACTGCCAGCCTCTGGCGACTCTGTGGATAAGGGCACTTATCCTACCCGGGAGGCCCCACCCTTGTGACCCGGTTAAACCTAACACCTCTCAAAGGCCGACCTCCAAATACCATCACGTTGTGAGTTAGGGCTTTAATATGTAAGTTTTGCAGAGACATAACTCAGGGCACAACACCCTGTTTGACATTTTCTGTCATTGTTAGTAATTTTCACAACAACCCTGAAGGAGTCACAGAGGTTTGGTTTAATTAAATTGTCCAAAGTTACACAGCTAGTGGATTTGGAGCTAGAGCTGAGATTTGTATCTAAAAAATTTTATCAGAACTAAAACTTCAATAACAAAGGTAACTCTAATCTAAATTTATCAGAAGAAAACTCAGTTTTTAAGAAAGGGGCAGGGCATGGTGGTGCACACCTGTTATCCCAGCACTCAAAATTAAAAAAAAAAAAATCTTCCATGGAAATAAGACGCTCTCAAATATGAGTGTATGTGAGTGCACTCACTGCTTGATGCAATTACACAGTGGCCTTGAAGTTGTGTGGATTTGGTTTTTCATTTTGTTGTTTGTTTGTTTGTTTGTTTGTTTGAGACAGGGCCTCGTTATATAGCCCAGGTTGGCCTTGAACTCACAGCGATCTTCTGCCTCAGTCCCCCGAGTGCTGGCATCACAGGTGTGCGTCACCACACCCAGCAAAATGTAAGGATTTAAACGCCCTATATACCTATTTTTCATTGCCAGAGGTTGGCGGATATTGTTAAGGTTTTACTTCATAAAGACGAAGTGGAAAAAAAATAACAGTATAACCTATTAAAAAAAAAAAAAAAAAAACAAAACAACAAAACCACCCTAAAGCTGATTATCTCCTGCTGTGGATGTAACCATGTCTCAGTTGTCCCTCTGTAATGAAACCACAGGCTCCTGTTTACATAGCTAAGAACAGCTAAGAACACAGCTAAGGGGCAGAAACCAATAACATCATAATTCTGTGGCAAAACCTATTATGGTGGTCTATGGCCTTCTGAATGGAATTCCCCATAAAAATTTGTCATCAAAGCTCTATTTCTGATGTAACATCAGTCAACTGACTTAGCCTCCATTATCATCTTTTGAGCAAATCTTCTTGATAATTTAGATTATGACAAGTGCTCATGTCCACTAGGTTCACCTTAAAGAACTTCGCCATAAACTGATTACCCCAATAGTCATTCGACAGCAGCACATGTACGTGCTTCTGCGTGCACTGTTCTTCGTGGCTGTGACAGTTTACACACGTTTAAAATCCCACCTTCCAAAGTACACAGCGCTGAGGTAGAGGGAGCTGCTCTCCCCAGAGTACATCAGCCTGAGGCAGAACACATGGAACGTTCTACATGCTGGCTAATTCCAGCTCCTCCAGTGATTCTATAGTAGCCTCCATTCTCTTTAGAGGAGGGTAATTTTGTTTTTCCTTTACAAGGCTATAGTCTTCAGCGGAGTCTTAGGTAAAGAATATTTAAAAACATTAATAAAGAAGTGTATAATAAGCATTTCAGAGTTACAGCAAAATCAATAACCTGATGCAGAGCAGCTACTGCGAAAGAACAAAATCTGCCAGTACCCAGTATAACACATAAGACTAATTCGTTTCTTCCTGGGTAGCCTAATCTTTTAATACTGTACAAAACACAGTTTAGTGCTAGTGCTGTGGCTACAGAAAATCTCTGTGGAAAGGTCCTGTTTCCAATGGGAAAAAAGTTTTAGAATTTATTTTAATTTATGTTAGTGATTAGCAACACACAACTGAATACCAAGAATAACATTTTTGGGTTTTTTTTGTTTTGTTTTGTTTTGTTTTGTTTTGGCTTTTCTTCCAGTACCAGGAATCCAACTCACGACCTTGCGCTTGCCGGGCAGGCTCCGTGCCACTGAGCTAAATCCCCAGCCCCCAAGAAAAATATTTTGATTCCTTTTTTTTTTTTCTTTTTGGTATCAGGAATCGAACTCAGGACCTTGTGCTTTCCAGGCAGGCATTTGTGCCGCTGAGCTATATCCCTCGCCCAAGAATAACATTTTGTTGTTGTTTTGTTTCTGTTTCCTGGGGACAGACAGGTCCTTGCTAGTTCAGGCCAGCTTTGAACTTTCTAGATAGCCCAGGCTGGCCTCAAGCTTTAGATCCTTCCACCTCAGCCTCACCAGTGTCAGGATTACAAGTGTGTGCTATCACATGTAGCTTATTTTCACTCCTTAAAAGACAAAGCCCTGAGGTTATTTTTTATTTGCAGATGATTTACCCCAAGAAAATTCACTTTGGATCTGTTTCCTTGCTAGAATTTAAGACCATATTGATATAGCCAGGAGCCTGTAGTCCCAGTGTTATGGCTTGTGTCTGGATGTCCCCCCAAGGCCTCATGCAGTCATGGGGCAGGCTTTTAGAGTTTATGATTGATCCATGATCCAGTGCTGGGTTTATGGGTGTGAGTGCTACACCTGCCTCTCCTCCCATTTTGCTCTTGTTGCTTTTGCTGTCTCCACCACCATGAGCAGTTGCCCTCTACCACGTGCCACTCTGCCTTGGAGCCAGCTGAGTATGGACTGAAACTTCTACAAACTGTGAGCTAAATAAACCTTTCCTTCCTTAATTTGGGGTGTCAGATATTTTGTCTCATCAACGAGAGAAAAGTAACAAAAACAGAATTTGGTACCAGGAGTGGGGAAGTTGCTGTGACTATACCTGACCACGTGGTTCAAGAGCCTTTGGAAATGGCTTGTGGGAGGAGTTTGGAAAGATTCAGAGATGTTGCCTGAAAGAGTAGAGTTGGAATACCTTCGGCTGTTCTGTATGGGAGAGTCTGGTTAGAGCTTGGAAGACCAGAAGAAGGCTGATAGAAATCCCACTGGTAAAGACTGGGTTTGGGAAGTTTCTGCTGGGAAGAAGGACTGCACTGGGTGCTGGATTCCAGATGATGTGTGTTATGGCTTGGCAGAAAGTTTGTCTGCATTTTGCTTGTGTCCAGAGACTTTGCCTAAGATTGAGATCAAGGGCAGTGGAGTAGTTAATCTGGCAAAAGAAATTTCAAGGCAGTCAATTGTTGGGGCAGTGGTATGGCTATTGTTGGGGCTTTTAGCCAGGTTTACATTGAGAATCAAGAGCAAAGAGCCCAGCAGGATGATTTAAAATGTTGTGAGTGGGGCTGGGGATTTAGCTCAGCGGCAAAAGCGCCTGCCTGGCAAGTGCAAGGTCGTGAGTTCAGTTCCCAGTACCGGAGAAAAGCCAAAAAAAAAAAAAAAACAAACCACAAAAAAAAATAAAATGTTGTGAGTTTGACCAGAAAGGAAGCTCCAGTAATGCTGTGGACTGCAAAGATAAGGCTGAGGAGATCTCCATAGCTGAGAAGGAACAAGAGAATGGAAAAGATGGTCTGAGGGCACCACAAGCAGCAAATCTCCACCCTTTGCAGCCTCAAAACTGCAAAGGTGACAGACCTTGCCTTGAGAAGGAAGCCTCAGAGCACCAGGTTCCAGAATGGCGGCGGCATAGATAATTTGTTCCTCAGAATTGGATTCAGGGTGCCCAGCGATCCAGGCACTCGACCCCTGTGGCCAAGAGAGGGGGAAGCTTGGCTACTGCTCCAGGAGGCAGCAGACCTTGGCATCATCCCTGTGGCCCTGGCTTTAAGTGCATGGAGAATGCAAGAGTTCTGAGGTTGAAGAGGCTTCCACCCAGATTTCAGAAGGCCTGGGAGGCCAGGCAATGTGCCCCTGAGAGGGCAGTGTGTGAGGCTGTGAGTGTGAAGCAAAAGGTGCCCTGGAGACCTCAGAAGTTTGGAAAAGCCAGGAAAGTGGATCATCTGAGGAAAACTGCCCGGAGGGAGCAAAGTGGGCCTAAGAGAGAAGTCATGGGAGCTGTAACCACCAGAAGTGCCATAGGGGTGGACTCATGCAAGCCCTTTGGAGCTCACAATGTGCCACAGTTGCTTCAGGTGCTGGACTTGGAACTATAGGACATAATGTTAGCCCTGGTAGACTTTAGACTTGCTTTGACCAGCATTTGATCCTCCTGTTTGTACCTTTTGGAATGGTTATGTTCATTTTGTACCATCGAATGTTGGAAGTGTCTTACTTTTCATTTGTACAGGGGCTCACAGCTAAGAGATTGCCTTACATCTCAGAGGAGACTTGAGACTTGGACTTTTCAGCAATGTTGAAACTGTTAGGATTTTAGCAACTCTTAGAGCTGGACTAAAATGTACATCTCTTTTGCATAAAGGGATGTACATGAATCTTTGGGAGGTCAGGGGTGGAATGTTATGGTTTGTGTCTGGGTGTTCCCCCAGAGACACATACAGTCATGGGACAGGCTTTTAGAGTTTATGATTGATCCATGATCCAGTGCTGGGTTCTGGGTGTGAGTGCTACACCTGCCCTGGGGCAGATAGTTTGCATATGTAAGGAAGAGAAAGAGGCTGCTTGCTGCCGCTCCTCCCCTTTTGCTCTTGTTGCTTTTGCTGTCTTCCACCACCATGAATGGTTGCCCTGTGCCATGTGCCACTCTGCCTTGGAACCAGCTGAGCATGGACTGAAACCTCCACAGACTGCGAGCTAAATAAGCCTTTCCTTCCTTCATTTTAAGTGTTGGGTATTTCATCTCAGCAATGAGAGAAAAGTAACTAAGACATCCAGCAATTGGAAGGCTGAGGCAGGAGGATCCCTGTGAGTTCAAGGCCAGCCTGAGCTACATAGTGAGTTTGAGTCCAGCTAGCATGACAAAGCAACTCTGTCTTAAAAAAAAACAAAACAAACTAAAAAACCCAGCATATTATTATTTTAGTGAGAGAAAAGCCACTTTCTAAACTTTATTCATGAATACAATTTTGGAAGTATTTATTGGGAGTCTTTCAGATGAAAGACAAGCGGTAGGCATGTCAGGGGTGTATCTCCATGGTAAATTTGCCTAGGATGTATGAGGCCTTAAGTGTCATTCTCAGCTACAAGAAAAAAAGAGGAAAAAATACTTGTTTGTATACATGGCACACTGAGCATAAAAGCTGTTTCTTTCTTCCTTTCTTTTTTCCTCAGTACTAGGGTCTGAACCAAGGGCCTTCACATTTGAGACAGGGTCTCACTAATTTGCTAAATTGCCACTCCTCCCGACAAGGGCTGGGCTTGAACTTGTGATCCTCCTGCCTCAGCCTCCCATTGTTAGGACTGCATAGGTGTATACCACCACACCAGGCACAAAGCTATTTTGTTGTTGTTTTGTCTTTTGAGACAGGATCTCATTATGTAGTTCAGGCTGGTCTTGGACTCACTGTATAGCCCAGGCTAGCCTCAAACTCAGCATGATCCTCCTGCCTCAGCCTCCCAAGCGCTACAAAACTATTTCTTAAGTAATGCATTTTATTTAGGTTACTTGCAACATATCAATAGACAACATTGTAACTCAATAAACAAATGGGCAGACTGACCACCAGTGCAAATGTGTCTTCTATTCTAGAATCTCCTATCAACCTGCAGGAGTTCATCCAGGGTTATAGGACACTGCTAGTGAAGGATGAATGCGTGTGCTGCATTTGGTAACAGACATGCCACTGAGCACCCATTAACAAGGAATTTAACCATGAGATTTACTAGCTGCTGGACAGTGTATCCTTAAGTCATTTAGAAGTAAATAGATATATTAATCATGGCAAAATAATCTGCCCTAAAGGATCAACATTCCTTTATATTGGGGAATCACAGAACAGTTTTTGAAAATGACAAGAGAAAGCAGAATGCCCCTAGGCTATACAGTTCTGTGAATTACAATAATAAAATAATGATCAAATATTTAAAAATAGATCTTCAAGCATGAAATTTATTTCAAACAGACATTCTGCTACTTTTTTTTTTAATGGCATACTGGGGGTTGAACTCAGGGCCTTTGCACTGAGCTATGTCTCCAGCTCATTTTTTTTTCTTTTTTTCTGCTTGAGACAAGGTCTTACCAAGTTGCTGTGCTCCAATTTGAGATCCTCCTGCCTCAGCCTCCCAGAGTGCTGGGATTACAGGTATGTGCCACCATGCCTGGCTTTGCCAATTTCTTTCTACTGGTGAATCACACATCAAATCAAATCCTGCTAAGTGCACAGTTAGCCTCTGGACTTCAGTCAGACACTTTCAGATTAGCATCGGCTGTGTGAGGCCGCCAGATGTCAAGGTAGACTTATCACTCAAAAACAAATGATATTTGAATGCCCTGTTTAAATAAATACCTCTAAAAACGCTTACAGCATCATGAAACTAGTTTGCCAACGTGTCACACTGCCAAGCCAGCAAGAATTAGTCCCTTGAGGATGTTTACAAGGCAGCAGCACACCTCCAGGTTCCCCATATTTGCCGCGCAAGGGGAAAAAGCAGTTTTAAAAGATATTGATAACTCCAGAGATTATGATTTAATGGGCCTGGGGTGTGACCTGCATCGGGGCTTTTCCAAACTCTGAGGGACTCTAATGCTCCACAAGACGGAGAACCCTAACTTTCAGGCCTGTGCGTTCCTAGAAGCGCAGACCCTGCGGAGGGACAAGTGGGACGCTCACGTGGGGCGGCGAGTGGGCTGCCACGGGAGAGGACAGGCCTGAGTCTTCCCGCCCCAGGCTGCTCCTGCCCGCTTCCACCACCGCAGTTTCCTCCTACAGCACTACGTGGAGCTTCTGCTGCTTCCTGGACTCCCAGCAGCTTCCCCAGTGCAGTGGGAAAGGGTCGCCTCGCGCACCAAGAACCCCTTCCTCCAAATTCTACAGGAGAAGTACGGCTCAGAGCGGCCCAAAGGCGCCTCCCTCAGTGCTCCCTGCTTCTCACACGCGGCCGTGGCAGCCGTGACTCTGTGACCGGGTGCCACTGAGCTCAGTTCCTCGTTCACTCTCACGCCGGCCTCCCTCTCGCCTACCTGTTACATTGCCTGGGCTCAGGCCCACACCAGCGATCTTGTATAAAATACTTTGTTGGCCTTCAAACTGTTTTTCCCTGCTATCTGGCTAAAGTCCCTGCAAACTATTTTCTACAGTGCAGAATGATCTTCTAAAAGGCAAATCTGAGCCGGGCGTGGTGGCACACACCTGTAATCCTAGAATGCGGGAGGCTGAGGCAGGAGGACTGCCGCAAGTTCAAGGCCAGACTGGACTACACAGTGAGACCTTGTATCAAAGGGTCTTATAAGCAAGTCTTATATTAATATTTTAATATCAGTCTAATGCTAATAATACTCCATTCCTTTTAGGACCAAGCCTGCACTTTCTCAAGCTCTACTGCTGAAGCATTGGCATCCGTTCAGGTGTGCTACACGATCTCCTGTCTCTCTGTGCTGGCACAGGCCCCGAGGGTACTTTCAGAATTCATCTGCAGGACCGTTTCTTTGCTACCTAGTGTGAGTTACAAGCTGAATCCATGTGTCACCCCTCGGGACCCCACGCTTTCTATAACCAAGAGCACCCTATGCCCAGCACTTTGACCTTCTCCACAGGGAACTGACTGCGAGCTTATGTCTTTGTCCCTGAGGTTCAGCGCAGGAAGAGCTCAGTCGGCAGCTGCTGAACGAATGCCTTATCATCTCACGTGTCTGCGCCTTGCCCACGCGTGCTCATCACCCGTGGGTGCCTCCAGGCTCCACACACAAGGCTCATGCTTCTGCTGAAACCTGGCGGACACATCTCTCCCTCTGGAAGGCTTCCTAGGCTTGGTTCCTGAGGTAGTGACAATCATACCATCTCTTAGCCACCATTATATTTCATGCACCCTTCTTACTTTTCTTTTTCTTTTTTTTTTTTTTTTTTTGATACAGGATCACGTCGTGAGTTCAGGCTGGCCTTGAGCTCACTTTGTAGCCCAGCCTGGTTTCGAACTTGCAATGATCCTCCTGCCTCAGCCTCCTGGGATTACAGGCATGTGCCACCATGCCCAGCCATACACACCAGTCTGTGCTACAATCCCCTCATGTTGTCTCCTTTGCTAGCTTGTCAGCTCACAGGACAGCAAACCATTTTATCTACTGTTACGGCTTGTGTCTAGATGTCCCCACAAAGCCTCATGTGGTCATAGGTGGGCTTTTCAGAGGTGGCCGGATCTTGAGTGTGTGATGCTGGGATCCAGGGTGTGTGATTATTAATTAGCCCACTGATTGGCCTGGCATAGTTCTGGGTAGGGCTAAGGGTGCCCAACCTGGGTGTGAGTGCTACCTGCTCTAAGGGTGGGGGTGGGTAGCCTGAATAGAATATAAGGGCCAGAAGGAGGGTCATCATCTTTCACGAGCTGCTTGCTTCCTATTTGCTGCCTTCTGCCTACCCTGCTTGGCCATGGGCTGTTTCTCCTCTGCGATGTCCCCTGCTGTGCCACCCTGCCTGGGAGCCAACCAAGTATGAACTGAAACCTCTATGAGCTATAAGCCAAATAAACTTTCCTCCTTCAACTTTGCATGTCAGATATTTTGTCTCAGCAATGAGAAAAAAGTACCTGAGACATCCACCTTCATATTTTCACCGCTTATTCTCTGGTATGCAACAAGTAACTAAACTTTAGCCAGGCATGGTGGCGCACACCTGTAATCCCAGCACTTGGGAGGCTGAGACGGGAGGGTCAGTTCAAGTTCAAGGTCAGCCTGGGCTACATAGGGAGACCTTGTCTCAAAAAAAAACAAGCAAATAAAACATAAATTAAAAAACTAAACTTTTATTTTTGCCCCTCTCCAATCCTTCTTCCACTCCATGGCCAGAATGTTCTAAGACAAACTTAGCTCCTGTCTTTCTCCTGCTTAAAAGTCTTCAGTGACTTCCCTTTACCTTGGGTGGTCTTTCCCCAAGTACAGCACCCCTACCAGCAGTAGTACATGCAATGACTTCCATCCGAACACACAAGAGTTTTATTTCAGTGATTAAATATTTTAATTTTGTTGGGAAAAGTGAAGTTTGCTGAGTGAATGACTTCACGAGTACTTTTTCTTCGGGCTGTTAAGACTTTTTTTAAGTTAGTAACTTAAGATAAAATTTAAAATATGCAGTGAGTAAAAGTACTTAGTGTACTCAAATGACAAAGGTCATCGTATTTGGGAAACCTTGACATGCAGATTTGATAAAACCTTTTAAATCTAGCACACAGGTCTTTTACACTGACCCCCAGTTGCCCTTCCAGCCTCTCCTTCCTCTAGCTGCCATCAAATGTGATAAACCCAGGCCACCACACTACAGGTCCCCATGATCCCCCCTCCTCTCAGTCTACACGGAGCACACCAGCAAGAGGGGTGCTGTTAAAAAGCAGGGCAAGTCAGGCCATCACCCTGCTCGAAATTCCCTTGTCAGGAAGCTTTCATTGCTAGGAGATGCATGCTAAAATATCAAGGGTAAGTGCCATTACATCTGCAATTTACCTTAAAACTATTAAGAGAAAAAAATATATACATCAATGTATATAGTATTAAGAACTGTTGAATCTAAGGAGTGAAGTAGTAACCATAGGGATTTTCTCTGTACTCTATTTGTTTTTGTCTTTTTGAGACAGGGTTTCGCTATACAGCTGAGGTTGGCCTTGAACTCACTTTGTAGCCCAGGCTGGCCTTGAACTTGCAGCAATCCTCCTGCCTCAGCCTCCTAAGTGCTAAGATTACAGGCGTGCACCACCACGCCAAGCTATACTCTTCTTTAAACTTTTTTGTACGTTTAAATTTTATCATAATACAAAGCTGTGAGAGAAACAAGACGGAAACATTGATAAATAGATGGAGGTGTTGATCAACGTGTGATAAAACTAATGTAAGACGTAACCAGCTGAGTCTAAATTCTCAAAATACAAGATTAACACACAAAAGCAAATATTTTACCTATCTACTACCAATGAACAAGTGGAATTTTAAATTAAAAATATAGTATCATTTCTGTTGTGCTCTCAAATATGAAGTATTTAGGCATAAGTGTTAGACATGTACAAGATATATTTGAGGAAAACTGCAAAGCTCTGGTGAAAGAAACTGAAAAGCGATTAACAAAAAATGGAGAGCCAGTTCACGCTCATGAATTGGAAGACTAAGATGTCAACTCTTCCCAGTCTGTTCTGCAGATTCCACGCAATCTCAGTTAAAATCCCAGAAAGTCATTTTGTAGATCTTGACCAAGTGATTGTAAGGTTTTAAACAGAGGAAAAAGAGACAGAATAGCCAAGACAACATTAAAGGAGAAGCCAGGCGTGGTGGTGCACGCCTGTGATCCCAGCACTCGGAGGCTGAGGCAGGAGGATCGCTGTGAGCTTGAAACCAGCCTGGGCTACATAGTGAGCTCAAGACCAGCCTGAATTGCATGGTGAGACCCTGTCTCAAAAAGGCAAAAACAAAACATTAAAGGAGAACAAAGTTGGAGGATTGACTTTGCTCTCTTTGAAGACTTACTACAAAGCTGCAGTCATCAAGAAGTGTGGTCCTGGTGAATGAGCACACAAACAGATGAATGAAATGGAGCCGAGACCCCAGAATGGACCACATGAGTGTAACCAGCTGAACTTCAGCCAGGGAGCAAAGGCCCTGCAGAGAAGAAAGGAAGTCTTCAATAAACGGTGCGGGAACAGTGGACACCCACTTCCACTGCACACAAAAAATCTAGACACAAACACTTCACGAAATACTGTACCTTTCACAAAAAAAAATTACTCAAAGAGATTACTGGCCTTACTGTAAGACGCAAATCTCTAAAACTAGAATAGAATGACAGAAAATCTAGATGACCTTGGGTGTGGCAATGGCTTTTGAGATACAGCCCTGTTTGTTTGCTTTTGTTTTTTTTTCTTCCAGTACCAGGAATCGAACTCACAACCTTGCGCTTGCCAGGCAGGAATTGTGCCACTGAGCTAAATCCCCAGCCCCTAGATACACCCCTGAAGGTATGGTCCATGGAAGAAAGAACCGACGGGAGGGACTTCGGATTGAAAACGTCTGCTGTGTGCCAGGCAGCGTCAGGAGGACGGGAAAGCAAACCGCAGACCAGGGGAAAGAATGACAAAGGAAACAGCTGATCGCGGGCTGTCATTCAGATATACGCAGAACTCCTAAAACTCAGCAGTAAGAGTGAGCGGGGAGGAGGGAAGGGAACGTGAACTCAGCAGTCCCAGCGGGTTTGCCGCTAAACCCCAGCAGGACCTCCGAGGGAGCGGAACAGAGGTGTCTCCCGCGGCCTAAGAGGCTTTTTTACAGCGCTTTCTGGTAGGCTTTTGAGAGGGTGATCAGAGAAACAGCGGGCTACGGCACGCTGATGTGTCCTCTGCGTCCTCCGACCTACTGATATGTCCTCGAGGGGCCGCTCAGGGCCTGCTGATGTGTCCCCCCTGACCTCAGTAAAAGGAGACCTACAGTTCTCTGAGACGGCGGGTGGGCTCCCTCAAACCGGCGGTGCCCCATCTGGGCTCTGTTAAAGAGAACGAGCAACCTGCTTAAAAAGTGGGCGACATGCTTTGACAGACACCTGACCTAAGGACACGTAGGAAGAGAAAATAAGCATAGAAAAGATGCTCAGATCTCACGCCTTATTTCTGAAATTAGGAGATTTCAAATGAAAGTAATGAGCCACCGCTAAGTAGCTATTAGAACGGCCCGAACAGAACGCCAACAGCACTGAATTCTGGCAGACATGAGCAGCCTCAGGCACGTTCGTTCACTGCCGTGCAATCTGGAACAACCACTCTGGAAGACAGTTCAGCACTTTCTTACAAAACTAACCTATACGCTTCAGCTATTTTGCTCCTTGCACTAACCTAATAAAATGAAAATTTATATTCACATCAAAACCTGCACACGGATGTCCACAGCAGCTGTAGTCACAATTTCCAAATGTGGGAAGCAACCAAGATGCCCTGCAGTGGGCAGATGGATAAAGAAACTAAGTCACATCCAGTCAATAAAATACTATTCAGTACTGAAAAAGCAACACAACGCCAAGTCATGAAAAGTAACTTACATGCATATTACTGAGTAGAAGAAGACAGTCTGAAAATGTTTTACACTGTATAAGTCCAACCAGATGACATCCTGGGAAAGGCGTAACTATGGAGACAATGAAAAGACCAGGGTTTCCCGGTGTTAGAGGCAGAGTCCTTTGCCCTCTCAGTGTGGGGGCAGTGAGACTATTCTGTGCTATTCTATGATGCTGGGCGCGTCATTACACACATCTCCAGACCCACAGAACGCACAACTCCAAAAATGAGCTCGAATGTCAACCACAGGCTCCGGGTTATAGTGACATGTCGACATGAGCTCATCGACTGTAACAAAATGCCACCCTGGCAGAGGACACTGACAGCAGGAGAGGCCGGGCCCGTGGGGAAGAGGAGGAGTACGTGTGAACTCTGTGCACCTTCTGCTCAATTTTGTTGTGAAGCTGAAGCTGCTCTAAAAGCCATCTACTCAATCGTTAAGCAACTGTTCCCTGCTTCCTCCTTTCCAGCCGTCTGACGGTGAACGCAGGGTGACAAAGCAGGACTGCAAGGCCCCCGTGCTCTGGCCTCCTCCGCATCATGACACCGGCCTCCTCGCCAGACCTAGAATGTCCAGCGTGCTGCACCCCAAGGCCTTTGCATATGCCCTGCCTTCTGCCAGGAACACTCTTTCCCTGGGGGCCTTCACGCCCTACCCCATGGTACTGGGGGTAGAAGCCAGGGCCTCAGCATTTAGCTGCATGCTTGTCCCGTTTTGTTTTGTTGGGACGGAGTCTCACTAAGTTGTTAAATTGTCCAGGCTAGGCTCTAAATTATGATCATCCTGCCTCAGCCTCCCAGGGTGCTGGGATTACAAGTGTGCATCACCACACCCAGCTTCGCGTATCTTTCTGAGTCTTTATTCAAATGTCACTTCAGTGAAGCCTTCTCTGTTTCCCTACTTTGAAGTGTAACCTCCCCCAGCCCTCCCTAGTCTCCTTGCTGTATTTCCCCCGCAGAACTTATGTATTTTGTTTAATGCCTTGTCTGCCTCCCTCCCACTAGAATGTCAGTTCGGCGAGAGCAGAGGTTGCTGCTGTTCTGTTTTTTGTTTTTGTTTTTTTTTTTTTTTTTTGGTTTTGGTTTTTCTCCGGTACCGGGAACTGAACTCACGACCTTGCGCTTGCCAGGCAGGCGCTTTTGCCACTGAGCTAAATCCCCAGCCCCGGTTGCTGCTGTTCTGTTCTCCGCGGTTCCTCACATCACAGAGACTAAGCCTCGGCAAGTGGCAATAACATCCGCAGGGTGAATAACCGAAAGGCTTGCTGAGAGCTCACTTCTACCTCCTGATATTCGCCACAGCGCTTCCCCTCCCCGGAAGGACCCCGCGTCATGCGCAGGAGGAGACGGCCTACTCTGCCCCCCAAACGCAGCTCCAGAGCCCCCTCCTCTGGAAAGGCAGACTGAAGTTGGGGTCTCTTCTTAGCATTACCCACGTGCCCCCTTTGTGGGGCCCTTATCACAGCTCTTCTCTGATACTCAGAGCCCCTCCAAGACTTCTTATTCATCTTATAATCCCGGTACCTTTATACCTCACATTTAATACCAGGTCCTCAGACACATTTGCAAAGTGAAATAATAGTGAAGGAAAGAATGACCTGGATAAAGCAGTATGTAGCTTAGTGTTAGTTACATAGCCTTATGTAGTGTACTTAATTTAAATAATACACAGTACTAAAGATTCTCCCGGTAGAGTCCCTCTAACATTAATACTTTGCATTACAGCTTACGTGAGATCTGTGAGTTAATGACTAACCATATCCAAAGTCCAAGACAGAAGTTTAGCAATTAACGTGAAAGGCCGCGTCTGTTTTCACATGTCTTTCACGTGATTTCAAAGGTTTTGTTACTTCACCTGCTGTTGGGGTTTCCATAGTCATACTGGTCTAGCTTGGTCAGTATCAGCACCGGAGCTAACGACTGAGCAGGTTTGGTAAACAAAGCATTGAATCCAAAAACTACCGAAGAAACGGGTGACCTGGAACAGACAAAAACAGCGTGGGTCTTCATCACATACAAACGGCACCCGTATGCACGTACGTGTGCAAGTACACACATGTACATGCATGTATCGAGGACCTCTGCACCTGTGAAGTCCTCCTAGACACTAAGTAAATAATAATAGAAGTAAGAGGGCCGGGGGTGTAGCTCAGCGGCACAGCGCCTGCCTGGCAAGTGCAAGGTCCTGAGTTTGATTCCCAGTACCAAGAAACCCAAAAAAACAAAAATAGAAATAACATAAAATAGTAACCTCTTAGTTTTATGGGATTGTAGCACTAGAAGAACTTATATCTTAATGAAGAAATTAAACCCCAAAGAGAAGATACAGCTGCCCTCTTAAATTCTCAGCGAGTGAGCTCTGTGTGCCCTCAGCATATAAGTGTGCTACGTGTATACTTTACTCAAGCCCCACAGCAATGCTGTGAGGAAGGGATTATTACCGCTATCGTAGAGATAGGAGATCAAGCGGACCCATCCGCAGTCACCTGACTGGTAACGGGTGAAACTGGGACTCACACCCAAGTCTTTCTGTCCAAAGTTCCTTAAGGATTACTTTAACATATTCCTACTGAGAATCCCACCATGTAATTTTTAAATGACCATACCATATGAAATAAGTGCACTGGCTCAATAAAATAAAATCTCGTCATATTTTAACTAGTGATATAATCCTTGCAAATAAGGAAGAGAAAGAGAAAAAAGAAAGGTGAAGAAGAAAGGATGAGAAGAAAAGACAGATAAAACCAAAGAACTGAAGGAAGTTTGACTTGATGACATGAACTTGGATTCAATTCCCAGGTCCTTAACCTGCCAGTGATGTTACGTTAGGGAAGTTAATCACAGAAGTGTCTTGGTTTCCTGGAGACGGGGACAGTTATGATTGTACGGCAGTATCATTGCTGTCTATCTGCCCCACAAGACTACAAATGCCGTAAGGACAGGACCCACATCAACAGAAAACCTTCCTCTCTGACATGACCGGTGCATTTGGCTAAGGAGCAAAAGTCTAAAAAACAGAAGAAGACACATTAGCCGTTCTGTATTAACTGGAGTCATCCATCATCCTTTGCTGGTTTTCCTTTGAGGACCGTAGGCTGATGAAAACAAAGTATTAGAGACATTATGAGACACACAGTTTCTACCCTGTTACAGAGAGCACAGGGCCGTCTGAGTGGAGAATACCTTTAGATTTTAATGGCTTTTTCCTGAAACATTTACGGTTCTCACTCAAATGTGATGGTAATTCTGGGTACCACTTCCCTTTTCCATTCCTTCCAAAGCATTCATCTTAGTTTGCATAGAAATAACTTCCATTTCCTAAATTTATATAATGTAAGTGTAATTAAAATTTGTAATTATAAACTAGCTGTCCTCCCACAATCCTGTCATCCCAACTACTTGGGAGGTGGAGGCAGAAAGATTGCAAGTTCGAGGCCAGCCTAGACAGATGATTTATGAAAAAATAAAAGGCCGGGGCTGTAGCTCAGCGGCACAAGCGCCTGCCTGGCAAGCGCACGGTCCTGAGTTTGATTTCTGGTGCAAAAAAAAAAAAAAAAAGAGAAAATGAAAACAAAAAGGGCTCACGACGTGGCTCAGTGGTAGGGGACTTGCTTGGCATGCGTGAGACCCTGGGTTCAATCCGCAGTGCCAAACACATAAACAAATATTTCTAATTATGATAATGAGGACATCTGGCAGTAACAGATCTGACATAAAAAGCAGGGGCCCTTGTTAAGGGCACAGCTGCGCTGCGGGAGCAGAAAGCACGGGCGTCCTCAAGTAGCCACTTATTCCGCAGCGCACCGCACGCTGTACGCACAAGTAGGTGCGATTTAGGAGGAATAAAGAACACCAAGGACCCTGGAGAGTCCATTACAAGACGGGCTGTGTTGTATCCCTGGCGTCTCCCTCGTTGCCTGACACACCGGGGCAATCAATCAGCATTTGTCGAGTCAGAAATTAATATTTACCACTCGAGGCTGCTGTGAGCCACCAACGATCAAGCAGGCACTCAGTGTGTGCGTGTACCGGCATTTGGTAAACGTGGGTGTCCTCCCTTGCCAACCTTCTGAGACACTTTGTCTATTGTAACCTATTTCATTCAAAAAGGGTTTGAGGACTGGGGGTGCGGCTCAGTTGTGGAGCGCATGCTGAGCATGCATTAGATCCTAGGTTTGATCCCCAGCACCAAAAGGGAGACAGAGAGACAGAGACACGACACAGACAGACACACAGACAAAGAGACACCGACAGAGACAGAGTTTACTGAAGTTACTGCTTCTTGTTTATTTCCACAACAAAAAGCATTTGAACCAGCCACTTTTCTAGGCACGAAGGACACAAAAGTGAAGCGGAGAGGGCCTGAAGTGCAGGGGCGCTCGTCTGTCAAGGGTTTCTCAGGCTGCAGACGTACAGGGGCCCGACTCCGAGACGGGAGCGGAATTACTGAGAGCAGAGACCAAGCAGCAGGCAAAGCTCTCCTTCATTTAAATTGCATTTCTTTAAAAAAGAGGCGACACGAACAGGGGAAACATTTCCAGACATCTGTATCATACAGGAAACAACATTTTGGATAGACGCGAAAAAACACAGGAAATAAAGAGCTGATAAGAATGTTCGTCTGTTTTAAACAATACATTCTTTTCTCATCCATAAAACAGGACACATATCAGACAATAACTGTCATTCCAGACAATTTTATGACTGCTCTAAAATGCTTAGAGGGGCTGGGGGTTTAGCTCAGCGGCACATCGCCTGTCTGGCGAGCCCAAGGTTGTGAGTTCGATTCCCGGTACCGGAAAAAAAAAAAAAACACACACACCAAAAAACTAAAATGCTTAGAGCCGCACCAGGGGACAAAACCTCTTCTTATCAGCTTAGACTTCTGTAAGAAGGACTATGATGGGCCTTGGTTTTTCATTTTAATTCTTGCAGTGTCATAAAGCAGAGGCCACTTTGCCTTACTGCCTGGTGCACCTTGGATTATGCAGACTAAAATATACTACGATACTAACTGGGATTTCACTTTGTCTTGTGAGGTTTACCCTTTCGTAGCAATGGCTATGTGAACCTGAGGGATAAAAATTATGATGTTCTTTCAAAGGTACAGAAAAGCTGCCCAGGGCAAACCAATATGAACGTCCTATGACACCGGGATCACCTCTCTCGTGTGGGATTTGTGGCGTTCACATAGCCGGGGTGTGCAGCCTGTGATAGGCCCTGCCTGTGTGTGACAACCGTGTAGCTGGTATCCGAATAGAATATACTTACTTTCTATTGAACTTCAGTACATCTGCATCGACCATATCCACCAGGGGCAGATTAAATAGACAAGAGGCAGCTTGCACAATTGTCCTAAAAAAGAGTTAAATTACTGTGCAAAGATGAACACTATTTTGTGTCTTAAAAAACATATCCAATCAAAGTTGACATTTGGTTTGCAAGAAGGAAAAAGGAAATAATATAAAAGTAAAGATGTATTAGGCACATACGTCTATACCCCAAACATATATCTGTAAATATATAATTCTCTTTTGAAAACGAAGTGAGTGGGCTAAGGGCATGGCTCAGTGATAGATACTGGCTTAGGATATTTAAGACCCTGGATTCAATCTCTGACCACCAGAAAAAGAAAAAAAAATTATAGTACTTACCCTTGAGGTTTTTAAAATGGTTTTTATGCGCCATCCCTCTCTCTCTCTCTCTCTCTGAGACAGGGTCTCACTGTACAGTTCAGGCTGGCCTTGAGCTCACTATCTATCCTAGGCTGGCCTCAAACTCACATGATTCTCCTGCCTCAGCCTCCTGAGTCCTGGGATTACAGGCCTGCACCTCCACACCTGACTCTCTATGCTTTTTCTTATTTCCAAATAACTACCTGGTCATTAAATTTGTGTAAATTATAACAGAACAGAACTCTCCAGGGAAGATCATCAGATAGCTTTCTCTTAATATCAACAATAGGATAAGGTAAGAACCCTAAACAGATATGTAACATTTATAATATTTTAATTATGATGTGAAAGTAAAAATGGGGGAAAGATATAAGTATTAAAAAAAAAAAATACAGGAGCCAGGTACAGTGGTTCACACTTGTAATCCGATACTCTGGCAGGCTGAGGCCGGGAGACCACAAGTTTGAGTCCCGCCTGGAAAACTGAGCAAAACCCTGTCTTAAAATTTTTTTAAAAAGGGCAGGGGATCCAGCTCAGTAGCAGAATATCCCTGGGGTTGATCCCCAGTATCAAAGGAAAAAAAAACCAAACAGGAGTTGGCTCTTGTGCTTAAGACATACAGTGTTGCCAGGGATATAGCTCAGTGGCACAGCTCCTGCCTGGCAAGTGCAAGGTCATGAGTTCAATTCCCGGTACCAAAAACAAAAACAAGACACATAATGTTCTTTTTGTTTTGTTTTGTTTTTTGTTTTTTGTTTTTCTCTGGTACTGGGAACCAAACTCACGACCTTGCGCTTGCCAGGCAGGCGCTTTGCCGCTGAGCTAAATCCCCAGCCCCCGACACATAATGTTCTTTTCCCTAAAAAAATAAGTAAAAATGTAAAAAGCAAACAAAAATTTTTATTCTAAAAATCACTATTTAAATATCATTTTAAATATGACATTGCCAGGCCCTTTCACAGAGATTTACAGGATAGCTATCTATCTACCTGGGGTTCTAATGAATCCTTTGGGTTAATTACTATACTCTCCATTACCAAAGTGCTAAAAATGCAAATAAATCTTCATGAGATTTTTCCTAGACTGTTCCAGCAGAGATGGGGGATAGGGTTTATTAATTTATTCATTCCAAACACATTTCCTATGGACCAACTGTAGGTCAGTGGGCCATCACAATTGGATACTAGACCTGTAGGTCAGTGGGCTGTCATGATTGGATACTAGACCTGTAGGTCAGTGGGCCGTCACGATTGGATACTACACCTGTAGGTCAATGGGCCGTCATGATTGGATACTAGACCTGTAGGT
>NW_004955493.1:1014446-1032536 GCF_000276665.1 Chinchilla lanigera | reverse complement strand
CTGTAGGTCAGTGGGCCGTCATGACTGGATACTAGATCTGTAGGTCAGTGGGCCGTCATGACTGGATACTAGATCTGTAGGTCAGTGGGCCGTCACGATTGGATACTAGGCCCTATTCACAGTGGACTCAGGCAGCTGAGAAGGGCCTATTCATTTCAGATGCTCATTTTTAACTGGGTCTTTAAATTTGAGGAGCCCACGTTTTTAGTTCTTTATGCGTATATACTAGATATTAGTCCTTCTTCTGAGGAGTAGCTGGTAAATTTTTCCATTCTGCAGGCTGTCTGCTCGCTCAGTTGTGGTTTCCCTTGCTGTGCATGGGCAAAAGATCTGAACAAACACTTTTCAAAAGAAGAAACACAGACGATGTGTGAGAAACTCTCAGTGTCACTGGCCATCAGAGAAACGCAAATCAAATTACAAGGGCATATCTCACCCCAGTTAAATGATTATTAAAAATTTTTTAAATAAAAAATGCAATAAGAATGTGGAGAAAAAAAGAACTTTCATACACAGTTGGTAGGAATGAAAATTAGAACGGCATTGTGAAGAGCAGTTAGGAGGCTCCTCAAAAAAATACAAATATGTCTATCACATGATCCAGCTACCCTGCCTCCGGGCACGTACCCGAAGGGATGAAATCGTCGCGCTGAACACAGAACTTCTCCTGCTCACTGAAGCACTACTCACCGTAGTTAAGACACAAGACCACCAGGTGCCCACTGATGGATAAACGCATAAAAAAAATCACCTGGGCACAGTGGCTCAGGAGCCTGAAGGGGGAAGATGACAAGCCCAAGGCCAGACCGGGCATCGTAGCAAAATCCTGTCTCAAATGTTTAAGAAAGGAGGGGCCTGGGGTTGTAACTTAGTGCAAAGCTCTGTGTTCAATCCCCAGTCCCAAGACAAGAAATAAGGAGAGATGGAGACAGAGGGAGACAGACAGACCGAGAAAGTGACAGACAAGAAGAAGGAGAAGGAGGAGAGGGAGAAGAAGAAGAAAGCAGAGGAGAAAGAAGAAAGAGAAAAAGGAAAAAAGGAAGGAAGGAGTGCGGTGTTTATACACAATGAAGTATTACTCAGCCATCAAGAAGAATAAAATCCTGTCATATGCAGCAAAATGGGTAGAACTGGAAGACACTGTGTTAAGTGAAATAAGCCAGACACAGGAGAGCAAGTACTACGTGTTCTCTCACACGTGGAAGTTAAAGTAAAAAAAGAACCAGGCACAGTGGTACATTTCTATAATCTCGGCTACTTGGGAAGCTGAGGCAGGGGGGTTATGAGTTTGAGACCAGCCTGAGCAACATAGTAAGATGTCATCTCAAAGAAAAAAAATGTTGATTGGCATGTAGGCTAGTAATTACTAAAAGTTGGCAAGGATGATGTGCATAAAATAAGGCTAGATTTGATCTGTGAACATCCTAAAAATATATTGAAATATCACACTGAACCCCATTAATATGTAAAATTAGTACATGTTAATAAAATATGTCAGCCAGGTATGGTGGGCACACACCTGTAATCCCAACATTCTGGGAGGCTGAGGCAGGTAGATCACAAGTTTGAGGCAAGTGAGACCCTGTCTCAAAATAAAAATATAAAAGGGTCAGACATGGTAGCACATGCCTATTGTAATCCCAGCACTCAGGAGACTGAGGCAGGAGGACTGCTGTGAGTTTGAGGCCAGCCTGGGCTATGTAGTAAGTTCAGGGCTAGCCTGAACTATACAGCAAGACCTTATTGAAAGAAAGAAAAGAAAAGAAAAGAAAAGAAAAGAAAAGAAAAGAAAAGAAAAGAAAAGAAAAGAAAAGAAAAGAAAAGAAAGAAAAGAAACGGACTGTTCCTTAGTGCAAAGGCCCTGGATTCAATTCCCAATACTAATGTATGTGGCAGAAGAAATAGGAGGAAGAGTTGGAGGAGGAATAAAAGCTCACAGCTTTTTTTCTACCACAACATTTACTAAATGTTGTACTTTAAAAGGGTAAAAAAAAAAAGAGCCGAGACACTGGTGCCCAGCCCCTGCTTGCCGCAGACGAACACCAGCAAGGATCGTGCTTGCTCGCTGCTGGCTCCTGTCACGAGCAGAGCTGGTAGGAAAGACGTGTTCCCTAAATAAAGGCAGTGTCTGCCAAAAAAAAAGGTTAAAAAAAAGGAATGTGACTTTACTACAAGATTAAATACGTGAAATTCCTTCAAAAAGCAAGCTGCTGACATTTGAACAATTTGGCAGAAAGGTACCACGACCCTGCCTAGAAATGAACATTAAACTCAGTTCGTACCAAGGATGTCCCACTACTTGGGAGGGCGGTGGGAAGCCCCAGTGTGATCCCGAGATGGGAACCATCGTTTACTTACATGATACCAGTGAGATAAAGGGCCAAGCAGTAATAGTATTCCTGTCCCAGAAATAGCATGACCGCTGAAGCCGCTCCTTCTAAATAGAAAGAAATTAAGATAATCTTATAGTAGCCAAATTTCTTCAGCCAGGGCCAAATGATAAGTACCAGGCACTGAAATGAAAACAGAGTGACACTCTATTAAGAAAGGATCCCACACATTATTCTACTTCTTCCTCCGGATGGCAAATAAATGTTCTCATTACAAAATAAAATTGCTTCTGAACTATAGTTCAGAGGGCCAGGGAGATAGCTCAGTGGCACAGCGCCTGCCTGGCAAGCATGAGGTCGCGAGTTTGATTCCCAGTACAAAAAGAAGAAAAGAAAAGAAAAAAAAAGCCGGGATATAGCCTAGCAGCACAAGCGACTGCCTGGCAAGTGCAAGGTCCTGAGTTCGATTTACTAAAGATGCTATTATCCATATATATCCAAAAATTGACTATGAATATTAATATTCCTTAGGTAACAAAGAAACTGCTATTCTTTCCAATAAAGCATATAAACTCAGAAATGGTTTCCTTATTTTTTTATTTCACACTAATATAGAGATTTTACTAAAACTGAACCTAAGAAAAAAATCAATCACTTACAAACAAACAGCCACTGCTTTATGGTGAAGTGAAAGTTTCAACTAAAAAACATTCAAATTTTAAAGTTAAAGCCCACAATTCACCTAGCACACAGTAGATGAAACACATTTATTGAATGAATAAAAATCTCAATCTTTTCACTGTGATGTAAATCTGAAACGTACTTTTTACCTAAAATCAGAGGTAAAGAGTTTACAATTCTATGTACATTTCTTCTGGTTGTATTTCCTGCCTAACCTTATATATTTTCATAATTCTAATAATTCAGATTTAGGTTTTTTCCTTATTTCTTACTAAAAAAGGTTCATTGTTCTAGACTGAAAGGCTTGTGCTAAACATACATATGCACATTAACAAAGGTCAGAAAATACTCCTTGTTTTCAATTTTTAAAAAGCACACTGTTTAGCCTGAAAAGTCTTCAGTGACAAAATGTATGTATATTACAATTAGAAGAGGATTTTTAATAATAAAAGTCCAATATATCTGTCCTTTAAGACACAAGGTTTTCTTTTCTTTCCTTTTTTTTGAGACAGAGTCTTGCTGTGCAGTTCAGGCTGGACTTGAGCTCACTTTGTAGCCCAGGCTGGTCTCAAACTTGAAACAATCATCCTGCCTCAGCCTCCCAAGTGCTGGGATTACACGTGTGCACCACAATGCGCAGCTTTTTAGTGTTTTTGAGACAGGGTCTCACCATGCAGTTCAGGCTGGTCTTTGTAGCCCAGGCTGGCCTCGACCTCGCAATGATGCCCCTGCCTCAGCCTCCCGAGTGCTGGGATTACAGGTGTGCGCCTCCACACCCAGCTCTAAGAAACAAGGATTTCTTTACCCTTGACATTTTTTGGGTTACTTTTCTATTGTCAAGGAACAAGAGCTCATTTTCTGGATACCAAAAACAATGTCTGAGTGACTGATATAATTCAAGGCATTTCTCAAGCGTTTTGTAACGTCAAGTATGCGGAGCACCTCAACAAGTCCACTAATGTTCTTGCTACAGTTATAACATTGTAAGGCAGCACATTTCCACATGTTGAAAGGAAGCTGCTTCTTCTCAACGTCTAATACGTAAATACACAGAATCCAAGCAGTTGGCCCAGCTGCGGGCAAGAAGTGTGTGGCAGCAGGAAAAATGCAAGATTTTAAAAATCAGATGCCCTGGGTTTGAATTCCAGCTTTGCCGCTTTTAACCGGCGATGTTGCAGACAAGTTGCTTCACCCAAGAGCATGTCCTCTACCAGTGCCGCCCCTCCTCCAGCTTGTTTGATTGCACTGTCACACTGGGTTCTACCCCTAGCTCGTCCCCTTCGTCTAGTTCCGTATTCCAGCATCCAGAAAGACATGAGCCAGGAATGAATATTGTCACAAAAATCACGAAAGAAAATTAAAAGACTGCCTCCACTTTTACTAAGATGAAATCCTCTGCAACCTGAGGGTGTTGGCACCTTGCTCGAATGTGATCGGGGAGGCCCCTGAGAACAGCATGCCCCAGCATAAGCGTTGGCAAACCCACGCCAGAGACGCCCAAGCCACGGCAGAGGAAAGGCAGCGCTCTGCTTGCAGCGAAAGCCTGATAAACACCCGCAGCTCTGAGTTGGTTGTACAGAATCAGAGCTAATATCTCTAGAGGGTTAACTTTGTGCCACTTTAAGAGCTGTGCAGTTTTAACTCATTTAATCCTCGTAGTGATTCCATTAGGTAGACCACATTGGTATTCCCACTTTATAGATGAGGAAACCGAGATACAGAAAGATGGAATATATGAACCAGGGTCACACGGCTAATATGCTGGGGCCAGATGCTCTCTGGGGAGACTACAGCCACGTTCTTAACTCAGTCACTACTCTGCCTCTCTGAGGAGCGTGAGATGTAGAATGACAGACACAGTAAAACAGCTATCAGAGAAAAAAAGTAAAACACTCATTCATTCTTTTCTCCTTCCATTTACCCAGCTCCTCAAAATGAAGGCCACTAAGAAACCAGACTCAGAAAATGAGAATACAGGGCTTACCCCACATCACTACACCCAGCAGATAAAGTGCTAAAGTGAATTTACCAAATAAATACTATTAATGGGTTCTAAGGGATTGCCACTCTTTTTTTTCTTTTTTTTTTTTGTCTTTTTGAGACAGGGTCTTGCTATGCAGTTCAGGCTGGCCTCAAGCTCACTTTGTAGACCAGGCTGGCCTCGAGCTTGCAACGATCCTCCTGCCTCAGCCTCCTGAGTGCTGGGATTACAGGCATGCGCCACCATGCCTGGCCTGGATTGCTACTTTTTGCCACAAAAATTCATGCAAGTATTCCTTTTCTAGAAATTAAGAATAAATTTAAGCCCAGCCAGGGCAATTTAGTGACAAGACCCTTTCTCAAAATTAAAAAGGCCAGGGGATGTAGCTCAGTGTGAATGCCCTGGGTATTATCCGTATCCTTAGTACCAGAGAAAGACAGAGAAGAGACACAGAGGCAGAGACAGGCAGAGACAGAGACATACTGAAAGAGAAAGAGAGAGAGAGAGAGAGAGGCAGAGACAGAGAGAGACAGAGAACGAATGAACCACACCCAGGCTTCTGCCTCCGGCCTTGTGATACTCTGCACTGTCTTGAGATTCTGGCAGCAAAAAGGTCGTCACCAGATGCAACTCCTCAACCTTGGACCTCCATAGCCAAGAGCCAAAATAAACCTCTTTTCTTGAGAGCTTAACCAGTCTCTGGTGTTGTGTGATTAGAAATGGAAAACAGACTAACCCTGATAGAACAAAGCATCATGCACGCTATAATATGGGTGATTCTTAAAAATACTGTAAGTGAAAAAAAGTCACAGAAGACCATGTTTACCTATTTGATTCTATTTATATAAAAGTACAACAAAGGCAAATAAACAAAGACAAAAACTAGTCTAGTAGTTATCAGGGGCCAAGGAGAGAGGGACCTAGGAATTGACTTATTCTTTTAAGGGTGATGAAAACAGGCTAAACTTGACCATATGGGGGTTGTGCAACTCCCTGAATATATTAAAATACATTGAATTGTACACTTTAAATAGTGAATTGTTGGGGGCCGGGGATTTAGCTCAGTGGCACAGCGCCTGCCTGGCAAGCACAACGTTGTGAGTTCGATTCCCAGTACCAGAAAAATAAATAAATAAATAAATAAATAAATAGTGAATTGTAGCCAGGTATAGTGGAACATGCCTGTAATCCCAGTACTTGTGAGGCTAAGGTAGCAGAACTACCAGGAGTTTGAGGCCAGCCTGAGCTACACAGCAAGACCCTGTCTTTTTTGTCCTTTCTGGCCAAACTGAAAACATTTTAAATCATTCTTCTGGGCTCTTTGCTCTTGATTCTCAACATGAATCTGGCTAAAAGCCCCGAACAGTAGCCATGCCACTGCCGTAATATTAAACTGCCTTGAAATTTCTTCTACCAGATTAATTAGTCCACTGCCCTTAGTCTCAGGTAAAATCTCTGGACATGAGCAAAATGCAGAGGAACTTTGCACCAAGGCATAACACATACTCTCTGGAGTCCAACAGCCAGTGTAATTCTTTGCAGCAGAAACCTCCTGAGCCTGGTCTCTACTGGTAGAATTTCTATCAGTATTCTGGTCTTCTAGCTCTGACCAGAATCTCCCACCAAGTACAGCCTCAGGCCTTCCAGCTCTACTTTGTCAGCTGCATCTCCAAACTGAGACTAACTTCCCCTTCCCACAACCAGTTCCTATTCTCAATTGTTTAAAGTAAAAGCCGGTATAGTTTGGATCTTCAGTGCCCCCAACAGTCCACGTGCTAAAGTCTTGGTCCCCAGGGTGCCATTACTGAGATGATGGGACCCTTAGGTCATCTAAGCTGCTCCTTGGTCACTGACAGTGGGACTCCAGCCTCTTGCTCTTTCTTTTTTGCTTTCTGGCTGTGAAGTGAGTAGTTTCTTCCATTATATGTCCCCCGCCATTGTTATGGGGTATCCCCAGCAGAGGCCCAAAGGAATAGGTCTGCGTGCTCTTGAGCTGCAACCTCCAGAACTGTGAGCTAAGTATACTTGTTCTCCTGTAAGTTCCTCATTCCAGGTATTTTGTTACAGTAACATGAAACGGACTAACATAGAAGCAAAGAACTTGATAAACCTCCAGTTGCTCTGAAGGGAGAGCATACAACACCTGAGACTCTATCAATCAACCAAAACCTCCATTTGTATACTCTGATAAATGGTGTACACATAGTAGGTGTAAGAGACAGATTTTTTCTTTTTTGAGATGGGAGTCTAACTATGTTGCCCAGGCTGGTCTCAAACTTGTAAGCTTAAGTGATCCTCACACATCTGCCCTCCAAATAGCTGGAGCTATAGGTATGTGCCACCACGCTTGGTGAGGGACAAGAGTCTTAAGTTACACGGCTCTGAAGACACATGCCTCTGTGCCTCGTTTTTTGGATCTCTCCCTTGGGGTTTGTTATGAGGATCATGTAAGGTAATATTTACAATATGTTTGGCACAGTCCACGGCAAATACTGAGCACTCAATGACTTTAGTTATCATTAAAATGGTATAAACAGGAACCCCTAAAGACCTACAGCAGAAAGGCAAACTCTATGTTAGTTACTTTTCTCGTTGCTGACACCAAATATCCAACACCCAAAATTAAAGGAGGAAAGGTTTATTTAGCTCACAGTTTGCAGAGATTGTAGCCCATAATCAGCTGTGTCTAAGGCAGGGTGGCGTGGCAGGGGAGAAATAGTTCACGGAAGGCAAAAAGTAGCAAAACAACCAGGGGATGACCACAGCTCTTTCCATCCTTTCTATCTTATCCAGGCTACTTAAGATGGAGAGCACTCGCACCCTTAACCCTGGAGTCCTTGATCCTAGTGTTGCACCATGAATCAATTCCAGTGTCCACACTCTAGATCCAGCCACCTCTGAAAAAGCCCCACCTATGACTGCATGAGGCTATGGTGGCACATGTAGACACAACCATAACATTCTGCTCCTGGACCCCCAAAGACTCATGTGCATCCCTTTATGCAAAAGGCATTTAGTCCATCTCCAAGAGTTGTCAAAGTCCTAACAGTTTCAGCATTGCTGAAAAGTCCAAGTCTCAAGTCTTCTCTGAGACTTAAGGCAAACTCTTAGCTTTGAGCCCCTGTACAAATGAAAAGAAAGTTAAACATTTCTCACATTCAGTGGCACAAGGTTGATATTTCCATTCCAAAAGTTATAAATGGGGATAACAAGAAGTGGGAACAAAGCAAGACCAAAACCCAGCAGGGCAAACGTTAAATCCTACTGTTCCACTTCCAGCATCCCCAGCAATCTGTGGCAAGTCATGAGCTCCAATGGGCTTGGGTGGCTCTGCCCCTGCGGTACTTCTGGTGATTGTAGCTCCCATGGCTTCTCTCCGGGGCTGGCTCTGCTCCCTCCTTGCAGTTTTCCTCAGATGATCCACATTCCTGGCTTTTCCAAACTTCTGGGGTCTCCACTGCACCTTCAGCTTCACACACTGCCCTCTCAGGGGCACACTGCCTGGTCTCCAAGGCCTCCTTCTGAAATCTTGGTGGAAGTCTTCCTGACCTCATAACTCTTACATTCTGCATGTACTTAAAACCAGTACCATGTGGATGATTCCAAGGTCTGCCTCCAGCTGGAGCAGTAGCCAGGATTCCTTCTCTCTTGGCTATAGGGGTCAGGTGCCTATGAACCAAATCCTGAGGAACAGCTCCTCTAGGCTTCCACCATTCCCCAGGCATGCTGCAACACACAACTATGGGGCTCTCTTTTCCAAACAAAGTCTTTCACCTTTGCAACAACGAGGCTGCAAAGGCTGCAGTCCTGCTGGTTCTTGTGATATCCTCAGGCCTTCTTTTCTGTTGTCTTCTTCTGAAATACCTGGCTTCTTCTTGCAAGTCTTTTCAGCAACCAATTTCTCCTCTATTCTATCTTTGCAGGCTGCAACTTTACTGGAGTGTCCTTTCTGGCCAAACTGAAAACATTTTAAATCATTCTTCTGGGCTCTTTGCTCTTGATTCTCAACATAAAGCTGGCTAAAAGCCCCGAACAGTAGCCATGCCACTGCCGTAATATTAAACTGCCTTGAAATTTCTTCTACCAGATTAATTAGTCCACTGCCCTTAGTCTCAGGTAAAATCTCTGGACATGAGCAAAATGCAGACGAACTTTGCACCAAGGCATAACACACACTGTCTGGAGTCCAACAGCCAGTGTAATTCTTTGCAGCAGAAACCTCCTGAGCCTGGTCTCTACTGGTAGAATTTCTATCAGTATTCTGGTCTTCTAGCTCTGACCAGAATCTCCCACCAAGTACAGCCTCAGGCCTTCCAGCTCTAATTTGTCAGCTGCATCTCCAAAGTGAGACTAACTTCCCCTTCCCACAACCAGTTCCACAGGCTCCTAAACCACATGCTCAGCTATAGTCACAGCAACGACCCCACTTCTCTGGCACCAAATTTTGTGTCAGTTACTTTACTAATTGCTAAGACAACATACCCGACACCTAAAGTTAAAAGAGGAAAGGTTTGTTTAGCTCACAGTTTGTAGAGGTTTCAGCCCATAATCAACTGGCTCCAAGGCAGGGTGGCCTGGCAGAGGAGCGTCACAGAGGAGAGACAGTTCACAGCAAGTAAAAGGTAGCAAAAGTGACCAGGGCAGGACTACAGCTCTTTCTACCCCTTATATCTTATCCAGGCTGCTTAGGATGGGCAGCACTCACACCCTTAATCCTAGAGCCCTTGATCCTCACACTGCACCATGAATCAATTCCAGTGTCCACACTCTACATCCAACCACCTCTGGTACTGGGAATCGAACTCAGGACCTTACACTTGCCAGCCAGGCACTGTGCCACTGAGCTATATCTCTGGCCCAATCCAGCCCCCTCTGAAAAAGTCCCACCTACAACTGCATGAGGCTTCGGCGGGGGGGACATCTAGACATGAGTCATAACATTGTCTTTCTGATATATTTTGCTTAAGAAGTTATATTCACACATAAAATATTTTAGAACCACTTCTTCCCCAAATGGCTTAAATATTTTTGGCAAACAGTCAAAACTACCTATCTATCTGGAATAACTTATCTTATTCCCTGAAGTGTCTAAGCAATAGGTTTCGCTTATTGTATAATTGTGAAACTAGGAGAAACCCGTATCATAGGCTAGGTGGAGTCACATGATTAGCGGGCAGGCAGAACGTAGAATAAACAGCACTGCAGAATGTTTCTGAAGGAGGACGTGCCCTCTGCAGTAACACCAGTCAGTAGTCATGACCATGGAATTTTAATAACAGTCTGGAGTTCTGAGACTCAAGCTTTCCGCCAAGGGCTCTGAAATGTTACTCCACGAATTCTTGATTAAGTGGCTCTTCTCCCATCCCAGGAATCTTACATACCTGAGTGAAACAGAGCTCTATGCTGATAGGGACCCGTCTGTTTTCTTGCGTAGTTCTGCTGAAGTCTGAATGAGAAAGCTTGGGGGATGAAATTTTAAAAACTAAAAAGTTTAAAATATTGCACTGCTTGGCTTTCACTGGGCTCTTTCCTTTCTTCCTCTCGTCTTGTTTTCCTATTGTGTTTCCGGTGAATTGTATTAATATTGGGGCTCTGAATCTTTGGGTCTCTTAATAAGTGCGTGTCATTGGCTCAAACTACTGAGATAACCAGGTCTCTAATGTCCTCATTAGCTGAGAGTTAAGTTTTTAATCTGTATAGGATGCTACATGAATTACCACATACCTGTGAGCAAGTAAAGCATGCCCCATACATGACGCTTCTCGTGGAAGAAGAAAGAACATCCCTGGGAATGAGCATATCTGCAAAGATCATCATGAAGTTGCTCAAGAAGGTTAAATGGAAAACTTGGAAGAAATTCATTATTAAGAAAAGGTAAAAGTTTTTCTGGAAAAAGATTTGTCTCGTCAGTAAGAAGACAGAGGCCCAGGCATCATCCTGCTCGCTTTCCAAGAGGAAGTTCTCCTGGGGACTTCTTTTAAGCTCCAAATGTTTCACGTGGTCCATGCCAGTGTAAAGGCTGGCAGCTGCAAGAAGGGCAACGAAAATAGCAGCGGCCTGAAAATTGCACAGAATTTCCAGGTTGTTAGAGACGAGGCCGCAGAAAAGGACACTGGTCGATCCTACTGCTGATGCCACTTGGTTCGTTTTAATCAGGTGAAGCCTGCGTTCCTGTCCCGTGAAAGTCTCCACAAATAGTCTGCAGTGGGCTCGTTGCACATAGGTGAGCGTGCTGTCAAAAGCGCACAGTGACGCCACCAGGTGAAGCCTGCTAAGCCAGTCTCCTTCTCGATAGTGTCTCCAAGGGAACCAAGGGAGCAGGAAGGCTGCTACATATAGAAGGCACCCATACTTGATGGAAAGAAAACGACCCACACGGCAGTCAGCCTTGAAGTTGACGCAAAAGTACCCAGTCAGGTCACTTAGGACATTCCAAATCATTAAAATTATCTAGGGAGAAGACACACACAGGATTACTTCAATGCCACAGCAGTTGTCTTGAAAACCACTACGTTCATGAGATGAAGCTGATCCCTGCTTCTTTTTCACTTATATGAAATATCTAAAGCTGACCGGTAAAAAACTCACTGTTTTCAGAACCAGCTGAAATATTACTAAGAATTACAAAAAAAAAAAAAAAAGAATCCAGGTAATGTTACTCAAAAGCTAATGTGCATTCATTTTGGTCTAGGTGGACGTGCATTATTTAATCAGCTCCTTAGAAAAAACCTAGATAACGGTTGCTGTTATTTCTCCCAGCTTACAAATGAAGAGGCGGAGGGTCAGAGAAGTTACGCAGCTCGCCTCCGCAGTAACAGAGCCACCGAGCCAGCGTCCGCGCCGAGCGGGAAACCCCAGAGTTCGTGTTCTCCCTCCGAGACAGTGCACAGCGCCACGCTTCCGTACAGTGACGGCTTGTTTACATCGAGGCACCATTTTAAATAACTTTATTAGGAAATATTAAAGTAACAATATTTCCCAACTCAAAATGTATGCTGTATGGTGTTGTCGGTAAAAAAATGTGTAACATGCTGGACGTGGTGGCGCAGGCCTGTAATCCCAGCACTCGGGAGGCTGAGGCAGGAGGACTGTTGTGAGTTCGAGACCAGCCTGGGCTACAAGGTGAGCTCAAGGCCAGCCTGAACCGCATGGTGAGACCCTGCCTCAAAAAAAAAATTGTGTAACATTTCAAAATACAAGTGTTTTAAACCCACAAACACTACTCATCCTGATCGTGTAATTAGTAATGAGTTACAACGCAATCTGTCAATGCCACAGGCCTTTCTAAGACAAATATCTTAATAATAACGATACTGATGACTCCACATGAACTAATTTTCCAAATGATCAAGGCTCGCCCTTTGAATTCTAAGGCTTATATACTTAAGTAGCTTTCTTTGTCTTTGGAGAACCTTGGACATGGGTTTGTGAATCGTTTTGTGTGTTCTGAGGGTCAAACCCAGGGCCCCTGCGTGCTAGGCAAGTATCCTACCACTAACATACAGCCCCAGTTATCAAGAACTTTCCTTGATAACTCAGCTATGTGAAGAATCAGCTATTTGGAAAGAGGCAATAACGTACAACTATGAGGAAGAAGAAGTGATACGATGTGAAAGGCGCTCTCTCACCTGGGCTTGATAGAAGGCTGCTTCCGAAATCTTGTATAAGCGCAGAAACAGCTTCACATAGTAGAAGCTGAAGACAGAAGTTAGCATTCCAGTCCCGAACGTTATTGCAGCGTATGCCCAAGCAGTGGATTTGATATGAAAAACTGTCATTTTCCACGCAGAGGAGCGTCTCTTCCCTATGTTTAAAAAAAGAGGTTAAAATCCGCAGTTGCCATACAATAGTTGATAGCTGATAACATCCCACTGGAAATTAGTTAATTTTAGTTAAATAAGAGTCCAAAACCAATACCTTTGAATATACCTCCAGATGTAATACTTTACTTTTTTATACTTACCAGACACTTTTTGAGAGGTTGCCAGGAATTCCAATTTGCACAGGCAGCCGCCCTACTAACATTTAACATGTTTTCTAAATTGGAAAGTAGAATTTGTCAAGAGTTTGGATATGCACAGCGCGTGCAGGGGAGATGTGTTATGTACTATCCTCCTCCCTCCTTGGGAAGGGACAACGGAAGAACAATGTGGCGACAGCCCGCTGCTAGCGTCACAGAGGAAAAGCAGATGCAAGCCCCTCAGGAGAAGGCTGCCCATCTGGAAGAGCGGACTTGCATTTGAAGGTCCACTCTTGCTCTTCTGATAAACTCTGTAGCTCCGACCCGTAGGACACCTCTAGGAGCAGTCCAGAAATAACATTCTAATTCCTACTCTGATGTAGGTGTTCCTCTCACATCCAGCCTATCCTCTTACCCTTTGATCTATTCAACTAGGAAACAGGAGGGGCTAGCCAACAGGAAGTGGGCCTGGATTCTTCTTCCTTTTGGTCTTGGCTCTAGCTTTAAGAGCACACCATGACCGTCCCGGTGTATCCCTGACTTGCTAGGATGTCTGGCCAATCTCCACAATCTTACTAAATAGAAGAACAGACAAAACACTCACACGACGTGGGAGATGTTACTCTGAGTGAGCCATGGGCCTCTACTTTGACCTCGGGGATCGGGAGGAGAATTAGGCCGGCAGCTCAGTCTATACTATCTACTTCTTTGGGAGGATGGCAAATTAGTGGGGGAGAACCGAGCATATTGTTCAAATGATCAAAAGTAATTGTTGGCCCCAAAAGCTTTCTTTTACCCTGAGAGACTCAAAAAGGACATTCTATGAGTGGCAGGCCTGTAGAATTTTTTTTTTAGAAAAGGGTTATTAATCCCATACCCACAGAAACCATAGTGATGGTTGACAGTAGGCTCAAAAGTAAGCCTATTCTAATTTCCACCTTACACATGGCTAAGAATCTCTGCTAGCTGGTGCTAGGGGAAGGCTGTGGGTTTACTCCCCAGCACGACAAAGGAAAAAGGGAAAAGAGTATTTGTCCAGACGTGTTCTTGTATTCTCAAATGTTTACGGATTCTGAGGTAATGATAAAATACAAATCTAGCTTTTTCATTATTACACAGTTCTCAAACACTTGAAAAGTACAAGAACTACAGCAGCATGTGGCCTGTCCATACTTTTAGCTTTGAAAGGCAGTTTTCTGATTTGCAGAATTGCTGATGAAGATCTCACTCTAGGGAGTTATTTTAGCATAAGTGAGAATGAAAAAAGAAAAAAAAAATAGGTGAGAATGAAGACAAAGGCTAGAGGTTGCTTTATTACACAGAAAGCCAGAAACAAGGAAGTCAGTAGAACCAAAAGCCGAGATAACTTTAGCCCACCAAAATCTAGGCACTCTTTTTTTTTCTCTTAATTTTATTTCTGGCATGCCTAAAATAAGAAGCATACCGTAGTTTCCTGAACTGATCTATCATTAAGTCAGAAAGCAGATAGTTATAAACTCAGAACTTTGCAGAGTGTCATAAACTCCCTGAGCTGACTTCAAGGCTTTTTTTTCCAAACAGTTTGAGTTAAGTAACCATCCTGTCTGAAACCAAGAATATACAGTTTTTGTGTGTTTACTTTTCATATCAAGGATCAAACCCAGGCGTGCTCTGCCGCTCTGCTATATTCCCAGCTCTTTAAAACGTTTTGTTTTGAGACCACCTCTCAGAGTTGCCCAGGCTGGCCTTGAATTATGATCCTCCTGCCTCAGCCTCCCGAGTGGCTAGGATTACCGTCATGTACCACTGTACCTGCCAGTATAAGGTATTGATAACATAATGAAAGAAACACTACAGTGTGAATTTCTCTTTGTACATATTGAGAAGATAGTAACATCTTCCCTTCTTCTCCAAAAAGCTATCAATATTTTTCTTTAGATTACTTTCATCATAGTAAATATTTACTTCGGTGAGCATCAAAGTGGAAGTCACCACTAACAATTTCTTTTCTTTCTTCCTTTCTTCCTTTCTTCTTTCTTTTTTTCTTTCTTTCTTTCCTTTTGAGACAGGGTCTTGCTCTGTAATTCAGGCTGGTCTTAAACTCACGGTGTAGCCCAGGCTAGCCTCAAACTCACAGTAATTCTCCTGCCTCAGCCTCCCAAGTGTTGGTATTATAGGTGATCGCTACTATGCCTGGCACTAACAATCTTTTAAAAGCCACTACTGCTAATCAAAAACTCTCCTTACATGGCTTCACTTTAGCAACAAAATGTTCAAAAATTTTTTAAAAATACGTTTGGTCTTTACGACCAAGGACAAAGGACTTCTGAAGGTAGATCTTTTTTATCACAAAACTTTTCTGCAGAAGAGTTTTAATAGCAGCAGAGGGGTATAATGGTTAGGCTGGACAAGTAAGCAAAGTACTATTACATTATTATATGAACACCCAAATCTCTTGTAGAATCAACTCGGGGATTATTCATTAACCCACCACTAAGCCATGGGATATTAGCATCACTGAAGAGGCTACCCGACTGCTTCTATGCATTCATAAGCGGACTCAAAGAATGGCGATCTCTCTAACGCAGGGCTTTTATCCCTCAAAACTAGAACTGCTTTTTCAGTGCAATTTTTGTTTAAGCTTTTCCAAGGGGAGAGCATTGCTGAAAATAGAAAGTACCCATTAACACAGTCCTACAGGCATAAAGCCTATGGGGTTTTGTTTTGTTTCTGCTGTTGTAGACTCTGAATACCTTTACTTCTCCAGATTTTTCTTTTGGTTTGGTTTTTTATTATTCTGAGCCAGGGTGTCATTGTAGTTGAGGCTGGCCTTGAAGTCATGGGGATCCTCCTACCACAGCCTGGCCAGTGCTGAGATCACAGGCCTGCACCACCACACCTGACTTCTTCTCTTTCCCTCTTTTTTTAAGGTGGATTTTAAAGAATACTCCATTTGTAGTCAAAATGAGCCTCCATACGTCATGGAGAATAGAGCCAGCACTTTCAGTCTTGCGGCTCAGTGACAGAGGTCAGATGCCCGATTCCAGAGACCTACAGCATCCACCAATCATCATTAGTAAATACTAAACCCAGTTTTTTCCTCCCAAGGGGTTCTACCTGCAGTTATAGGGACAATTTTAAATTATCTTAGTGTTGCCTCTGGACTAGTACCTCTGCCTGAATACTGACAATGTGGACAGTAAAGGCTTTACAGGGGAGCAAGGTTTTTTTTGTTTTTTGAGACAGGGTCTCACTGTGTAGTTTAGGCTGGCCTTGAACTTGTGGCAACCCTCCTGCCTCAGCCTCCCCAGTGCTCCGCCATGCCTGGCCTTCTTCTTTTTAACCTAGCAATAGAGCAGACCAGTAACATTCTTTTGGTTCACTTTTATTCACACTTAATCTTAGCCAAAAGGCTGAGAAGCGATAGTCCACCTTTATTCAAAAGAAAGGCTTTTTTGAGTGTAGCATGCCTTTTAACATTTTTACTTTCTAACATCATCATTCCTTTTACACTTTTTGGTTGGCATTGTGCTATAGAGGCTTTCTTCTCATTTATTCGTTGGGGTTTTTGTTTGTTTTTTGAGACAGTCTCACTCTGTAGTGCAGGCTGGCCTTGAACTCACTTATGTAGCCTATGCTGGCCTGGAATTCACAGCAATCCTCCTGCCTCAGCCTCCTGAGTGCTGGGATCACAGGCCTGCGCCCCCAGCCTGAGTCTTCTCATTTATTTGTATCACTACGTACTCATCACTCAGCAGTTTACCCACTACTGTTATTTACTTTTATGTACATGGGCTGGGGTGTGGCTCAGTGGTAGAGTGCTTGCTTAGTATGTGTGAACCCCTATATTCCAACCCTAACACTACCGAAGTGTATTTTGATGCCCATAACTGCGCCCTAGGGTACCTACACTTTATCAGTAACATTTGGATTTATATTTTGTAGTGTCAGGTTTTGTTCTTTTTAACGATACCGGGAATCAAACTCAGGACCTCGTGCTTGGCAGGCAGACATTTGTGCTACTGAGCTATATCCCCGGGCCACGGATTTGTATTTCAAAAGAGCACAAAAATACTTCCTCATAGTTTCTTTGACTCTCAGAACTCTGCAAAGCCAAGGAGGGATCTCTTCTGAAAACTGGCAAAGATTCCTCTGTTGGTGCCAACCGCGTCTAGAACATTACGTTTCCGGACTGTAGGTCCCGGTACTTTCTACTCTATTAAGGAGTCTTCCTTAGGGTCTGAAGGGTAAAACTTCCGGCAGTGACCCTCATGGGGAGGTCTTCCTGTCTTTTGCAAGATTTCTCCAAAGGGCAGGAGCCTGCAGCCTCTCACTCGTGAGGATTCCGGGAGTCAGGCATCTGCGTGAGGCTACAAAGACTGCGGCGAGGACGGGCGGTGAGAGGCTCTAATACTTAGGGTGAAGTCCTGTTCTCCAAAGCACACGTTTTATTCATTTATACTGAAAGCCCCAAGTAAGTCTGAGAATCTCTAATTCCTTTCTGACGAACTTTTATTTTTAATCACCGTGATGTTTGCACGTGTTTTTTTGTTGTTGTTTGTCTTTTTGAGACAGGGTCTCGCTATGCAGTTCAGGCTGGCCTTGAGCTCCCTTTGTAGCCCAGGCTGGTCTCGAACTCGCAACGATCCTCCTGCCTCAGCCTCCCGCGTGCTGGGATCACAGGCACGCACCACCACGCCCGGCTGTATATGGTTTTAAAAAATAAGGCCATGGTGGGATTGACAATGAAACTCGAGCCCTAACTCACGCCTCCCTCAGGCAAACTTTTGACTGCTTCCCGTTTTCTCCCGGCTCTCCTCATCCGCGGGCAGGGGTTACTGACTTATCCGTTCAAGGCTCTCTGTGGATTCCCGGCAGCCGCAGGTGCCAGTAAGTAACTCTTCCACTCTTCGTTCTCCCCAGACTTGACGCCGTAAACTGCCGTGCTAGAGACGATCCTGTGATAATACACTGCTACTTCAAACTCTCTTTTTGTCCATCAGCGTCCATCAGCTAATCCGGGCGGCGGCCCCTGCCCCGCGGCGCCCCCGGGGTTTCGGGGTTCGGTCTCCGCGGAGGGGCGCACCCCGCGCCCCGGACGCGTCTCTCGCAGCTTACGAAGGTTTTAGAAACCGCGCGCGAGGCCGCCCGCCGCGTCC
>NW_004955493.1:1004847-1013236 GCF_000276665.1 Chinchilla lanigera | reverse complement strand
CGCCCACCCCCGCTTATTAATAGCAGGAGCTTGCCTTTGGGGGGTGCGGATCCCCGCATATTAATAGCAGGAGCTTGCCTTTGGGGGTGCCGCCCCCCCCGCTTATTAATAGCAGGAGCTTGCCTTTGGGGGGTGCGGACCCCCGCATATTAATAGCAAGAGCTTGCCTTTGGGGGTGCGGACCCCCTGCATATTAATAGCAGGAGCTTGCATTTGGGGAGTGCGGTCCCCCCGCATATTAATAGCAGGAGCTTGCCTTTGGGGGTGCGGACCCCCCGCATATTTGTAGCAGGAGCTTGCCTTTGGGGGTGCTTTTTATGTGCCAGACACTGATAGACCCCTCTACAATACTTGCACATTTAATCCTTCCAACGAAACGCGATGCTGATCGCAGACTCTGAACACCAGTCACTGGTAGTAGACCGTGTGCTGTCCCGGAAGCTAGGGCTCCACTTCAAACTGCAGAGCAAACATGCCTAACCACTACCTGTGCTGAATAACTCTCAGGAAAATTGTCAGGCATCTTCTGTAAATTAGTTATTTCAGCCCTAAACGTGCCGTGAAAATTAACACCTCATTTAGTTGAGTAGTACATGGTGGTTGGGCTTGTTCATGCCCCTGTTGAACTTGGAAAACGGAATGTAGACCTGAATGTCTCCCACTTGTTTTCCTTTGTCGGTGATGGGGTCTTGCCGTGCAGTTCAGATTGACCTTGAACTCACTATGTAGCCCAGGCTGTCCTTGAATTTGTGGTAATCCTCCTGCCTCAGCCTCCCCAGTGCTGGAATTACAGGTGAGGACCATACTCCCGGCTGAATGACTTATACTTAAAAAAGAAAAAACAAAAACCCAGCTCTTATTTTGGGCAAAGATAATTTCCTAAAGCAGTACAGTGACTTAAATCACAGTGCTCGCTATGAAGCTGTTAGGTGCTTGCAGCACAGCATTTGCGATCCTGTGCTCCCATTTGCCCCATAAGGACCACTGGCTCATTTTGATAATTTTATTCATGGTTAATGAGGCAGTCACAGTGTAATTGCAGCATTTTCCTATAGTAAATGAAACCTTTTCAACAACTAAAGCGAGACATTTTTCTTCCTTACATCTAAGAAGAATATGGACTCTTTAAGTCCATATAGTCTGTATAGGAGGTAGGCTTTTTATTTTTTTAACTTTCCACACCTAGCGTGATACATAGCCCATCACAACAGAAGCTCATTTCAGTTATTTTTTTTAACTGGATTGAAACACACGCAGTTACGTTATCATGACTCTCGTCCAGTATTAGGTAGGTGCGTTAATCTACACTGCGCTCTACCCTTGTGGGAAGTTATCAGGAACAACCTGATGCAGTATTTCAGGCTACGGAGAAGCTAGTGCAACATGTTGGGGTGCCGTGGGTAGCTCTCCTTAACCTCTGACCAAATCGAGTCACCAGATCTGCGTGGGGAACAGATCCTAAAGGACCTCTGAACCTCCTCGCTGCCAGTTTGCGTTTGGAATTTGTTCTGTACTGTTAAAAGCTGCTTGATGCGTTATCGCAGGACTTTGGCATGCTTCATATCGTAACCGGCTGAGTGGGCTAAGAAGAGCTGTGAAATTCCCACAGCCAAAACCTGTGCAGGTGACCCGTGCAAGCACGAAGGCTACAGCGTGGATAAAAGGGCATCTTTTCCCCAGTTTCACTAAATGATAACTAAACTTTTTATTTTTGAGTGGTGCTAATGATAGAGCCCCGGCCCCAGCACACACTGGGCAAGTACTCTACCTCTGAGCTACGCCTAGAACGCACTTGTAACAGATTTTAAAACTTGTTCGTTTCTCAGAAGTGTGTGTTCTACTCCACGCCAGGGATCCACACATTCACCCAGGCGCTGGGCTGTGGAGCCTCGCCAGCCGCACGGTAGGCGGATAGGACTCCTGATTATCTGCAGGTAATTCCTACGTTAGGAGTCCGTTCATTGTAGGAGACCTGAGCTGGAGCCTCCTGATGTGTGACCGTGCGTGCTTGGTACACTGCAGGCCTTCAGGCGATATTTATTGCTGAGCAAAGTTCGGGAGCAGGTCTGTGCCACTGTTCAGGTTGATTAAGCAGGGCTGGCGGTGTTTTGTTGTGTGCAGGAATCGGGTTTTTACCGTCCTGTTGCTGAGTGAGGCTTGTTCGGAGACAGCTGCTTAAAACTTAAAGATCTGGTTCTCAAAATCTTACGACTGCTAAGCTGAGCGTGGTGGCATTGGCCTGGAATCCTAGCCCTCAAGAGGCAGAGGCAGGAGGGTTTAGAGCTCACGGCCCGCCTGGGCTGGAGAGCAAGACCCTGTAGCCAAGCAAACAACAGCAACAACGAGAAAACTTGCAATTAACCCAAGTCTACTAGGACTGTGTGTGTGTGTTTGGAATACACAGTGTTTACATTCCGTTTGGGGTGTCGGTGCATGTATGTCATATTCGGTCATTTCCGATCCTTTTTCTCTCCATACCCCTCTCTCTCAGCCCCTTTCCCTCTCTCCGAAAAGTCTGTTTTATTATTTGGAGTTTCTCACGCGATACTTAACTTGCTGTGTGGGACATTCTTACTTGAATTAAAATTGGAGGAAAATTCTAACCTCAGTAGCCCCTGGTGTCGTGTTCGTACCTTGTTAGAAACGCGTAAAGCAGAGCCCAGCCAAGAGAAAGCCTTCGGCTTTCAGAACACTTTGATGAAGAAACTGTCTTTTGTCAGAGGGCTGAGCTGGCACTGTAGGAATACTGACAGTGATCTCTGCGGGTAAGGTCTTTTCTGGGACAGCAGGAGCCTTGTGTTCCGGTAATGGTGGTGCTTGCTTTGAAACGTGCCCCCGAGAACGAGGTGGAAAGACTTCAGAGACTGGGTGATTCTTTTAGGCTGGCTGCTACTATAATTGTCGTTTGGTGAGCCACGCAGGCTTAGAATAATACCCAGGTTTTGAGTATATGGATCAGCAAATGAAATGTTAGTTGAATCCTAAAATTTCTTTTCAGGATAAGTGTGTCTTTCTCATGTGCACCTAATCTGCCGAATTGGTTTGGAGGGTCATTAAAAACTGACACCAGGGCTGGACATGTGGCTCAGTGGCAGAACTCTTGCCTGGCGTGTCCAAGGCCCTAGGTTCGAGCCCCAGCACCACACACACACACACACACACACACGCACGCACGCACACACACCAGGATACCGTCCTTTTTCTTGATGTTTATAGTCAGGATGTTACCAAATATAGTAATGTTGGCAACAAGAGTTAAACAGAAGCGTCACCAAATGACGCATTCGGCTGTAACGAGAAAAACTTTCAGCCTGAATGTTATTGAGTTACTGCTGCAGACTGCAGCTCACATGGGAATGAAGTGTCCTCATTTCTTTCTTTAAGAAGCTGAGGTAAACTGGGCAGATGTGCGTGCCTGTAATCCCGACAGGCTGAGGCAGGAAGATAGCTGTGAGTTCAAGGCCAGCCTGAACTACATAGCAAGACCCTGTCTTCAGAAAAAAACAGTGAAGTAAAATGGGAAAAATACAGCAGTGGGATTTAAAGATTTCAGAATTCTGGAAGAAAGGTTTTTTTAAAAGTTGCTGAAGTGGGGCTGGGGATTTAGCTCAGCGGCACAGCGCCTGCCTGGCAAGCACAAGGTCGTGAGTTCAATTCCCAGTACCGGAAAAAAAACAAAAAAAAAGTTGCTCAACTGGTATTGCCAATTTTTTGTCCAAGGCATAGATAGGGCTGAGTGAATATCTGTTTAAAGCTAGCAATTTACACCATTAAAATAGAATATTTCCTGCAAAGACGGAATAGTGAAAGAATCTGAGGCACAGGGGGGTCCTACACTGCCGTTCCCTAGCCTGTAATAAATCTGTGACATTGTTCGTGTCCGCCTGAGCCTGGCCAGTTCAATAGGATTTAGAAAAGACAGCTTAATAAATAATCCTTATTGTAAAATAGGGATGAACAGGTGTGCAAAGCTTTGAAACTGTTGTTTCGTTTTTGTGTGTCCCTTAATTAAAAATACAAATAAAGGACATTCAATGGTCTCCTATTCCCTGTACTAATTATTTAGAAAACCTTCTTGGGCTTGTTGCCAGCTTTTGTCTCTCTTTGGTGCTAGAAGCCAGATGGTACAGGAAATGAACTTTTTTTTAAGACCAAAAAAAGTTTGTTGTCTTCCAGCCGATGAAGTAATATCCTATTATACAAGTAGTGTGACTTCACAGGCGCTTTCCTGCAGTTGAGACCTGACTTGCTAGAATCCTAAATGTCCAATGAAATATTTAGGAGGCTGAGACCTCAGGTTACTGAACCAGGTGGGGACTTTGTTGAACTGGAAAGACGGATTGAGATAAGGACAAGTCTTAAACTGGTTTTTTGTTTGCTGTTTACTAGAGTGTGCTGTATGGGAAGGGTGTTCCCGGCTGTGGGAAGTGGCATCAGCAGTTTAATAACTGAAGAAGAGTGGTTGATGCTGATCTCAGGTCTTTGATTCAGGACATTAGCTTACCCTTTCCAGGGAGGAATTACCACGGTGCGACAGGCCGGAGGAGAGGCTTCATTAAGTAGTACCTGCCTAGTGCCTTTACACCTGTCTTTAATAGCGTGTGCTGGTTTCGCGCGGGTCTGTGTATACACATGACGCGCTCTGTGAGTACAAAGTAATGACTTAATTGCGGCCGTGCATCCTTCCGTTTTCATTTGGTGAAAACAAAATATTAACTTGCGCAGGGTTCTGTGTGCTTGTCACTGGCAGAGCTGGCGACAAATATCCAGCTAGCTGAATGCCGTGGGAAAGATTACGCACCCCAGCAAGGAAAGTTTGTGGCCTCTGCCTTAAAGCAGTGTGTGGCCGTCTCCTTCAGTGGCCTAAAGCTGCAGATGTGGGTGACACAGAATCGTGAGGAGGAGAGACAGCCTGCTGGCTGAGCAGTTTCCCTTGCCTGTGACTCACCAGGTAGATGTAGTCAGGTCCCTTAGTAGCTTCGTGCTTCAGGTTCGGGGCGCCCCATCTGAAGAGCTGGGCTACTGACCAGTGCAGGTTATGCCGAGCTCCTTCCTGGCTCTTCCTTGGGACGCTTTAATCCTTCCCACTAGAGCTAAACTGCATCTTCAGAGACCTTCAGGATACTTTCCTTTTTAAAATGGGTCTTTTTTTTTTTTTTTTCTTTTTGAGACAGGGTCTCGCTATGCAGTTCAGGCTGGCCTTGAGCTCACTTTGTAGCCCAGGCTGGCCTTGAACTGGCAACGATCCTCCTGCCTCAGCCTCCTGAGTGCTGGGATTACAGGCGTGCGCCACCATGCCCGGCAGTAAGCCCTCTCCCCCGCCAGCCTCCCTGGACTCCTTAGCAGCACCCGCCGGGCTTCTGTCCAGGATCTTTGCGCTTGCTTCGGCTCCGCCTGGAATGCGGTTCCCCTGGATGGACCCACCGTAGACCACTTATTCGATACACTGCCTGCATCTTGGTTGTAACGTCACCGTCGGCACGTTTGTAGATTTCAGGCTCCTGCGGGCAGTACTTCTCTTATCCCGTCTTGCTCCTTGTTCTCCTCAGCACCTCTTAAGCACCTTTTCGGCACAGGTTTAGTTGCTTAACTGCTGTCTGACTCCCGGCTCGGTCTGGGAATGTCAGCAAAGCAAAGGCATCATCCACTTCATGCACTGTTTTATAGCCAGAGCTTAGAATACTGCCTAAACTTGTCAGTCAGTGAATTCCTGTAATACTTTGCTTATATCTTGTAGCTTACTTTGTAAAGTGCTGTCTTGCATATCATTTCATTTGATTTTTACACTCTTACATTAACAAAGCAGTCATCTCTCTAAACAAAAAAGTATAGGGAATTTTTTTTTTTTTCTTTTTTGGGGGCTGTTCCCCCCTCCCCCGCCCCGGAACCAGGAATTGAACTCATGACCTCGCGCTTGCCAGGCAGGCGCTCTGCCACTGAGCTAAACCCCCAGGCCCCCTTTTTTGTCTTTTTGAGACAGGGTCTCTCTATGCAGTTCAGGCAGGCCTTGAGCTCACTTTGGAGCCCAGGCTGGCCTTGAGCTCTCAACAGTCCTCCTGCCTCAGTCTCCCGAGTGCTGAGATTAACAGGCATGCACCACCATGCCTGGCTGTATAGGGAATTTTATTTTATTTTATTTTTCCAGTACTGGGAATCAAACTCAGGACCTTGAGCTTGCCAGGCAGGTGCTTGTGCCGCTGAGCTATATCCCCGGCCCTGTATAGGGAATTTTCAAGTGATCACATTGAAGTGTTCTGGTAAATGGTAATCCAAACTGGACCTCAGGCCTTCCTACTCAGAGTTCAGTGCATTTCCTGCTATATCAAAGGTCTATAAAATTTGTTATGCAGATAAGTATTTCAATTACTTGTGTTACAACTAGTGTCACCTTATATTTTTGCTAAATTTTCATTTCTGGGGTTGTGTATAATCAAAACCTGTTCTATGTGCATATATACTTAAAAAGAGTTGAAAAATTAGTTTTAAAGTAAAGTATAGTTGTATACAAAATGTAAGTATGAATTTAAAAACCATATTGCTGCTTTGCTTAGCTGGTTTGCTCATCTTGAGTAATGACATGAAAAAAAAAAACACCTGGGGTAATTTTCTTACTGTTGGTGCATTTTTTTTTTTCTTGACTTAATTTTTGGTCCCCTTAGGAGTCCAAGATGTGATAAAAAACTTTGCTTTGAACGGTGTAGTCCCAACAGTTGGATTCGTGGGAACTTTAGAAATTATTGAAAGATTTATCTACACTCTGACTCAAGGGTCGGGATTTGATAACTCCATTCGATTAGCAAATAACTAAGATTTTAAAAGTCACAGTACTAAATGATCGTTCCTGAACTAATGACTGTGTCTCCATAAAAGTAGAGTGCTATCTTCCCGCTTCTTATAAGTAAGGGTGTGTCCAAGTGTGCCTTATCTGCGAGAGGGCCCCCAGTTAAAGGGGATTTTAAGTAGAACTCAGGGGTTTTTCTGGATCATTCTGTTTTCCACTGGGATCTGACTTACACAGTATGTGATGAGACGTGGTTCCTTTTTATTTTAAGGACTGGGTCGTATAAAGTGCCTGCGTGAGCTCCATTGTAGTATTCTAAGATTCCTTTGCTGTGCTAGATCTCCAACTTGCTGCTGAGCTTGGGAAGACGTTACTGGATCGGAACACGGAATTGGAGGATTCTCTCCAGCAGATGTACACCACCAATGAGGAGCAGCTGCAGGAGATCGAGGTAATTCCTCAGGGGGAGGTGCGCTTTGACCCGGGGCCTGTCGCTGTTGTAGCAGTCATGTATTGCTGTAATAACAGGTGGGGATTAGAAACAGCATTTAATTTCTAATGCAGACTGTTTTGCAAATAAGAATGATCAGTGAGGTGGGGGGTTGGTTTCTAATTTTTCAGGTTTTCCTAATACTTAAGTGTGCTATAATGGAAGACATTTCTCTCTGAACCCTTATGAAGTATACTGGAGGTAAATGGTCTGGTGTTTGCCAGTATGTAAATCGAAATGAAACTGTGGCATTTTTTTCTTTTAAAAATGAATCACGTGAGCCCAGGATACAGCTCAGTGGCCCAATCCCTGCCTGGCAAGGGCAAGGTCCCAAGTTCAATCCCAAGTACAAAAAAAGAAAAAAGAATCATGCAGTACTTACGGTATAAAGAAGAGTAAAAGAATAATACAATGAAGAGTCATACTCCCACCAGCAGCTTACGCAAGAGAACCGCTCGCACGGTTGAAGATCCGTCTACCCCTCCTGGCTGCCTCCTCCCTCCCCTCACCAGCAAACTCCAGTCCAGGTTTGAGTTTAGGTAAAAAGGTGGGAAGATCATATAGCTCCTTATTTCATGTGTTTAAATTCCTTGTGCCATTCAAGGAATTAATCGTAAAAAATGTGTTCCTGTCCTCTTGCTGAGGTCTTGATTTACTTGCATTGTTTTATGGTTTTTTTTTTAAATATTACTTTTTGCCTAGTTTGAAAAACTAAAATGAGGGCAACCCATGCGGGAGCCCTCCTGTCTCTCAGGAGCTATTCCTGTTCCCCATTCCTGTTCACCATTCCTTTTCCCCAGTAAGTTTTCCTGCTCTTAAAAACAAAAGAAAAACTGAAATGAAAGGTGCTAGTCCAGGGCTTTAAATACCTATTACAGGGGCTGGGGATTTAGCTCAGCGGCACAGCGCTTGCCTGGCAAGCACAAGGTCGTGAGTTCGATTCCCGGTACCGGAAAAAAAAAACAAAAATAAATTAAATAAATAAATACCTATTACAGGCTTTAATATTGTCTTTAAAAAGAAATCAATTGGGGCTGGGGATTTAGCTCAGCGGCAAAAGCGCCTGCCTGGCAAGCGCAAGGTCGTGAGTTCGGTTCCCGGTACCGGAGAAAAACCAA
>NW_004955493.1:1003815-1004747 GCF_000276665.1 Chinchilla lanigera | reverse complement strand
CCAGGGCCGGACACCGCGCGCGGGGAGAGCCGGCGCGGCAGGCGGGGCTGGGGCCGGGCGCGCCCCTTCGCCTTCTCCCCGCCTCCTTTGTTCGTCCTGGAGCCGTCATTGGCTGGCGGCCCTCGGGACCGGCGAGCCGCGAGGCCTGGGCGAGACACGATTGGGTAAGCTCGCTGCCGCTCACCCGGGGCCCGCTCGGGGTTGGTCAAGGCGTCGCCAAGGTTTGGACCGCGTCCTCGGCCGGGAGGGCTTTGCAGAAGTGCCACGTTGGGCAGAGCCGCGGCGAGCGGAGCCGGTCGGGGCCGCCGGCTGCGGGGCGTTGGGCGGCAGCGATGCTGGCGGGGAGCCTGGCGGAGGAGTTTGACATGAAGGAGGACGAGCCCTGGTACGACGCCCGCGACCTGCAGCAAGGTGGGCGCCGCGGCGGGAAAGTCGCTCCGCGCGGGGCGGCGCTGCGAGGCGGTCCCGGCCGAGAGCCCCGGTGCGCGCGCACGCGGTCCTCTGATGCGCGCGCACGCGGCCCCTGATGCGCGCGCGCGCGGCCCGCCGGGGCGGGGGCGCGACCTCTGCCTGCGCTCGGCTCTGCGCGAGGAACGGGCCTGGCCGGGGCTTTCTGGCTGGCGGTGTGGGGACGGCCTTGGGGCAGCTTTAGTGTCAGCGCCCCGCTTATTAATAGCAGGAGCTTGCCTTTGGGGGGTGCGGTCCCCCCGCATATTAATAGCAGGAGCTTGCCTTTGGGGGTGCGGTCCCCCCGCATATTAATAGCAGGAGCTTGCCTTTGGGGGTGCGGTCCCCCCGCTTATTAGTAGCAGGAGCTTGCCTTTGGGGGTGCGGACCCCCCGCATATTAATAGCAGGAGCTTGCCTTTGGGGGTGCCGCCCACCCCCGCTTATTAATAGCAGGAGCTTGCCTTTGGGGGGTGCGGATCCCCG
>NW_004955493.1:932914-995715 GCF_000276665.1 Chinchilla lanigera | reverse complement strand
AGCTCAGCGGCAAAAGCGCCTGCCTGGCAAGCGCAAGGTCGTGAGTTCGGTTCCCGGTACCGGAGAAAAACCAAAAAAAAAAAAACAAAAAAAAAGAAATCAATTGTGTATGATTCCAGGTTATGTAAAAAGAAATATGAAGTATATAAGTGTTGTGTTATCGTTCAGTTTATTTTAAAAAGTTAAATGATCCAATCACTTATATTTTCTATGTTAATTTTATAGAATGTTTTAAAATTAGTAAATTTCTTTTTTTTGGTACCGGGACTCAAACTTAGGACCTTGCGCTTGCCAGGCAGGCGCTTGTGCCGCGGAGCTGTATCCCCGGCCCTGTAAATTTCTATTTTAAAAAAATAAGTAAAACTAAAATGGGAAGTGCCATTTCAAGTAGCCTAGTTACAGGTATGTAGGCCACCTGACTGTAAAGATAATTATGGCCATTAAGCAGGCGCGTCCCCTGGGAACCCCCTTCTGCATGCCCTGCCTTCTCCCAGCCCCTTAAAAGGGTTGCACTTAGATTACAGCTCCTCGCCTTCACATTAGCACTGTAGACACAGCACTCTGGTGTCTGTGTATAGAGAAATGGGAAAGACCCTAAAACAGTGAAGTAGTTTATCATGCTCAGTACTTGCTACTTCTGAACCAAGTGCTAGGAATTTAAAGAAGCAGAATTACTTACCTAGTTATTGCCTTCAAAGCAGTTACATTATACACTTTCAGCTTTCGAATACAAATAAACCTTTATCATCAAAACGAAGGCAAATTTATAATCTCATATTTATAATCATGAAATGTTAATTTTATGCATTAGCTAAAATTTAGTTGTATAATAGTAAACCCTTCCCCTTTATGAAGACAATGAATATGGCCAGTGACGTGATGGAAGAGTGTGTGTGTGTGTGTGTGTGTGTGTGTGTGTGTGTGTAGGGGCCAGGGGCTCTTGCCTCTCCTAGACAAGGAGTCCTGAGCCTTTGGCTCGCCTCGTTTTCATTTCCTCAGACGCAAGAACAAGCAGTTAGGGTGAAAGAAGATTTGTCCGCCTCCTGCTGCCTGTAGTACAGGCCCAGCTGTGCGGACCTGCTTTCTTGGAGCCCGCAAATCCCAGCACACCTGCGTGGTGCAGCCGGCGCACAGCTTACTGGGCTTCTCTCTGTGCTCAAGGAGGGTCAGTCAGGCCTGATCCTCACCCTCTGGCCTCCTGCCCTTGGCAACAATGTAAAACAATGCCACTTTTTTCAGTAAATTTTAGTTTTCGCTTTAGAAAACAGGTGTTACCAAATTATATCACCTGTTCACATGTAATGAGTTCAGTTTGGTTTTGGTTTTGGTTTTGGTTTTTTCTGCAGTACTTGGGATTGAATTCAAGGCCTTGGGACTGAGTCACAACCCTGATCCATTTTTTTACAAGTTTTTTTAAGCTTTTATTTATTTATTTATTTTTATTTTAAAGAGAGTAGTAAATGAGAAACAAACAAAAACTAGCACAGTAGCAGCATCCCAGTATCACAAACATAAACAAACTAAAGCAAGAACATTTAAAGTGATGCAGGGTTCCAAGACAAAATAATACGAATCAACAGTGGTTGTTCCACTACATACCGCTATCCTCAACTATGTTGCTCAGATTACCAGATGTAAGAATGGAAGGTTGCTCAAACCATTAAAGAGAATAAGAAAATAATTCTTCTATAAAACATTAGAGATAATACAGAGTATCACTAGACAAGATGGTAGGAGTTCACCACTGTAATTCCATTGCATGTTGTTACCTTCGAATCAGTTGCTCAGACCACCGGACACAGCATGCACAATGGATCAGAACATAAAAAATTGTGAGCATTAACTGTTCATTTCAATACACCGTCAGACATCAGCAATACAGTTATTGCAGCTATTTATATATATATATATATTTATATTTATATTTTGCCTGCCTTCTTTCTTTCTTCTTCTTTCCCTCACCCCAGTCATTCCTTCCTTTGAGCAGTGTCTTTCCCTTTCCTATCATCTATTATACATTTTGAGTTTTACCTAGGCTTTCAGGTTCCTACACCAGGGAGACAATACGATGCTTACACATCGGCGTCCAATTTATTTCACTTATGATTATGGTCTCTAGTTGCATCCATTTACCTACAAAAGCCTCCAGTTTATCTTTTTTTTTTTTTATACCTGAGTAATACCCTATTGTATAAAAATACCACAACTTTTTTATCCATTCCTCAGTGGATGGACATTTGTGTTGCTTCCAAGATTTAGCTATGACAAATTGTGCTGCTATAAACATGGGTGCACATATATCACTGTGGTATGATGTTTTTAATTCTTCTGGGAAAATACCCAGAAGGGGGGAAGTATATTTTTATAATTCTAGGAGGGCATAGCTTCTAAGGATATTGAGATTTCGAGGTATCATTTCCAGCATATTTTACATTAGAAGAGCATAAAAGCCCAGTGTGGGTGCCTGTAATTCCAGTACTCTGGGAGACTGAGGGTGAAAGATTGAACGTTTAAGCCCAGCCTGAATGGCTTAGAGACTTAGCAAGATCCTGTCTCAAAAATGTAAAAAAGGCCGGGGATGTAGCTCAGTGATATCCCTGGGGTTCATGGTTCCTTCCCTAGTACCACAAAACACACACACACACACACCCCATCATAGAACATGCTATACCCTAGATTAAATTTAATGACTTGTAGAACTTGCTTTTTAGAATTACTAAACTAACCAAATGTTGTATAATCAAGGAACTCTTTTTCCTCCTGTGTTTCTTAGCCTTTGAGTTTTCAGCTCATTGAATAATTTTATAAACTAGTATAGATTCATATACCATGTGGTACATTTATTTGTCTTTGGGTTAAGAACAGTCTCAATGCACTGATGTTTCCTTGAAAGCACTTATAAAATACTCTTAGTTATTTTAACACTTCTTCCCCATATGCATGGAAGAAGTGCAGGTACTTACGCCGTTAGGGGAGTCGTGCCTGTTGGTTAGGGTAGGAGTTGCACACAGCTGCTTTATGTCTCCACCTTTTCTGTGGTGTCAAGGATGAGACGGGTCCGGTGGTTCACATTCTGAAGGAACTGAAAAAGACCTTTGGGGTTCTCTAAATCTGCCCTCTTCTGTCATCTATAAGACGTCGCAAAGCATAATGGAAATAAAGTACCCAGTTCAGATCTTAATGATTAAATAAATATAAAATTAAATATGTGTATAAGCCCATTCAAATAAATTCAGTCTAGAATACTCTCAGAAACATTTTCCTGATCTCTTGTTTCTATAGAGAATGTGATACACTCGTACATAGATCCGAACACTGCAGAGTTCTATGTTTTATTCTTTAGGTCGAGCTGGGCTTTTTTAGTTTAGAACAGCCGCTTTCTTAGCGCTCCTCACTGCCGTGACAGTCGGGTTTTTTCTTTCTATGACTGCTTCCTGACGATAAATAGGAGTGGCGCAGGTAGAGATGAGACGGGAGGAGCGGCGGAGCCCAGTCCCCAGCCAGGGACTCCACGGGTCAGCGGTACTGCCCGCTTGCTCACGCCTTCGCCTGGGCAGTTCGCGAACCAGTGCAGACTTCTGAGTCTGTCCACCAGAACCGAGCAGAGCACGTTCTTGTGAAGTACCTAGGCAGCCCGACAGCCCGGTTCCCTACTCAAAGACGCCCTCGGCACCGGTGCCTCTGACTATTGGGGGCCGAGGAACCCCTGAGGGCTCCCCTTGAGACTCTCTGAGGGCTCTTTGTTAATTTAAACTTGTCATCTTTTTCTCTTTGCTTAAAACTTTCTATGGAAGGGTACGCACGGAATAGAGCACAAACCTGACGGTATAGTTTCATGAGTTTTCATGCAGTAAACGTACCCATGCAGCCAGCGCCCAGATAAGGGCGGTACCAGCCGTGCACGCCCCACCCGCGGCCGGCATCCGGTGCTGGCACCCTGGGTTATGTTGACGTGTTTTTGAACTTAGGTATATGAGTGGAGTCACTTGTACAAGTTGTAAACTGACATTTTATTTTTAGGTTATTTTGTCATCTTTTATTTGCGCTGGGGATTGAACTCAGGCCTGTGCGTGCCATCACGGAGCTGTAGCCCCAGCCCCTTGTCTTAACTTTCTAGAATGTTTATTGGCAGTTTTCGTCATTAGGAAAGTAATACGTCATCATTTTTTAAAATTAGGACTGTAATATAGTTGAAAATCAAAGTCAGTTCTTATCCCACCACCTAGAGAAATTTAAAATGAGAGTTTTTAAAAATGGTTCAGGGAAATGAAAAGTTTCAAGGACAGACTAATCAGAGTGGATGAAAAATAACGCAGAACTGGTGAAAATACGAGGCTAAAATTCCCCAAACTCTGACCTACAGAAATAGACAACCAGAAACTGCCAAAGTGTTCTGTAATGCTGCCACGAGTGTTCTTTCAAGGACTCTTAGTGGGTCTGAAGCAATCCTCATAAAAACGGACTTTTTTTTTGTCCCGACAACTGAACCCGGGACCTTGCGCTGGCCAGGCCGGCGCTGTGCCGCTGAGCCACATCCCCGGTCCTGGTCAGTGTTTTCGGTAGACACTGTTCTTCATGTTAAGAAAAATGACTGGGCCCCTGACAGGAATGGTTCCGCTGGCTTCACAGAAGCCTGCAGCCTTTTAGTCACCGCTAATTCTAACTTTTTTTGAGTGCAGAGCAAGCTGTAGATGGCAGTGGGACGCGACACCAGCTTTCCTGCCATCCTTGAAGTACATTTTTGCTGCTTTCTTGCTTGGACGCGTGTACTGTGTCCCCTCTCAGAGTACTTTAACCTGCAGGGCATCCTGATTTGCAAGAGTTCGTACCTTCCTTGGAATGCAAAGCATGTTCTGCTTCCTTCACTACTTGTATCAGTATTGGTTCCTGTGTGTGTGTGTGTGTGTGTGTGTGTGTGTGTGTGTCTCCCCCCTGTGGAGGTGCTGGGGATCAAGCCCAGGACCTCACATATGCTAGGCCAGTACTCTACACCCACAGCTCTTACACTTATTTCTTGTTTGTTTTATTCTGACCACACCCGCACCATTTCTCACTGCAGTACTGAGCGCTGTTGCTGAGCTTACGGTCTTTTCCACACAGTGGGTAATTGAAACATCTGTTGAAATAAGTGTCTTAACGGAGAGTAAACTCTTTACGAAGCTCTTCCAGTAATTCCTAAACTGTGGCTTTTCACCGAGGAGTATTTTAAACGAGGTAAAATGCTCTGGCTGACGTGTTAGGAAGTTCAAGCGTAGGCCTGAAATTTTATTTGCAGGTAACTCGAGAACTATTTAGGCGGGTAGATTGCCTCTCCCACCCTGTTGCTTCGGCGAGATGGTGATCAGAACGCTTGGGCTACAGAGGTTTGTTGTAAGGGGACGACGTTATGGAAGTGATGTAGTTTGGACAGTATACACTGTTGCATTTTATTTGCCCATGTTCTCAAAATTTTTGTAATAAAAGAATCCTAATTCTGACAAAATAAACCCTCCTGAGTTACTGTAGCATCTTAAAAATAAGCAAAGGTTTTAATAGTTGGATGATAGGGGGCTTTTTTTTGTAGCTATGCTCTTCTACTCCCCAAATTTCCTATTGAAGGAAACGTATTACTTTAATCAGGGGAAAGAGGTTTCTCAAAGATCGTAGTAAACATCTCTTAACCATTGTAAAAGGTCATTTTGAGTCCGGATTCAGAGATCTGCACTTTCCTCGTGGTTGTAGTTTGGGTTGTGTCTTCCGTGTGCTCCAGCTCGCAGCTCCGCAGTTGCAGGTAGGTGTGAAGGAGCCCCGCTGGCCTTTCATGCCCTCTGGTTCCCTCGGTCAGATGGGCAGCCTGTTTTACTGCCTTCGGGAATAGCCAGCACCTTGTACTTGGCTAGATGACCTTCTGTGCGAGTTCTAGACCAGGATAACCCGAGGCACTTAAGCCTCAGTGCTGCCCTGGTGGCTGACCCTTCACCCGCACTTCTGCCGTCCTTGGTTCCCTCCCTCCACCGCTCTTGTGCACAGACCGTTCCCCGGTGGAGTGTGACAGTCAGATTCACTTGAGTCTGTGTGAGAGATTCTCGGGGGAAATGAGAAGATGATACGCATCTCTGTACCTGGAGGGGAATGGTAGGAAATGCGCTAACCCATTTCCTTATACATTCAGAAAACATAAATGCCAGCTCGGAGGCCAGGCCTAAGCCTGCCTGCAGGAGTTGGTGTTTGCTTTATAGCGGTACTTGCTCAGAGGTCGGACTTTTCTTCAAGTTACTGAGCAAATTAGTTAGGCCCCTGAACAGGTAACCTGTAACTGAATTGGGAGAGGGGAAGGCTTTTCTGATTAATTTTGATTTAATAAGATTAAAGCCCAGCCCTGTGAAAATAAGCTCCTTGCCGTTTTCTAGGTTATCCTCGAAGCCAAGTCTTCTTAAGACCAAAATATGACATTCTTAAACTATTTCATTGTGTTTTCATGTACCAAACAAGGTTTTCATACATCAAACATACTTTTACACGTCAAAGCAAACCAGTTGTAGTTTTTAAACGGTCTCTCTGTACGCGTAGGTATAGTGACTTGTTTACTGTTTATGGCCACAATCTTAATTTGACATCATATCTTTAAAAAGCGGCAACAACTTGTGATCCATGTAGTGAGTGGCGGGATGGTAAATGCCCCTCTTCAGATCACCGAGGGGCGTTGGTGTCGTGGAAATACGCAGAGAAATGATCTGTAAATGCAGAAGGGAGGCAAGAGTTACTTGCTGGTAGGCTTGTTTCCCGAGAGGGCTGTAACCAAAGCCCATCTCAAAATCCTACGGTTCCTCCCTCTTTACATTTCACAATCTGCGCTCTGTCCAGCTCAGTCGGGTGTTACGAATCAAGGTCTAGAAATTGCTGTCCTGCCACAGTTATTTTAGTCATCACTGTGTGTAAGGGCTGGGTCAGATACACAAGAACCTTCGCTTTTTGGAAAGAGGGTGACGTAGCCAGGGACGCACACAGGTAACCCCAGTGCTCCAGGAGACTGGGGCCGAGAAAGGTCAAAAGGGCAGTGTCTGAGCAGTAGAGAGAAATCATAAGGGAACTTGGGGAAGAATGCTGCCTTGGACTTGGCAGTCTGAAAAGGCGTCTGAAGCACTTACGTATGAAATGCGACTTCACGGATAATTGAAATTCGGAACCTCTTGTGCCCTGGGTCTTGCTGGTTATCTGGTGAGGTCTCTGATGATCTCCTTAGAAGTATTCTGAATGACAAAGGAAATCTGTGATATTGGATCATCAGTAGTACTTCAGACCTTCCTTGTTTCCTCTTTCTGATTGTGTCCAGAGAAATAGGAGTCTTTTATTTGGAACGCACACTACTGTGCTTTAGTATCTTCAGGAAGAGTTAAGTAGGGAGGAGAGCCAAGGTGACCTGACACTGTGGCCTTAAGACTGATTATTCTTCTTTATCCTTGGGCACTTAAAAGAAGGCAGTCATGGCGAGACCAGAGTAATCTGGTAAATTTTTTTTTTTTTTTTTTTTTTTTTTTTTTGGTTTTTCTCCGGTACCGGGAACCGAACTCACGACCTTGCGCTTGCCAGGGTAATCTGGTAAATTTAATGACAACAGTCTTCGTAGTGTACTAAATTAAACTATCTCTGGTTATAGCTGTATGCTTTACTGATTTTTGTTCAAAATGCCTCACTCAGGAGGGAAAAAAAGACGTTTGTTTCCAAGCGAAGAATCAGCCAGGTGTGGTGGCGCACGCCTGTAATCCCAGCATTTGGAAGGCTGAGGCAGGAGGATTGCTATGAATTCCAGGCCAGCCTGGGCTACATAGCGAGATCCTGTCTCCAAAAAAATGAAAATAAAAAAAGCCCATACTTTAGGCTTCCTTCTTTCTAGTAAACATGAGTATTCTCGTTATTGTTATTATTGTTGTATTGTTACAGTTTGGTTAGGTTAGGTTAGCTTAGGTTTGGTTTGGTTAGGTTTGGTTTGGCTTTGTTTAAGACACAGTCTGGCTATGCAGTTCAGACTGGTCTTGAACTCACTGTGTAGCGCAGGCTGGCTTCGAGCTCACAGTGACCCTCCTGCCTCAGCCTCCCTGGTGCTAGGATTCCAGGTGTGTGCCACCACGCCTGGCTCTTCTTTTACATTTTAATGGTATTTTCCAAGGTTTTTCCCATGAGGGATCATCATCTCCCTTTCAGTTTTGCTCTTAAGCATTAATGTTAAGCATATTATGTGCTTTGTAAAATTAGACCTGCCTTATGATGGGCAGGAATAGTGATAAACACGAAGGGAGCGAGTGTGCAGAGGGTGGCGAATGCTCAGGTCCTACCAAGACAAGGAGTGGTGCTGGAATTTAATGCTCTTTTCATAAGAGAAACCCGTAAGACAAATTATACACTTGGTCTTTGTCCCTGGTTTCTGGCATAGAGCTCCTAGAACCGTTGGGATTTTCTGAGTGATAAAATGGGGCTGAGGAGGGGTTGGGGATGGACATTGAGTCCAGTCACCAGGGGCCAGTGATTGAGTTGATTGTGCCGTTATAATAAAGTTCTCTGGTAAAACTGAAGATTGCCAGCTTCTCAGTGAGCACGTCAGTGCACTGGGAGTGTGCAGAGCTCTGCCCTGGAGGCTGTGCCCGCCCTCGCCCCGTACTGGTTGATTTGGGGTGTTATGGCTTGTGTCTAGGAGTCCCCCCAGAGTCCCATTGCAGTCATAGGCGGGGCTTTTTCAGAGGTGGCTGGACCTACAGTGTGTGGTTGGTACTCCTGCGCGTCATAAGGCAGGTCTAATTTTACAAAGCACGTAGTATGCATAGCATGAGTGCTTGAGAGCAAAACCAAAAGGGAGATAACGATGATCCCTCAAGGGAAAAGCCTTGGAAAGTGGTAGGATTAAGGGTGCTGGGGTCAAGGGTGGCTGATCACTAAAGCAGTCCACCGATCGGTTTAGCACCGCCCCAATCCTGGAATATAGAAGGGGCAGGAGAAAGCTTCTAAGGTCCCTTGCCCACTTGCTTTGCTGCCTTCTGCCCATCATGAGCTATTTCTCCTCTGCAAGGCCCCTCCGCCATGCCACCTCGCCTTAGAGCCCAGCGGTTAGGGGCTGAAACCTCCACAAACTGTCAGCCGCAGCAAACGTGTTTCCCTTTAATTTGGGTGTTGGGTCTTTTGTCTCAGCAACGAGAAAAGTAACTAAGACACTGGGAAACCAGAGATTTGGGGTTGAAACAATATGAGGATCTTGCCTGGTTTTGTCACCTGCTCACAGCTGTCTTCTCTTACAGTACCTGACCAAGCAGGTGGAGCTCTTACGGCAAATGAATGAACAGCATGCAAAAGTCTATGAGCAGTTGGATGTCACAGCCAGGGAACTGGAAGAAACAAATCAAAAGCTGGTTGCTGACAGCAAGGCCTCACAGCAAAAAATTCTGAGGTAAAAGATGGAGAATGGATTGAAACCCTAGCAGAGGAAGTTATTGAGTATAATTTGGAATAAAAAGTAGCTGTAAACGATTTGGGTTTCCATGGGGTAGGCTTTAATTTAATTCTTCTTGCAGAATGGAGATTAACTGCAAGTCCTTTCCAATTAAGAAAGCCCGGTGTGAGTGGCTCGAGACTAATCTTTCCGTGCTGTTTTTGCCCTTAATTTAATATGACAAGCAGCAGTCGGCTTCTTTGTGTTCCTCGCAGCCTGACAGAAACCATCGAATGTCTGCAGACCAACATTGACCACCTGCAAAGCGAAGTGGAGGAGCTGAAGTCATCTGGCCCAGGGAGGAGGAGACAGAGGAGGTGTGATCACGAGAGAGCCGCACCCAGCTTCTCCTGCCTGAAAGAGCTCTATGACCTCCGCCAGTAAGAGCCCGCTGTCTGTGGGTTTACAGGCCGGGAATATGCCCTGCCACCGACAGATTCAGGATTCCAGTACATTATAAGCATTATTTTAAAAATGCCGCCTGCTTATTAAACTGTCAGCAGTTTGAACAAAGCTACATAAACATATAAATTGACGTCCCTGGTGTTAGTAATTCTGTGTGAACTCATTTGGGGAGGCTTGAGAGCATTTACTTCATTATCTTAAACACGCTGAATCTTAGTTTAGAGTGAGAAATACTTTTGACAGAGATTTTCTTTCCCTTTTTAAAATTTTTTTTTTTATTTAGACAGGGTCTTGTTTTGTCGTTCAGGCTGGCCTTGAAGTCACTGTGTAGCCCAGGCCTGGCTCAGCCTCACAGGGATCCTCCTGCCTCAGCCTCTCCAGTGCTAGGATTATACGTGTGTACCACCATGCCTGCTCAGAGTGTAGATTTCTGAGTGAAGGAAAAACAGAAATTTTGGTAAAACAAAAATTCAGGCAAACAAGTTTTTTTGTCTAAAGAAATTCTTTAAGAGTTATGAATTCGAATTCTGAGGATTTATTGAACAGCTGTTATACAGCAGGTGCTGCACCATCATGAAAGGTGGCCGAAGTAGGCGCAGCTTGTGCCCTCCTGGGTTTTCATCTAAGGGAGAGGCAGATAGACAAGAAGCATTAGAAGTCAGTTACGTCTCCTAGGACTTAACAGGGAGGCCACCTGGCTCACGTGATGTGTCCCCCCTTGGCTGTGTATCAGATTGCCTGTGAAGTTTTTCTAAGTGCAAACATGAACAGATTCCCTCAGTCCTCAGTCAGGATTTCTGGTGGGGTGACAAGCTGCATCGGTGAATGTGATGTGCATTCTGCTTAAAAAGCATAAGGAGCAGTGGTTCTTACCCTTGGATCACTTGGAGAGCTTTTAAAACCCCCTAGGACCAAATAGGAGACCGAGTATGTTGGAACCAACGGAGTAGCAGTCAGCAGTTTTTTTTTTTTTTTTTTTTTGGTTTTTCTCCGGTACCAGGAACTGAACTCACGACCTTGCGCTTGCCAGGCAGGCGCTTTGCCGCTGAGCTAAATCCCCAGCCCCCAGTCAGCAGTTTTTAACTGGGTGATCCTGCTCTGCAGCCGAGGCTGAGAACCCTGGGCCATTCTGTCTCCCAGTAAGGCAAAGGTCCTACTGCTGGTCTTTGAGATTGCGTGTTCTGTAATACTTCCAGTGTTGAAGAAAAAATTAGTCACAAATACTGTTTTCCTTCATGTGTTTATTTACCAGTCTGACACAATTTCATTCTAGCCACTGGTTGAATACTGGTATAGAATAGGCTGAAAATTTTAGTCCTTGTCACGGCTCCTCTGAAAGATTGTTTTACACACACACACACACACACACACACACACAGTTTCCTTCTTCGCCTTCTCAGTTGGCTGTGCGTTTTTTCCACTATTTCCCCAGACACTTCGTTTATGACCACGTGTTTGCCGAGAAGATCGCTTCCTTGCATAGCCAGCAAAGCCCTGAAGAAGAAGAAAACGAGCACCTGAAGAAGACGGTGACGATGCTGCAGGCCCAGCTGAGCCTGGAGCGCCAGAAGCGCCTGACCATGGAGGAGGAGTACGGGCTTGTGCTGAAGGAGAACGGTGAGCTGGAGCAGCAGCTGAGAGCTGTCGACGCCTACCAGGCCCGGGCTCTGGAGTTGGAGGCCGAGGTGGCGGAGATGCGGCGCCTGCTGCAGGCGGAGCACCCGTGCGTGAATGGGGTGGAGGAGCTGCTGCCAGGCCCTCTGTGGGTGCCTTTCAGGGAGCCCAGCCAGAGCCTGCTGGAGGAGATATTCCTGACTGTCTCCGAGGCGTACGGGAAGCCGCTCAGGCGCAGCAGCAGCGATACGGTCCTCAGCGGCCTGGCCGGGGGTGACGTCGTGAGGGGCCACGAGGAGACCTGCGTCCGGAGGGCGAAGGCTGTGAAGCAGCGGGGCGTCTCCCTGCTGCACGAAGTGGACACGCAGTACAGCGCCCTGAAGGTGAAGTACGAAGAGCTGCTGAGGAAGTGCCAGCGGGAGCAGGACTCCCTGTCACACAAGGCGGTGCAGACCGCCAGGGCCCCCGCCAGAGACCCGGCGAGAGCGGATCCCCAGGCCGAGCCGGGTCCCAGCGGCTGGGCACCTTCCTGTGTCGCCCCCGAGCGCGTCGGTTCTCCTGCCGACGCTGCACCTCCGGAATACAAGGCGCTGTTCAAGGAGATCTTTAGTTGCATCAATAAAACCAAACAGGAAATAGATGAACAGAGAACAAAATACCGATCTCTGTCCTCTCATTCTTAACGAACCGCCAGCTCCGCTGCCGATTCGCCTGTTTCCCACCATCTCTGTCTCCCATTCTGACAACTGCTCATGGACTCCTCACTTTGCTTATTTAGCAAATGCAGACAGCGAGGAAAGCAGATAGCTACTGCTGCCATTCTACAATGCAATTCATGTAAAACCCCCTAGGAAATGCCGGGACACACTGGCATCCGGCTGGTGCAGATTAAACTGCAGTTGCTAGAAGAGCAGCAGAACCAGTGGAGGGAGCTCCACGATCCGGGATAAACAGGCCTAGAGTTACTGTGGGGTGAGGGGCAGAGTCAGAGCAAAGCTTAGGCGATAGCTCTTGCCTCCTTGCTCGGCTTCTCCAAACCAGAGCGCTGCTGCGCCAGGGTCCTCTGCAAACGCTGCTGACAGCTGTGAGTTCATTTGGAAGAATATTCAGGACAAGGCAGGAGTCTCATCCCAAGTAAATGACAGAAACAAATGCTTTTCAGACTTGCGTTTTGTTACGTCTGCCACCAGTGGAACTGTGACTGGCGGATAATCCTGATCTGTCCCTGTCTACTGAAGGCCAGATCGAAATGACAACGCTGACTTGATCAAAACATGTGAGTGTATAACCGTCAAGGGCTCCAGCACCCGCGTTCAGATGTTTTACTCAAAGCTGTCGCTGTTAGGATAGGTGACGGTGTAAGTCTTTAATTTCCTTTCTCAAATTCAGACTAGACGACAAAGATCAAAGCCCTTCCTCTCAGAGGTGTCGTGAGCTGGAAGACCTGCTCCCCAGAAAGCTGCTCCTGCTCCGTTTTTATCATTGCTGTAAATAATTTGACTTGCTGCAGAAATTCTTATTTACTACTTTATTAAGCAGTATTGATATTCCCAACTGTGGAAATATACTTGTCTTCTCACTTGCATAATGTTAATTTAAAACTATTTAAGAGAACTGAAATTCTGATTATTGTATATATTTTTCTAAAAGTCAAATAAAGCTACCTATGAAAGTAAATGGACCTACTGCTTTTTTTTCTCCTTTTTTTTTTAAAGCTTTATGCCATTTCATTGTTATAATCAAATGAATTTTTTCTTCCAGCATATCTCTAGAAAGAGTTGATAGTGATTTTCCTCCATCTTTTAAACAGAAAACTTGGGATTCTGAAGGTTAGTCATACAAATTCTGCAATATTACCAAATGTTCATTAAAACTACTATAGGATTATCAAAGTATTTAATCATTTACTATAAGGGAAAAGTTCACAGCATATAAATATTAAAAGGAGCATGAACTCCAATTATTTTTTTCTTTTGGATTAAACTTGTAAAAACAACACTTTTAATTTCTATTTTTTCAATTTAAAAAACTTGAATTGTAAAAGTTTCCCTATCTTCCCTAACTTCTCAACCTGTCTCCTTTCCTAGCATGACTGCTTTCTGGTATATGTTTCCAAAATATTCTGTGTGTACACTAGCACATGAATGTTTATATCACCCTACATTTTTGAACAAGAGTGTACTGTAAAGACATCTGAATCTTACATTTTTACTGAACTATGTGTCTTTATGTGATGACGTATGTTCTGTGTGTTAGAGTATTACAGTTAGTAGCTATGTTTCACTTAAGTAGTCCCCAGTGAGGACTAATTCTGTCTAGTCTTCTGTTACTTCCAATAATTAAGCTTGCAATAAATTATTAGAAGTGAAGGCAAAAGACAGGGGCATTTTCCTGTTACAGTCTTCCAGTTGACTGACGCACACCTCCGCTGTTGCCGCCTAAAGATGCCTATTCTCTCACACCTCTTCTAGTAAAAACGTTTTACACAATGTCTTGCTGTGTCTTCTGTGCTGGCCTTGAACTTCTGGGCTCAAGCGAGTCTGTCTCAGCCTGCCCCCTTGCTGAAGTATTAAAAGTTTGCCCTGAAGTTTATATTTGCATTTCTTCTATCAGTTTGAATATTTTTAATGTTAGGGATTTGTATTCTGTGCTTATTTTTTAAGAACACTAGTACTTAGGAAATACACTTTTGCAGCTGGAGATTGCACATTTTTTTCTGACTGTCTTAATTTTTACCTTACTAAAACACTTTGAAAAAAAAAAAAAGAAAAAACACTTTGGTCTTTTTTGTGATGGACAATTATTTGATCTATCTGAATATTGAATATCGGTCTGTTGTCATCACTTGAAATGCCACCCACATCAGTAATGAATTTCTACTAAATTTTTATCTCTGGGTGTTTTAGGATTTGATATTCATGTGCCTAGTGCAGGTTTTAATTGCTGTACCTGGACATTTATATTTTCCTACCTGCAAAGTAGAAGTGAAATGTTTCATTACTTTCAGAGTTTTCCTGGATTTTTAAAGTATATTTTTCCAATCTAAGCCTTAAAATTAGTTTGGTTCTTTGGCAAAAGCTGGTGCTTTTATTGAGATCAAATTAAAGAAGTAGATTAAAATAAGGAAAACACACTTAGACAGAGACCTCTCCAAAAACAGGCCTGTGTCTTCCCATTTGTTCAAATGATGGTCTCAGGTAAGCTTACAAATTTTTGCTGGTTGTGTTCTGTACATTAAGGATTTGTCTCATAAATGAAGCAGTATTTTTCTTCTACCACATTGCCTAAATGAAAGTTACTGATTTCAGCAATCTTGCTGAATTCTCATTAAAAGTAGCTTTCACTTGAGTCTCTTGGTTTATCTGAAAATACTGATTTCTACTCCTGAATTTTTGTACCCTTTTTCTAATTCTTGTGTAACTTCTAACTGGTAGATCTGGAATATTAAATAATTATGCTGAGTGTAAACATGCTTGTCCTAAAGGATATGTCTGGTGTTTGATTTATCATGTTGGTTTTTTTAAAAGTCACGAGATTGCAGTCTGCATCAGGGCCCTGCGTGCTCCTCCCTGGACTCCTGGACCCTGGACCAGGCAGTCTCATTCTGCTGCCACTGGGATCGTGTCTGAGCCCTGCCTGTTCCGTCAGCTGTCTGGAGAGCCCAGACACCGCGGCCTGCATTCTGCCACCATCAGAGTTCGCATCTGAGCCCCGGGACAGGTACGCTCCTTCAGCTTCCTGAGGACAGTAGACCAGGCAGACTGCGTTCCCACCACCATTGCAGTCTGCATCTGGGGGCTGGGGGCTCCAGCAGCTACCTGGGGACTCGACACTGCAGGCCATGTTCTGCTGCCACCGTGGTTTGCCTCGGCCCGGTGTGCTCCTTGAGCTGCCTGGGGATGCTGGAGCAGGCAGTCTGCCTTCCACCGCCTCCACGGTTTGAGGCTGGGCCCTGCAGGCTCCGTCAGCCGCCTCGGGACCTCGGACTGGGCATTTCCCATTCCGCTGCCGTTGCAGTTCACATCTGAGCCCCGGGAGAGCTGGGCACACTCCACCAACTCCCTGGTGACTCTGAACTGGGCAGCCCATCTGTGCCATCATTGTAGGGCAAGTGTGACCCCCAGGAAAATTAGGGACCTTCAGTGAGTTGTCAGGGAAGGGTGAGACAGGGGTGCTCAGCCTCGGGCATCAAAAATGACAAGATGAAGGACCAAACTGCAATCTCAGAACTCCACCCGACCCAGAACAAGTCCAGGAGACATCAACATAGAACTTGGAAGTCACACCTGGAGTTCTGAAATTTCTGAAATGATTGCAACTGAAGTAAAAAAAAACAACTCCAGCAGGCCATAGAAGAAATCAGATGAGAAATAATCTCTCAGGTAAAAAATGAAATGACAGTGACAATGAAAGAATTGCTCAGCACATCTAAAGACGTACTAAAAAAAATAGAGGAGCATAGAACAATGGTGGAAATGTTAAATGAACAATATAAGAAAGAACTAGGATGCATGAAGCAGATTCAAAGAGCTGTCCAGGAAATCAGAACTTCCACCAAAGCTGGCAGAACTGCTTGAATGAAGCCAAAGATAGAATTTCAAATGTTGAAGACAGCATTGTATCTAATGATCACAAAAGGAAGGATCTCTTAAAATTAACAAGGAACCAGGATCTATCAGTTCAACAGCTGCAAGTCAATGCAAAGAAACAACGTAAGACTTAATAGGTGTCAACAAGACAGCGGCAATGCAAATGACATAAAAACAAAATTTGCAGAAGTAATAGAAAATTGCCCACGCATGGAAAAAGAATCTGACATGCAGTTAACTGAGGCACATAGAACTCCAATTAGCCATAACCAAGACAGAACTACACCCAGACATATAATAATCAAGACCCCAGGCAATCCAGGAAAAGAGCAGAATATTAAAAGCCATTAGAGGAAAGAAACAGGTCACCTATAAAGGAAAGTCCATCAGAATCACAATAGATTCCTTAACACAAACCATCAAGAACAGCTTGGAGTGAAGGATTCCAGGTCCTGAGACAAAACAGCTTCCAACCCAGATGGATGTATCCTGCAAAACTATCTTGTAAATTTAATGGAGAAATAAAATATTTCCACAACGACGTACAAGTGAAGAACTTCATGAGCACCAAACCAACCCTACAAAGAGTACTAAAAGATATTCTAGAGGTAAAAATGACCACAATTTCAAGAACAATAGAAAGGAACCACCAAGCAGAACAAGCAGTTAAACAGAGAAAAAGTAGGAAACCAACAGCAGGTAAATAACATGACAAAGATAAGCCAGCACATATCAGTTATAACCATTAATGTGAACAGCCAATCAAAAGAAGCAGACTGGCAGAGTCGATCAGGAAACATCCAACAATATGCTGTATACAAGAAACACATTTAACTCAAAAGGAAACTTGTAGAATGAAAGTCAAAGGATGGAAAACAATTCTCCATGCAACAGGAACCCAGAAAAAGCAGGGATAGTGTTATGGCTTGTGTCTGCATGTCCCCCCATGGCTTGTGTCTGCATGTCCCCCCTCATGCAGGCATGGGGCGGGCCTCTAGATTTTAGACTGATCCGTGGTCCAATGCTGGGATTATGGGTGTGAGTGCTGCACCTGCCCTGGGGCGGGCAGTTTGCCCACAATGTAAGGGAGGGCAAGAGGCTGCTTGGCACTGCCATTTCCCCTTTTTGCTCTCGTTGCTTTTGCTGTTTTCTGCCACTGTGAACAGCTGCCCTCTGCCATGTGCCAGTGTGCGTCGGAGCCAAGCTAGTATGGACTGAAACCTCCATGAACTGTGAATTAAATAAACCTTTCCTTCCTGAATTTTGGGCATCAGGTATTTTGTCTCGGCAACAGGAGAAAAGTAACAGACAGGTAGCTATTCTGTTTCCAGACAATGTGAACTTCAAACCAAGAACAATCAAAAGAGATAAAGAGGATCACCACATATTTGTTAGGGAAAAATGCAAGAGGAAGAGATGACAATCATAAGTATGTATGCACCAAGTATGGGAGCACCCAACTACACAAGACACATCTTAATAGACATGAAAAAACAAATAACTAATAACACTATTGTAAAGGGGGACTGTTACAGTTCGGGTCTGGATGTCCCCCAAGCCTTGTGCAGTTATGGGGCAGGCTTCTAGAGTTTATGATTGGTCCGTGGTCCAATGTTGGGATTATGGGTGTGAGTGCTGCACCGGCCCTGGCATGGGTAGTTTGCATACAGTGTAAGCGAGGGAAAGAGGCTGCTTTCCCCACCTAGTCCTCCCCTTTTGTTCTCATTGCTTTTGCTATCTTTGCCACCATGAACTGTTGCCCTCTGCCATGTGCCACTCTGCCCCGGAACCAGCTGAGCATGGACAAACCTCCACAAACTGTGAGCTAAACAAACCTTTCCTTCATTTTGGGCGTCAGGTATTTTGTCCCAGCAATGAGAGAAAAGTAACCAAGACAGGGACCTAAACACCCCATTGACACAAACAGGTCAGCTATACAAAACAATCAGCAAAGAAATAACATCTGAATGAGACCTGTGAATAAATGGACTTAATAGACATACAGAGTGTTTCACCCCACAACATCAGAATACACATTGTTCTCAGCTGCACATGGGGCGTTCTGTAAAACAGACTATATTGTAGCCCATAAAGCATGCTTGACTAAATGCAAAAGAATTGAAATTATCCCGTGCAAGGGGCTGGGGACATAGCTAAGTGGCATAAGTGCCTGCCTGCCAAGAGCAAGGTCCTGAGTTCAATACCTGGTACCAAAACAAAACAAAAGTATCCTATGCATATTATCTGACCATAGAGCAATGAAATTGGAAATTAATGGTAAAAGGAACCACAAAAGCTCCATAAACACATGGAAATAAAATAACAGCCTCCTGAATAACCAGTGGGTCACAGATGAACTTAAGAAAGTAATACCTACAAACAAACAACAAAAAAAAAATACAATTTACCACAATCTGTGGGATGTACTAAAAGCAGTCCTCACAGGGAAGTTTATAGTGGTGAACTCACAAATCAGGAAAACAGAAAGAACAAATAAACAGCCTAATGCTGCACCTCAAACTTTGAGAAAAAGAACAAGGCCAAAGCACAAAGAAGGGAGAAAATTATAAAGATCAGGGGAGAAATTAATGCAATTGAGATGAAGAAAACACTACAAAAATTTAATGAATCAAAGATGTTTCTTTGAAAGAATAAATAAAATTAATAAAACCCCAACCAACCTTATCAAGAAAAGAAAAAACCCTCAATTCATGCAATAAGAAATTAAAAGGGAGCAGGCACGCAGGAAGCCGCACGGCAGGGCACGTCCACACTCGGGCCGGCCCCCAGCCACGCAGGTACCAGGGAAGCAGGCAGCAGGTGCCTGGGAAGTGGAGCAGCGGTGCGCACTGGCCCTCAGGCCGGCCGCCGCTGCGTGGTGGAGAACCACCATGCCACAGAGAAGCACCGACACAATCAGCCCACCCCACGCCAGCCACAGAGGCGCGCCTGGGGACGTGTGTGAACCACCCCAACATGGAGAAACCCCTGGGAAAACATGCCACACAGCGGATCGCTCTTGGCCCTGCCCTTGGGAACCAGAAAGGTCCAGAGTCAGCAGAGGAGCAGCTGCTGAACAAGGACTCAGAGAACATGAGAATGCAGACAACGCCTGATGACTCAGAGATCAAGCTGACTGGGGACGCGAGAGCCATTCTGGAGCTGGAAACCAGGAGGACCTTGTGCAATACCTGGGGAGATCCCCTGGAAGCCATTCTCCCCAACTGTGCAGGCTGCGGTGGAGGAGTGCGTGGAGCTCCAGAGAGGTCTGCACCGAGACTTCATGGATTACACGGGTGCCCAGTATTCAGATTCTGAAGAACCGCCTTCATGGAGAAGGTATGTGTGCCTAGGTTACCTGCCTGTGGCACCTGATGGTGCTGAGACTGACTAGCGGGCTGAGGACTTCATCCACATGTTCCTGCCTCCTGTGTTGACGGTTGAGGAGAGGACACTAAGTGGTTGCGGGGTCCCAATGCGCTGGGAGGCTGGAGAGAACAACCCCTGCTTTCTTAGACAAGAGGCACTGATAAAGCATACTTCCCTGGATCCCAGTTCAGTAGAGGGACAAATTATTCTTAAAGTTAAGTTTATTACTCAGTTATCCCCAGACAGCAGAAAAAAGTTACAAAAAAATATCTTTTGCCCCAGATAGCTCACTTGAGAGGTTAGTAAGAATTACCTCCTCAGTATTTTATAGCCGTGACGAGGAGGAGGCCAAGGAGAGAAAACAAAGAGACCGAGAAAAAGCAGCTGCCTTTGCTGCAGCACTAAGAAAAACAGACCCCAAGTCTGATTCTCCAGGCCCCAAGAAGAACTTGACAACTGCATTCATCTGCTACTGCTGTCAAAAGCCAGGCCACCTCAAGAGGAACTGCCCTAAGAGGCCCCCTGGGCCATGCTCTGAATGCAAAGGTGACCACTGGAGATGGGTCTGCCCTCTGAAGCAAAGGCCCCAGAGCTCAGACCCCTCCTACCAGCTGGTCCAACAGGAATGAAGGGGCCTGGGGCATACTCTGCCTTGTCCCTATAGCCAGACTGTCATCTCCACGGAGGAGCCCCGGGTAATCATGACTATAGAGGAAAAGTAAACAGCCTGTTGCAGGACACTGGTGCTAGTCTCTCAGTCCTTCTTTTCAATCCTGGCCTTCCAGCCGTCAAACCTCAGTGAAATGAGTCACTTGTGAGGAGGTAATCTGCTATTTTTCACAACTCCTAGGCTGTAACTACTTGTTAGATCTTTCTTGCATATCTCTATTTTCCTGAGAACCCACTCTGAAGATACCAACATATATTACAGCAGCCCCTGATAATTTCCTACTAATCTGTCCATAACTCTGTAATGTTTGTATTGTTCCTATGCTATTTTGTAAATGGATGTATGTTTATTACTCTGTATTTCCAACAACACCCATTGAGAATAGTCAATGATTATTTAATTGATCACTCATGTATATTTGTTTTCTCTAGAAAGCTCTATTTGTTTTCTCTAGAAAGCACTTTGAAGATACCAAAGTATAGTACAACAGCCATTGATAATTTCCTACCACTTTTGTCTGTAACTCACTATTATTTGTCTATTTGTTTTCTTGAGAAACTATCTTGAAGATACCAATAGGTAAAATAACAACTATTGATAACGTCTTACCACTTTGTCTGTACTTCGGTAAGTCCCCCTATTACTATGTTATCCTTCTTTTACTCTTTAAAATAAAAAAAAAAGAAATGAAAAGGGTGAAATCACTACAAATCTTATAGAAATTCAAAACATCACAATACCTACTTTGAAAATCTTTACTTCCATAGAATGGAAAACATGAAAGAAATGGACACATTTCTAGTTATGTACGAATTACCAAAGTTGAATCAAGAAGATATAAAAATGCTCAATAACCCATTATTAAAAATGAGATTGAAAATATGATTAAAACTTAGCAACAGGGGGCTGGGCATTTAGCTCAGTGGCAAAAGCGCCTGCCTGGCAAGCGCAAGGTCATGAGTTCGGTTCCCAGTACCGGAGAAAAACCAAAAAAAAAAAAAAAAAAAAAAAAAAAAAAAAAAAAAAAAAAAGCAACAAAGAAAAGTGTAGGTCCTGATGGATTCACAGTGGAACTCTACAAGAAATTCAGAGATTTAACAGCAGTATTCCTCAAACACTTCAATAAAAATGAAAAGGGAGCAATTCTCCCTAACTCATTTCTGGAGGAAAGTATTATACTGACACAAAACCAGAGAAACACCTAACCAAGAAAGACAACTACAGACCAATCTCCCTAATGAACATAGATGCAAAAATTCTCAGTAAAATACTAGATAATAGAATGGAGCAAAGCATCAAGAAAATCATACACCATGACCAAGTGGGATTCATCTGGGGGGATGCAAGGATGGTTTGATGTACACAAATCAATAAATATATTACCCCATATCAACAGAGCTAAAGACAAGAATCACATGATTATCTCAATAGATGCATAAAAAGCTTTTGGTCAAGTGCAACACTTATTCATGATAAAAACCCTACAGAAAATTGGCATAGATGGACTTTACCTCAATCTGATAAAAATCATCTATGACAAACCACCAGCCAACATTGTACTAAATGGACAAAAACTGAAAACTTTCACTTTAAAATCAGGAATAAGACAAGGATGTCCACTGTCACCACTTCTATTCAACATAGCTGGAGACACTAGCCAGAGCTATTAGATGAGAAAGAGAAATAAAAGGAATAAAGATAGGAAAGGAAGAAGTGAAATTATGTTTATTCACAGATGACATGATACACTACACAGGAGTCCCTAAAATCTCCAGGAAAAGTCTCCTAGAATAAATGAGCAAATTCAGAAGCATAGCTGGATACAAAGTCAACACTCAAAAATTCATAGCATTCCTATACACAAACAGCAAACATACTGAGAGAGAAATGAGCAAAACCATACTTTCAAAATAACCTCTAAAAATATGAAATACTTAGGAATCAATCTAACAAAGGAAGTAAAGGAGCTATATAGTGAAAATTACACTATTCTGAAAAAAAAAAGAGATTTAAGAGGATTGAAAAACATGGAAAGATATTTGTTGCTAATGGATAGGAAGAACCAATATTCTGAAAATGGCCACACTCCCAAAATTGCTGTACAGATTCAATGCAATCCCAATGAAAATTCCATTAGTATACCTCACAGATCCAGAGAAAACATTCCTAAATTTCATCTGGAGCCAGAAGAGACCCAGAATAGCAAAAACAATCCAGGGCAATGAAGGTAAGCCAGGAGGCATCACAATCCCTGACTTGAAATTATATTACAAAGCTACTGTGATAAAATAGGCATGGTACTTGAAAAAAAAAAACATAAGAATCAGTGGAACACAAAGCAATGGGAAGCTGGAGAGAAAAAGCTACAAAGAATGGCTTTCACCCCAGATAGCTCACTTGAGATGTTAGTAAGAATTGCCTCCTCAGTATTCTATAGCCATGATGAGGAGGAGGCCAAGGAGAGAAAACAAAGAGACCGAGAAAAAGCAGCTGCTTTTGCTGCACCACTAAGAGAAACAGACCCCAGGTCTGATTCTCGGGGCTCCAAGAAGAACTTGACAACTGCATTCATCTGCTACCACTGTTAAAAGCCAGGCCACCTCAAGAGGAACTGCCCTAAGAGGTCCCATGGGCCATGCCCTGGATGCAAAGGAGACCACTGGAGATCGGTCTGCCCTCTGAGGTGGAGGCCCCAGAGCTCAGACCCATGCTACCAGTTAGTCCAACAGGAATGAGAGGGCTTGGGCCATGGTCTGCCTTCTCCCTCTGGCCAGACCGTCATCTCCATCAAGGAGTCCTGGGTAATCATGACTATGGAGGAACAAGAAAACAGCCTGCTGCTAGTCACAGGTGCAAGTCTCTTGGTCCTTCTTTTCAATCCTGGCCTTCCTTCCAGCCATCATACCTCAGTGAAAGGAGTCACTGGTGAGGAGGTAATATGCTATTTTTGACAACCCTTAGGCTGTAACTACTTATTAGATCCTTCTTGCATATCTCTGTCTTCCTGAGAAACCACTTTGAAGATACCACCATGTATTATAGCAGCCATTGATATTTTCCTAATCTATCCATAACTGTGTAAAGTTTGTAATGTTCCTATCCTATTTCATAAATGGATGTATGTTTATTATTATGTGTTTCCTACAACAACGATTGAGAATAGTTAATGATTTTTCAATAGGTCACTCATGTATAGCTCTATTTATTTTCTTTAGAAGCCACTTTGAAGATACCAAAGTATAGCACAACAACTCTTGATAATCTCCTACCTCTTTTGTCTCTAACTTACTATTATTTGTCTATTTGTTTTCCTGAGAAACTATTTTGTAGATAATAATACGTAAAACAATAACCATTGATAATTTCCTACCATTTTGTCTGTAATTTGCTAAGTCCCCCCTATTATTATGTTATCCTTCTTTTATTCTTTAAAATAAAAAAAAAAAAATTAAAAAATAAAAAAAAAGATAAATGGATGCAACTAGAGACCATACTCATTAGAGAAATAAATCAGACCGCATGTGTAATCATTGTATTGTCTCCCTAGTGTAAGAACATGAAAGAGTAAATGAAATCTAAAAGATACAATAGATAATGTGAAAAGGAAAGACACTGCTCAAAAGGAAAGAATGACTGGGATGGGGAAAGGAGAAAATAAAAAAAAAGGAGAAAATATTTGTGTGTATACATATATATATATATTTACAAAAGATGACTAAGATAATTGTACTACTAATTTCTATTGCTTCTTGAAAGGAACAGTTGATATTTAATTGTTTGATCATTCTTGCATGTCTATATTTTTTTTATGAGTAAGCAATATGAAAATAACAATATGTAACACAACAACCATTGTTAATCTCTTATCACCTTGTCTGAAATTCTGTGTTGTTTTTATGTTGTTTCATTATGTTTGTTAATATGTTTTGGTTCTTTTATCTTTAAAAATAAATTTTTTAAAAAATCATGAATCTGACCCTATTTTAAGAATTTACATCAATAATAAATGTTGCTATTTTTTGTATCAGAGGTTATTTTCACTTTTCTTTCTCGTTTGGTTTATACACACTCACACACACACACACACACACATATATTTATGTACGTATCCTCTTGATTTTTCCTTTTTTCGTGCTGTAGACAGAACCAGAGCCTCACACATGCTATGTGCGGTAGCACTGAGCCAGATGTACCTCTACTTGTACCTCTCATAGCCTTATGTTCTTTTTAATATATACTTAAGATCTACAACATAATATTTTGATACCTTGATATAAATAGAGAAGTGACTACAGTCAAGCAAAGTAGTGTACCCATCATATAGTTGAATGCATGCACGGTCAAAGTATCTAAAATCTCTCTTGGCAGTGCCAGCATATACCACAACTGTTCTAACTATAATTCTCATGTTGTACAAGAGCTTTTTTAGGTTTATTCTTCCCACATAACTTCAACTTTGCGTTCTTTGACCTACATCTTCCCATTGCCCCTCGACATCAGTAGCCACTTTGTACTATTTCTTTGTGTCTGATGTTTTCCCTATCGCATGTGTAAGTGAGGTTGCGAGTATTTTTCTAATCCTTATTTCTTCTCACATGACGCTAGTGCATGCTCTCACAAGTGGTGGGACCTCTTCTCGTGCTGAATGATAATCTGTGGGTGCGTGTGAACAGTTTCTGTCCATGGACACTTGGGTGATTTCTACATCTTGGTTGCTGTGAAGAATTCTGCAGTGAACACAGGAATACAGGTATCTTACAAAGTCCGAAAGGTTTTATCTCCTTTGGGTACAGGCCCAGGAAAGGAACTGCTGGCTCCTGTGGTAGTTCTTTTATCATTTTAGCTTTTCAGGAAACTCCGTGCTGTTTTCCACAGTGGCAGCACCGGTTCACCTTCCCACCAGCACTACCAGGGTCCGCTTGGCCCACACCTTCCCCGGCGTGTTACTTCTTGTCTTTTTGATGACAGATGTTCTCAGGGGTGTGAGATGAGCGCTGCGCCTTGGTTTGCCTTTCCCTGGGTGCTGAGCTTTCCATGTACCTGTTGGCCGTTTTATATTTTTGGAGGAATGTCTCTTCAGGCCCTTGCTCATTTTCTTTGCAGTTGAAATCTTTACACATTTGAATATTACTGACCCCTTATCAGATACGTGGTTTGCGGATACTCCCTTCTAGCAGGCTGCCTTTCTGCTCTGCAGTGCCCTGTGCTGGCCGGGAGCTGCTCAGCGGGACGGAGTCCCATTGCTGGTTTGTGCTTTTGTTGCGCTTTGGTGTCCCAGACAAGGTCCTGCCACGACTGCGGGCGAGGAGCTTCTCCGTTTCCTCTGCAGAGCCTCGGTTTCCGTTCTCTTCTCCAGCTCTGTGATCCGCTTGAGCTGACCTTTGTGCACAGTGGGAGGTAAGGGTGCGGTTGCACTTTTTGCGTGGCGCTGTCGCTGCCATTTGGATCTGGAATGTCCCCTCCGCCCACCCTGAAAGGCTCGCGTGTTAGACTGGCGACCCGTGTGGCACTCTTGGGAGAAAGCGGAAGCCCTCAGGAGGTGGGCCTAGCAGAGGTGTGTGTGCCCCTGGAGGGAAGAAAAGGAACTTGGCCCCTTCCTCTCTGTGCCCTGCCTGTGTAGTTTTTGTGAGACAGGGTCTCACCGTGTAACCCAGACTGGCCTCAAACTCGGCCATCCTCCTGCCTCAGCCTTTGGAGTGCGAGCACATGCCAGGGACTCACCGTGTACCAGCTAAGTTACCTAGGTACCTGTCCCACTGTATGTAAAGCTGGACACTCTGGTGTCCAACTTTAAAAACAACACACACAGAGCACAGAGACGAAGGGGCCAAGTTCCTCTTCTTCCCTCCAGGGGCACACACACCTCTGCTAGGCCCGCCTTCTGTGAGGCCTTACACTGTTTAGCTCAGTAGCTCTCGTCCCAGAAAGTGGGCCCTCTCTTCTCAGCTGTTTCCTTGGCCACCGTATGCCTCAGATCTAGCCAGAAAAGTAGGCTCCAAGGCAGGCTGCTTCCCCTTCTTTATGCAGCCTTTTCCTTCCTCCTGCCTTAGTTCTTTTCTGGGTGTGTGTGTGTGTGTGTGTGTGTGTGTGTATCTAATGCCACTGTAAGTGGAATTATTTTTTTGGCTACTTCAATGTGAATGCATAGAAATGCTAATTTTTGTATGTTGATTTTTATAACTTGCAAATTTTTTGTATTTATTAGTTCTGTGGGGTTTTTGGTGGATTCCTTGGGGCTGTCTACATGTAAAATCATGGTATCTGCCAAACTTTTTTTCTTTTCTTTTTGAGACAGGGTCTTGATATGCAGTTCAGGCTGGTCTTGAACTGGTAATGATCCTCCTGCCTCAGCTTCCCAAGTGCTGGGATTACAGGTGTGCACCACCACGCCTGGCAGTATCTGCCAAACTTGATTTATTTTCAATTTGATGCCTTTTATTTTTCTTACCTCATTGCTCTGGCTGGGGTGCACAGTACTGTGCTTGAACAGACGTGGCAGAGTGGGTATTCTTGTTTCACGGTCTTAGACGAAAAGTTTTCATCTTTATTTCCACTGAGAATGTTTCAGTGGGCTTGTCATATAGGCCTTGTTCATGTTGAGCTACCATTGCCCTATATCCTATTTTATTGAGGTTTTTAAATATGAAAGGTGTTAAATTTTGCCCAGGGCTTTTTCTGGATCTATTGAGATGATATTTTTTGGTCTTTTTAATCAATGTTGAAACATTCTTGCATTCTAAGGTTAATCTGATCACGGTGATATTGCTTGTAATGTGCTGTGGAACTGAATCATAACTTTTTATGAGATGAAGGTGCTTTTTCTCACTTGACCTGTGCACAGCCTGAGCTGTATAAAAGGACGCCCCTGCATTTCTCGTATGGTCATTACTCCTAGTACCATTGCCCTTGTGTATGTTACAGTACATACATGTTAGCACGCTTCTGCTATTACTTAAGATTTTTGTGGCCACGACACTTCGCAAGGTTTTTAAATCAATGCTTCATAAGAATTTGAAGGCTTTTCTTAACAGGCTGAAGTTTAACCCTATGTATGTGTTCAAAGACTCGATGTAACTCCGTCATATTAGCTAGGCCTTTCACTCCTTAATAAATGGCCTGCTGCAATTTTGTTTCTGGTGAATTTTAATAATTCATATTTTAACCATCCAGTTCCTCTGCAGTTTTTCCTTTCTCAGTATATCTACTTAGACTTTGTGACCCTTTCCTTCAGGTTAGCTGTTAGTGTGCTTTAGCTCCATTTTACATTTTTACCTCATTGCTTTTGTATTTTTAATTGACAAAATTGTACGTACTTGTTGTGTACAATGTTTTTAAATATGCACACATTGTGGAATGGCTACCTAATTAACATATGCTGTACATCATATGAGTGTGGTGAGAACACTTAAAATCTCAGCAGTTTTCAAGGGTGTAAGACTCTAATCACGTTATACAACAGAATTCTTAAACTATAGATGTCATTGGGTGGATTATGGATGTGATAACCAAACTGGTCTACCGATTGGCTCAGCATAGTTCCGGGTGTGGATAACGGGAAGGCTCACCTGGATGTGGGTGGCACCAACCAACAGGCTTGTACCTGGATGGCACAGAAGGGAAAGGAAGGCTTGCTACTTGCTACCTGCCCTGCCACGGGCTGTTTCTCCTCTGTCACGCTGCCTTGCCTTGGAGCCAGCCGACTCTGGACCGAAACCTGCAAGAGTGTGAGCTAAAATAAAGTTTTCCTCCTTTAATTTGTAGGTGTTGGGTACTCTCCCCAGCAACTACTAAGAGAATCTGACTGGTGATCTTTGACTTTCCTACACCAAAATTTATCTTTCCCCAAATTCAGAAGTTTTCTATTACTTTTTGTCTTTGAGGCGGTTTTGCTGTGGAGCCCAGAACTACCTGTGCAGCTCAGGCTTCCCTGAACTTCCAGCGCTCTTCCAGTTCCAGCCCCCAAGTGCTGCGAGCACAGGCACGCACTACCATGCACCACTTTGTTTTTAAACTGGGGTTTGTGACTCCCGGCCTCAGGGTTTCCCAGAAGGAGGGCTTCCGGCGCACAGGGAGCTGCAGGTGGGGAGCACCAGCCTTCTGGCTGGCTAGCTTCCTGCCTGCTGGCTCCCAGAGGGCGGGCCCCCTGTGCACGGGGAGCCTCGGGTGGGGAGCGCCGGTCTTTTGGGGTCTTCGGACCGGCGACTCATTCCCGACCTCGTCGTTCCCCAGACGGAGGACTTCCGGCGCACAGGGAGCCTCGGGCGAGGAGCGCCACTCTTCCGGCTGGCTAGCTTCCTGCCTGCTGGCTCCCTGAGGGTGGGCCCCTAGCACACGGGGAGCCTCGGGCGGGGAGCGCTGGTCTTTGGACAGACGACTCACTCCCGGCCTCAGGGTTTCCCGGAAGGAGGGCTTCCGGCGCACAGGGAGCTGTGGGTGGGGAGCGCCAGCCTGCCTTCTGGCTGGCTAGCTTCCTGCCTGCTGGCTCCTGGAGGGTGGGCCATGCGGCGGCGAGTGCTATTGCGCGCCGGCCCTTAGGCCGGCCGCGGCCGCCGCCGCCGCCACCGCCGCCGCCGCTCAATTGAGATCTATCATGACACAGAGAAACAGTGACACAATTGGTCCGCCATGCACCGACAGCAGTTGCCCACCCATGGATGTGTGTAAATCATTGAAACTTTGAACAACCCCTGGGAATACATGCCATACAACGAGCCACTCTTCTTCCTGCCATTGGGAACCAGAAAGGTCCAGAGTCAGCAGAGGAGCAGCTGCTGAACAAGGACTCAGAGAACATGAGAATGCAGACTAAGCCCACGGAGTCAGAGGTCCTGTGGACTGGGGTCCCCAGAGCTGCTCGGAAGCTGTAAACCAGGAGGACCTTGCACAATACTTGCAGAGACTCATTGGAAGCCATTCTTCCCCTGACAGTACAGGCTGTGGTGGAGCTCTGGAGAAGTCTGCAGCAGGATTCCTGCTGCCTGTGCTGACAGTTGGGGAGAGGACACTAACTGGTTGTGGGGTCCCAAAGCAATGGGAAGCTGGAGAGAAAAAGCTACAAAGATTGGCTTTCACCTCAGATAGCTCACTTGAGATGTTAGTAAGAATTGCCTCCTCAGTATTCTATAGCCATGAGGAGGAGGAGACCAAGAAGAGAAAACAAAGAGACCGAGAAAAAGCAGCTGCTTTTGCTGCACCACTAAGAGAAACAGATCCCAGGTCTGATTCCCGGGGCTCCAAGAAGAACTCGACAACTGCATTCATCTGCTACCACTGTTAAAAGCCAGACCACCTCAAGAGGAACTGCCCTAAGAGGCCCCATGGGCCATGCCCTGGATGCAAAGGAGACCACTGGAGATCAGTCTGCCCTCTGAGGTGGAGGCCCCAGAGCTCAGACCCATGCTACCAGTTAGTCCAACAGGAATGAGGGGCCCGGGGCATACTCTGCCTTCTCCCTCTGGCCGGACCGTCATCTCCATCGAGGAGCCCTGGGTAATCATGACTATGGAGGAACAAGAAAACAGCCTGTTGCTAGACACAGGTGCAAGTCTCTTGGTCCTTCTTTTCAATCCTGGCCTTCCTTCCAGCCATCATACCTCAGTGAAAGGAGTCACTGGTGAGGAGGTAATATGCTATTTTTGACAACCCTTAGGCTGTAACTCCTTAATAGGTCCCTCTTGCATATCTCTGTCTTCCTGAGAAACCACTCTGAAGATACCACCACGTATTACAGCAGCCATTGATATTTTCCTACTAATCTGTCCATAACTGTGTAAAGTTTGTAATGTTCCTATCCTATTTCATAAATGGATATATGTTTATTATTATGTTTTTCTTACAACCATTGAGAAGAGTTAATGATTTTTCAGTAGGTCACTCATGTATAGCTCTATTTATTTTCTTTAGAAGCCACTTTGAAGATACCAAAGTATAGTACAACAACTCTTGATAATCTCCTACCTCTTTTATAACTCACTATTGTCTATTTGTTTTCCTGAGAAACTATTTTGTAGACAATAATATGTAAAATGATAACCATTGATAATTTCCTACCATTTTGTCTGTAATTTGCTAAGTCCCCCCTATTATTATGTTATCCTTCTTTTATTCTTTAAAATAAAAAAATAAAAAAATAAATAAACTGGGGTTTGCGCCCAGGGTCTTGTGTCTGCTAGACAAGCACTCCTACCACTGAGGTACCTTCTCAGCCTTTAATTGTGAGATGGCAGTTCTTCTGAGTTTATCTGGTCAGCCTTAAGTTTGCAGTCCTCCTGCGTTAGTCTCTTAAATAGCGGGGGTTACAGGTGTGTAGCCACCATGCCTGGATTTGCTCTTCTTTAAGATGTTTTCTCCTCTTACTGGGCAGCCATCTCTCCTCACTCGTTTGCCCTCCCCAGTGCCTGTCCCTTGCTTGTTTTTTGGTTGGTTTTTTTTTGGTGGGGGTAGGGGGGTGGTGTTTGCAACAGCGTCTGGCCATGTAGCCAAGCTGCTGCCTCAGCCTCCCGAGTGCTGGGATAACATGCCTGGCTCCTTCCTTGTTTTTTTTGTCTTTTCGAGACAGGGTCTCCCTATGCAGTTCCGGCTGGCCTTGCACTCACTTACGTAACCAAGGCTGGTCTCGAACTCGCAATGATCCTCCCACTCCACCTCAGCCTCCCAAGTGCTGGGATAACATGCCTGGCTCCTTCCTTGTTTTTTTGTCTTTTCGAGACAGGGTCTCGCTGTGCAGTTCCGGCTGGCCTTGCACTCTTATGTAACCCAGGCTGGTCTTGAACTCGCAATGATCCTCCCACCCCGCCTCAGCCTCCCGAGTGCTGGGATTACAGGTGTGCACCACCACACCCGGCTCCTTGTTCTGATACAGGGTCTCACTACGCAACCAGGTTGGCCCCACTGTCTTCCTGCCTCAGCCCCCCAGGTGCTGGAATTAACAGGTTTGTACCACCGTGCCTAGCTCCTCACTGGTGTCTTTCATGAACTCCTGTAACCTGAATATTTGCTTGTCCCATAAATTCTATGAGCTCTTTGCTTTTCCTCTTTGGACTGTTTTCAAATAATCTTCAAGATTTTCTGCTTGATTTCTACTGTTGATATATATAAAAAATTTTTTTGTTTATTGGTGAAAACTTTTCAGCTTCAGAATATTTTCAGAAAATTTCTTTTTGCTTATAGTTTCTCTGATCTTGTTTACCTTAATTTTTTGGAGTTTGCAGTTTGAATTTGGTAATTAATAAACCTGTTTTGGTGCTTAACTCTATTCCTCTGGAAATGTAGTATTTCTCTATTCTTAACCCCCACGGCTGTGCACTGCTGCCTGCACATGTAAGAAATAGGATCTTCTTCGTCTTTTCCGACTGACTTTGGGAAGGCTCCTTACCAGAAATTCTGAGAAAGCCATCTGATCTGGCTCAGAAGGAGGCCTGCTGGAGTCAGGCAGCTGACCTGGGTCAGGCCAGTAGGCAGATGGGCCTCGTGCTGAGGTCTAAGGAGCTGGCCCTGTATCCTCTGGGGTGGACCAGTTGACTGCATCTGTTCGCGTGGAATTGGATCCCAAGGGTAGGCTACGGGGTGAGGCAGGCTTCAAACATGGCCTTACAGGCTGGCCTGGAGACTGCTGTGTGGTTGCTGGCTTGGAACCAGGCTCTCTAGGGGCAGTTTTGAAGCCTCCATCCTTGGTGGCCTGCAGTGCTAGCACGTACCAAGACAGGCCTAGACCTCGGTCTGTTTTGCCATGGGGCTGTCGGGCATAGACCCGCAGGATGGAGTCGTAACTCTGGACAAGGGTGAAATTCGTTCTTGGTGCCTGAGGTCCCATTCCGGCACTGGAGCGGGCCCGGAGCCCAGGGCTGGGGGGCAGCCCACCCCCCTGCGATGGCCTGGCCTCGGGAGGCCTGAACGAGTCTGTAAGGGCCAGTACACACCGGAGACCGGCCCAGCGGGGGGTGGCTCGGATACTAAGTGCACGGGGCAGGTCCACTTTTGGTATCCAAGGCCAAGTTTCGTGCTTGCTTCCCTGTCTCCCCCACGAGGATATTACCCTCACTGCTGCACCTCGTGGGACCGGGGAAGGCTGGTGTGGGTAACATGAAACTGCCCTCACTACCCTCTTCAATCTGTCTACACCCACTGCTGTAGGTTTCCTTAGCTCTTATGAAGTTATTTTTGCATTTGGTCATGACAGTTGTTCAAACTGAGGCTGGGGAGAAGGGGTGAGTGCCAAAAAGTCACTTGTCATCTTGAGAGCCCAAATGCCTTTCAATCTTTGTGTTATGTTTTTTTGTGGGTTTTTTTGTCTTTGTGAGACAGGGTCTCGCTATGCAGCTCAGGCTGGCCTTGAGCTCACTTTGTAGCCCAGGCTGGTCTCGAACTCAAAACGATCCTCCCGCCTCAGCCTCCCGAGTGCTGGGATCACAGGCGTGCACCACCATACCTGGCACCATTAGGATTTTTCTTCTTTTTTTTTTGGTACCAGGAATTGAACTCACGACCTCGTGCTTGCCAGGCAGGCACTTGTGCCACTGAGCTACATTCCCAACCTTAGGTTTTTTTTGAACAGTATTTTTTTCCTATGTAAGTTTGCTTAGCTAATTGAATTCAGTGTCTCCACCCGTTTCTTTTTCTCTATTAATTTTCAGTATTTAAGGCTGGGCACCGAGCCCAGTAAGTCGCTACATGGTAGGCAGCACAAATACAGTTTCTGCGCCTTCCCACTGAGGGGCTCTTCCTCTCACAGGAAGACAGCAACACTATTAATACGTAACAGCCAGGACATCCTCCAAATCAATTTTGGCCCTTATTTACTCTTTTCAGGCCCGTGCATGTTCATGATTAGAACCAAGACCATAATATACAACTATGTTACCAAGTATTTATTTGGCAAATACATCCCAACCAATGGCTTAATGACTTATGGCTAAAATGTCTGATATTTCCGGGGGGGGGGGGTATGACAGCACAGACCATCATTTAAACCTTCACACAGTCATGGCTGCACCGTACAACAGACCATGGCGAAGACTATGAAGCAGAACTCACATCCCACCCAATCAGCTTGCATTTTTTCCGCCACTGTCTAGCGCTACGCCAGGCAGCATGCTCACCCCGGCCAGCTGAGCACACAGTACAGCGGGTCCAATCTAGGAGTGCTGTTCAGTATAAAGTGCCAGATGTTGAAGACTCGGTACAAAAAGAACGCAAAACTTTTTCAAACTTACATTTTGACGCCGTAGCGCACCTAACGCTTCCACAGTGCTGTGCTGCCTGCCTGCCACCCTTGAACACAACAGCACCAGGTTGCCAGGTCAGTGTTAGCATTTATTTTAAAAATACATAAAATATAAATTTTGTACATCAAAGTTCGATAACCTCACTTATACAATGTTCTCTACTTACCTGGTTTCATTTGCATCTTTATGCAAATCAAGAGTAGATGGATTTGACTCTAATTTTTTGCTATGGTTCATGTAAACAGCTGAGACTGCTACATAAAGTAGGCTGTTGGACAGCGGCCAGAGACCAACAGTAAAACGATTCAGTCTGGTTTAATGAAATTGGCAGAAGTCTTAGCAAACAGATAATCTAAGACTAAATATTGGCTTTTAGGCATTTTAAGTATTAAAAGCCTTGAGGTTTTACTCATCTTGTAAACATAACTTTGACTTTGTTGGCATTAAGTTTAAAAAGGAAAATATTAAACCGTGATTTTCATCATCCTGCCCACATCAGTATACTCTTTATTATGAGAATGAAACCAATTAATAAGCAAAATACACCGGGAATTTCAAACTGTACTGCGAAGAAGGTCCGGCTGGTCTCCCCAGGAGCGACCTCACACAGCTGAGGCTGCCACCAGCTGTGCAGGACCCCCTCTCCCCGGGACCACGCAGTGCCACAGGCCCTGAGCTGTGCAGTTCCTCTTGCTCTGCGTCTTCTCAAGCAAGGCAAGACTCAAGACTTCTGGCTGTGCCATCCTTTCCTTGGGTTCAGGCTCGCTGGGTTAGTGGTCTGCTACTGTCGTCAAGACTGTACTGTCCCTTTAAGGTACCACATTCCACCATAGCTCACACAGCAGTCCTGGAAACAGAGAAACGCATCATAGGCAGCTGTTAGCAGAAAAGGCAGCTACTGCCTTCTGCCCAAAATTTCAAAATTCAATCTACGATTAACGGACGGAGTATAATCAGGAACTGCTTGATGGCGCAGCTGTGGTAAGTACATTTCTCTTGGCCCATGTTTTGGCCCATGGGCCACCCTTTCCTTGAGGGTATTTACAAAATAAGGACTACTAAGTTGGCCAAAACAAAGATGCGTATCACTTGTACATACAGCCTTGAAGGTTTAGTAGGTCAAAATATAAGGAATTACAATGTTTCTGCCAGTGTTATTTGTACTTCAATAACGCTTCAGAGAGGCGTTCAGGTAATCTACTTAACTACCTTCATACATCTGACCTAGTATTCTTTTTCAAATTTAAAGTTTAAAAAAAGTAGCTCTTCTGAAGTCATCCACTGGTGCAAGGTTAAGGTGCTATACAACACTCACGAGGACACTGCAAGATCCACGTAAGCGCAGCCAGGGTTCTAACCTCCGCCTGTCCTTTGGAGGATGAGGAAGGGGACCCAGGAGGCCCAGTGCTACTCACTGCTAGCTGTGACCGTCAGAGCGGCCGGCAGGGCCCTAAGGAGGCTGGCTTTATTGGCCGTGTACGTATCTGGCAGAAAGCACAGACCGGAATCCTGTCCTCACAGCGGGCATCCTCCTCCTTTGTTTTCACCCTCGTTTATAAGCTGACACCCAGAACCGAGACGCACAGCCTTCGCGTATGGCTGTGCACACAACGGACACAGTACCTTTAGCACTTTATCCACCTCCTGTTTGCTTAGATCTTCTCCACACTCTTGGGTCAAACGAGACTGGATCATGTTCCGGCGTACGCGGTAATTTTTGGAAAAAATCTCAAACAAAACCTGTCGATGCTTTAGTAGCAAAAATATGTTAAAATGGGAAATAGTACCCTAAAAATGAAACACTCCCAAACGAGAGAAATCTAAAGCCTAGACCTAACCCCACCCTGCAGGCTCCAATAAAATCCTTGCCCAGCACTTCTGTTAAAGATCAGCGAATTTGGTTCATCTGTCCTCTCTCCAGATCCCAGCGAAGGTGCTGCTCTCAGGAGCCCACAGAGGGGCTCAGGACGAGCAACCCGGACCGACTTCTGCTTGGCCAAGGGAGTGAACTGACAGAGCAAGGAGGAAGCCACAACTGAAACTGCCCGGCACACGGCGGGGTGAGAGCGCGTCAAAGTCGGTTACAGTCCTGACACACACCGCCACACCCGCCACACGGGAGGATCCACTGTGCCCCCAGGTAACCATTACCAAGGAGCGCTGAGAGCATCACGAGGACAGAAAAACCGTCCAGCGAGAGAAGACTGAAACTAGTGCGATCAATACCCAACATAAATCTAAAGAAGCAGAGAAAGACGAGGGAATCATCAGCGCCAACTGTTTTTGACTGAATTCAGGTAAGGATGAATTTGCACCAATATACAGAATTATGTAAAACTCTTCCGCTTTTGGATAAAGAGAAGGACAGGGGTCGATTTTAAAAGACCAAAAAGATTCTGACAACTGCAAAATGGGGAAAATACCTTTTACTCAGAGAGAAAATAACTTGTCCCTTAAAATTCTAGTCCCAGATGATGGTATTTGAGGGCACAAGAGAGCCATTTGAAAACACGGAAGAATGAAGACAACTCCTCTGACCCCTTAGGAGCTGAAAGAAAGCCAGGAGAAAGCCTAGAAACTGGCAAGGAAGGAGAAGCAGGAGGGAAAGACAGAAGCTCCCGGGGAACCACGCTCCAGAAAGGCGTCCCTGCCCGCGTGCGCTCAGGGCACCACCGGTGAGAACGGGACGCGCTAACACAGAAGTGCACCACGCAGGGCACTGCGCCACGGCGCTCCCTCGAACCCGCCCGGGGCTTTCAAGTACACTGCGAACAGCAACGACCGGCTGAACTGGAAAGCGGTCCCGCGCTCTCTCTACCTTTCCACCTTCTCCCAACACAGCGGAGGACTAAGCCTCCTCCACCACCACCACAGGAAGCCCAGGAGCAGCTGCCAGCCGCGCCTCCAACAGCAGCACAGGTTATCTGCCCGTCAGAATGGCGCTGACTCTCCGTGCTACGTCCCTGTAGTAAGTGATCGCACCTGAGGAATGAGTTGGGCAGGGCTGGAATCAGTGCCCCTGTAAGATTTAGTCTTATCTGACTGGGGGCAGGGGGGCACTCGAGAACACACTACCACTGAGCTGTATCCCAGCTCCTTTTCAAAAATCTGAGACAGTCTTGCTAAGTTACCAAGTGCAACCCAACCCGCAGTCCTGCTCCTGAGTGCCGGCCACCGACAAGCACGCGCCAGCACGCCTCGTTCTGTCTTCTTTAAACGCGCACTTACTACTTTTCTCCTTCACGTTATCAGAGCATCTCGGGGAGCAAGGCCCAAGGCCACCTGTCCTGGCCAACAGCAAGGCCGGCTCCGCGGGGCCCGCTGGAAGCTGAGCCGCATCTCCCCGCCGCACAGGCCAAGGGACCAAAACGCCGCCCACCCGCTCCTGTGTCAGCTTGCTCATCAGCGCCCTAAGTAGGAGAGGGAGAAAGCTCCCCCTCTCGGGTCGCGTGATACTATAACAGCAATCGGACCCTGCTCTTCAAAGGCTAGGCAGTTCACGAACCTCAAGGCCTACAGCTCTGCACCATACAGAGGGCAGCCCTTGCTTAATGCCCATTTCTGTCCACTGGACACCAAGGACCCCTCCACCAGGTGTGACTAGAGACAAAACGACCAGTTTCTCTAACCTAGAGATTCAGGGCCTGAAACCAGATAGAGTCCGTCCAGTTCCTGCTGCCAGAGGCTGCTGAGCAATGCGCTCTCTGTGGTTTCCAAGCTCAGCTGGATGCCACAGTCCCCAGGAAGCTCTGTAGAAACCTCACACACCTAGGTCACCACCCCACAACTGAGCGGAATGGCAGCTCTGAGGTGCACACAGCGAATCTACCTTTTCAAAGGCAACTGTGACCCAGCCTGCAGTTTAGGGACCACAGGTCAGGCTCCGCCCACTGGCCTGCCCAGCTAATCTCCACGGCGTCCAGGGACTGGCCAAGAGCAGAACAGCACGTGACTGCGCTCCAGTGCACAGCTCTCAAAGGCCTTCACCTTGCAAGGAGCACCGCACCCCCCAACAGCAGCAAAGGTCACCTTACCTGGTCGCTCATGTCTCCAGACTCCCAGAGGGCAAACACCTTCTGCTCGTTAGGGGAAGCAGCAGTCTGTCGGGGAAACTGACCACAAGCAGATATGAGTCGATCGCCTGCCACATGACCATCACCCCCGCCCCGTGCCCCTGCACGCCCCCGCTGGCACCAGTGCAGCTCAGGGAGGGCGCAGGGCGTTGCTCCATCCCAGCCCGGCCACGCTGGCTCGGGGGCTCCAGAGCTGGGCGCGGCCGTGCCGTGCACGTGACGCTGCGGTACTTGGGGTACAGAAAACCGAGTTCTAGTTGGGCCTCAGTGGCACCTCAGCTCACCCTGCTTTACACCCGGTGTCCCCTCCTCCAAGGTGCTGACCTCAGGAGTGCCCCATCCCCGCCACTCCTTAGGGAGACCCCGGGCTTCCTTCCTTCCCATCTCCCAGGACCGCACGCGCGTGGCTGAGGCCGTGCCAGCTCCCAAGACACCCATGCCACTCGCGCCGCAGGGTCAGCGTCAGCCATGGAAAGGGTGGCGTGGGTCTGGTACCCGCAGAGAGGGACAGAGGAAGGGGGTCCCCGGCACAGGGGATCCCAGTCCTGGTCTCACAGCACAAGCAACACTAATTGTCACGACAGGTAAGGCCTGACGTGGGGCTTTACACCATCTCATCCGACCGTCAGAGATCAGGCAGCTCCGAAGCGTTACCGCGCTCCTATGTGAAGTACTCGCGAGAGGCCTGTTCCCCGCCACAGCCACACGGCTAACAAGCGGCGGGACTAGGAGTTAACCCTGTGCGCGGGTACCTGATCGCCCTGAGAGCTCAGCTCCCTGGCATGAAAAACAGCTGGCTGGATCCGAGCCTCTCCCTTCCAGCTCAGCCTCTCACGGCTCATTCCGACCCTGGGAGCTGGCACGGCCTCAGCCACACCTAATGCAAAGCCTTCTGGGAAGTGACTGCAAGGACACGCTGGGACATCCCTGAGGAGTGGCGGGGAATGGGGCACTTCTGCGACACAGCGGAGGGCTGGCACCTCAGGGCAGGAGGACACAGATATGGCCACTGTGTCAGACCACAGCAGAGTGCCCCTCGGAGGGCCAGTGTCTCCAGCCGTACACCAAGAGGGAGAAACATGGTCAGGGCAGGTCCTAGGGGTCAGGGGGCCTCTGCAAGCGGTCCACATCACTCCCTCATCTCTGCCCAGGATGCCCTCAAACCAGGCAGACGTCCTTCCCTTGCCAGGCCTTAAGCACAAAAACAGTAAACCTGCCGAGAAGCACACACACCTGCTGGGTGCGCAGGGGTCCCAACCCCCAGGACCCTCCAAGGAGACATCGCCAAGAAGGCCTCTGTCCGCAGGGCTGGGCCCCGAGGCAGCCAGCCAGCCTGAGATCCACAGGGCCTCCCGTCCTCCTTCTATTCCACACGCACACAGGTGCAGGCCTTGGCCTTCAAACACTGCACGGGCAAGGTCCCCCACCTTGGTAATGGACATGTCCATGCCTCCTTCTCAACCCTACCCCACCTACTGCTAGGGCTGGGAGGACAGACCAACCCCAGCTGCCTCCTTAGGCCCCAACCAGTGTGCCTTCAACTTCTGCTAAGTCACCAATTTTTTTTTTGGTACCGTGAATCAAACTTGGGACCTCGTGCTTGCCAGGCAGGCGAGATTCCGCTGAGCTACATTCCCAGCCCGTGAGTCACTCATCTTGACACACTCTGCTCCTCCATTTCTCCCACTAGGGAGCCCTCCCACTGACACAAAAGCTGGGGTGCAAGTGCAGACGCCACACCACCGTATGGTCAGCCAGCTTCTGAGCCGCCAGGGCTAGGGAGGGGCTCCCCGCTTCTCAGCTGAAGGAGACAGGATGGAGCCAGTCCACAGAGGCACAAACTCCAGCTCTGCTGCTTCCTAGGTGGTTGGGTGCAGGACAGTACCTGGTTAACCCTGCTGCAGAGCGGACAGCAGGTCAGGGCCTGCAAGGATCTCATCTGGTCCTGTAACACCACGACCAGACCAAACCCCTCCGACGGACACAGAGCCTCTCTGAGGCTGACCTGCCCACAGCCACAAACGGACACCACGGGGAAGCAGCAGTCATGCCCAGCACGTCCCTGACTCCCGCACCCTCACGCAGCCCTACCCAAGTGACTTTCCCAGAGCAGGCAGGGTTTGGGCAGACTTCTCCCCACGGTGCTCTGCCTTCCCAAAGGGCTGTCCCGGCGGGCACAGGCTGTACTTACAGGCACCAGTATCTGCTTGCAGCCGGCGGCCAGCACCGTGTCCTGCAGCATGTGGTCCGAGATGCCGCTGAAGAGCACGTGGCCGCGGGGCAGGCTGGCCACGTGCTGGTTGAAGAGGCGCTTGAGCTCACTCAGGGTGAGCACGAACTGGCTCTGAAAGGTGGCCTCCACAAAGGCTCTCAGCTCCCGGGCCGCGGGGGCGCTGGCACACCCTGGGGGTGGGTGCCCGCTGAAGCTGTCCCCACCTGCTGCCCGCCCGGCAGGCAGCCCATTGGTCAGCCTGTTGCTGAGCCCATCACTGGGTGAGGTGTCCATGGGTTCCTCCTCCTCCGCTCCCTGCTCGTCCTCATCCTCCCCCTCCTCGCTCAGAGGCTCCTCTTTGATCTGCACACCGGGCAGGACCATGGACGTGTGCAGCTGCTCCTTCTGCCGCTGCAGCTCCCGCTCCAGGACGGCGTGGTTCTGCTGAGCCTTGGTCTTGGCCGCTTGGATCCGCTGGTCTCCCGAGAGCAGCCCAGCAGGCCCTGGGGGAGACAGCATTATGCAGGAGGGCACAGGACCCGGGCAGGTGAACTCCTGAAGACAGAAACCTTGCTCAGGGGGACACGGCTCCCCAGTAACGAGAGAAGAGACAGCTGAAAGGAAATCAGGCTCAAATCACACAGCAATCGGTCACTGCTGAGCTCCATCAGCAGCTCCTCTCCTCCCACCGCCCACTGACCCCAGAGAACACCAGCCTCAGAACCAGACTTCAGGTGCTGAGGCTGTGCGGAAGGAGGGGCACAGGAAGGGTGAAGAGAGCCGGGCGTGGCATCGAGTGTGTAATCCCAGCTTCTTGAGAGGCTGAGGCAGGAGGATCGCAAGTCTGAGGCCAGGGGCTGGGGATTTAGCTCAGTGGCACAGCGCCTGTCTGGCAAGTGCAAGGTCATGAGTTCAATTCCCGGTACCAGAAAAAAACCACAAACAAAACCAAACAACAAACAAAACAAAACACAAATCTGAGGCCAGCCTGGGCTACTTAGTGAGATGTTATCTCAAAAAAAAAAAGGCCGGAGACAGAGCTCAATGCTTGCCTAACATGTGTGAGGCCTCAGGTTCAATCCTCAATATGGAAGAAAGGAAAAAAAAAAAAGGGTCAACAGCAAGAGCCATATTCCTTGCGCTGGGCCCAGGCTCTGCCCCATTCTAGAAAAGCAGGCCTTCTGGGGCTCAAGGGTCCAAGCGGTAGGACTGCCTAGCTCACAGCCCACATACCTGACTGTCCATCTGGCTTCTTTGGCGTGGTTTCCTTTACAAGGTTATAGACCTTCTCTAATCTGAAAAGAAGAATAAACCCCTTTAACTCTAAGCCACGTCTCCTACCATCAGCCTCACGACAAAAACAAGCCATTCTGTCACGGAGGCAGCACAGGCTCAGACCCTCGCCAGGTCCCGCTCCCCTGCAGGCGCCTCGTCCACTCAGCACCACGGCCACGGTGGGGATCAGAGCCCAGCCTCCTCCCTTCCTTGATCCAGGCTCCCTTACTCTCCTTTAGACCCAGGCGTCCTGTCCAGCACCCAGAACACTCTGCTCTGACACCAGGGGAGCGGCTGCACTGCCCCGTGCCAGGCTTGGGGCCGGCCAGGGACGTCCGCTTGGCGGGACAGAAGCGGTGCACACAGGCCCACACGCCTTCTCGGCACAGCACTTTGCTCACCCCGAGCACCTGGCCCTCGACGCAGGGCACAAGGGCCCCCTGGTAAGGAAGACAACCCTCATCTCCCCCAAGTTCATACTTGGCCTGAATGCCCATCCACAGCAAGTGCTGCCTCTGGACCACATCCGGGTGCTTCTTGATGAACTCCCCGTCGTAAGGCAGTATGAACTCCCAGCCTTTGTTGATCCTCACGAGGGCCATGTGCTCCAGAAAGTCCTTCACGTCCTCGGCACAGAGCTGCGGGGGCAGCAGGGGCAAGCTGAGGCCCGGCCGGCCCGGCCCCCTCCCCGTGGGCTCAGCTCACAGGAGCGCCACTTACTTTGGTCACTGCGGCCACCTCTTTCCTCACCACCCAGCGACTCTTGGTGAACTTCCACATCTGAGGGAGAAAAAGCAGCACGTTCCAGGGGCGCTCCAGAGACTCGGGTCTCGGGCCTCCATGACAGCATGGAGGGTCGCTCTGCAGCCGGGCATCCGACAGACTGGGGCTTGGCTCCTGGCCCTGCTCCGCACGTGTCACTTCAGCTTCGACTGCGCTTTCTGCAAGGTGCTCTGCTCCTCTGGCCTGGACAGCCAGACCGACCCCCAGAACACACTCCCTGGGGCAGAGGCGTTGCCCGCCTGGTTCCCCACTGCACCCCAGCACGCCCAAGGCTTCGGGGAGGTAACACTGCAGCTGGGGGCCTTGGGCTCTCTGCACTGCACCACAGTGGCTGTTCACAGCACTGCCCTTGCTAGAAGCTCAGTGCCCTGCAGTGCTGCGTCGGCACCCTCTGCCCCAGTCACATCCTGGAGGTGCCGCGGATGTCTGAGTGAGACACGCACCACCGTCTGACAGCGTCTGCGTCACTAGGGAAGCGGGGAGCAGGCAGGGGCAGCTGCGGCTGAAGGCACTCTGATCCCCAGGGGTGAGAACCCTGCTCAGGCCCTGGCACCGCCCAGAAGCGCGGTCATATCCAACTCGGAAGAGAACACAGATACTGCTCAGCCACCGTGATAAGGGCCCCGTGGCAATGGCTACACAGGAGCCGTCAAAAACCTCAGAGGGCAGCGCCAAGAGGTCACACTCCAGCACACTCACAGCCCGGCGCTGAGGTCCAGGGGGCCGTGCTGACCCCAGCAGCAAGGGCTCAGGGGGGCGCGGCGGGATTAAGCTCTGGATGTGGACAGGGCAGGGCGATGGGGAAGGCGGGCTGCGCTAGCTCTGCAGCGACGGACGTGGGACTGTGGTGAAGTGGGGACCATCAGTCCCGACCACAAGCAGTGTCAGGTGGGGCTGTTGCCCCAGCAGTGTCGCTCCGCCCACATATGCACCACAGCTGGTCTGTGCCAAGATTCTGATCCGTATAAATCAACAACCTAGGCAAGACTCTTAAAAAATCGCCCAGCCAGAGGAACCACACTGCTGGTGCAGAGGGGAGGACGGAGGTTCGTGCGGCCGAGACTCCAGAGCCCCACAGGGAGGCCCCCACGCACCCACCGCACTGCAGTGCAGCCAGGCTCCCAGGAGCTCACAAAGCCCAGGGTACTTACAACGAAGTCGCGGCCCCTGCAGAGCACCTCGGCAGGCACGCCGCTGTGCGGGCTGGACGAGTCCTTAGGGTACAGGATGTCGCTGCCAAAGCAAGGGGGTGGCGGTCAGTCCTCGCCTTGTCCTTGGCCCCGTTTCCTCCTTTCCAGCTCTCGACGAGAAGCCCAGGCCTTGATCTGAGCCCGACCCCGGCTACACCTTTCCCTACCGAGCTCCACCGTGCTCCCAACCCACTGGTCCCACATCCTCTCAGAGGACACCTTGTCTGCTGTGACAGCAGGGAGCCGCTTCGGCCAGACCCGGCCCCAGTATGAGGACAGGTGTACGTGCTCCGAGCCCTGCAGCCCTCCTCAGACCTGGCTCTATCAAGACACACGCGGGAAAGCAGCAGCCTTCACCCCACTTCGAGTTCTCCCTCCTAGCCCAGCCCCTCCTCAAGCCACCCCTCACAAACCAGCAGGACGCACTCAGGGTCAGCGGCTCAGAGACAAGCACGCGACTGTGAGGAGGCTGGCACTCTGGAGACCCCAGGCCCACGTGTGGGTGCGTGCTACCAAGACAAAGCAGTGCTAGAGCGGACACAAGGCCTTCGCCACCTGCTCAGGCAGGAGGATGAGCTGAAGTCAGAGGTCAGAGCCTGGGCCCCAGACGGAAACGTCCTGGGACAAGGAGGAATATGAGCCTCGGAGGGAAGAGACCAACGCGCACGGCCCAGAGGACTTCAGGGTGAACGCCCAGGGGGCACGAGCAGGGCACCAAGGCACAGGAGTCTCCACAGCACGGCCTAACGCCATCTCCCCGCACAGCCCCGAGCCCCGGAGCACGGAGCACTGCCCACCGCTGCCTGGCGTCCCTGCAAGGCTGGGCTCCAGCAGGGACTGAGGCTGGCGTCTCGGCTGCACACAAAGCCGGCAACCACTAAGTGGTCGGCGAATCAGGCACGCGGTGTGGATCTGTGCGTGCAGCATACGCACACTTCTGAGGACACGGACGGCACAGAACGTGCAACGGAGGCCCGTTCGCTCCACAGAGGTGTGCGTTTTACCTCACGGGGACACGGGCAGGACTGTGCCCCACAGGCTTGTATACGGCAGCCTGGGCCTCAGCAGGGCTTACCGAAGACCTGAGGCTGGCAGAGCAGTCAAGGCCCCAGGGTCCCTGCCTCCAAACCCCAGGGATACACACAACTCCCAGGGGCACAGGCAGCAGCGGCCGGAGTGCAGGCCGAGTGCCAAAGCCCCAGTTCTAACGCAGCCCCGTGGCTGCCTTGCTGTGAGATGTCTAGAAGTCTCTGTGCCTCTCTGGGCGGGACCCTCAGGTGTGTGACGGGACAGCCCTTCTTGGCTTTCATCAAAGCACAAAGGCACGTACGTGCCGCCACTTAACAAGCACCCTGTCACTGCACAGCCATTCCATAGGAAAACCTGGGTGATCTGGGAAAGAGCCAGCCATCTGTTCACCAGTGCAAGGGCGCCACCATGTGGGACTGGCATAAATACACTTTAAGATTTGCTTGGCCAACCATGAAACAGACTTTTGCAATGAGTTACTTTTTTAAAAAATCCAGAGCTGTTCACATTTTGTCAGGTTATTTACCTTACACTGTAGCACTTAAAAAGTGAATCTTACACCATTTTAAATTATAATGCAAAGCCAGGCATGGTGGCACACGCCTGTAATCCCAGCACTCGGGAGGCTGAGGCAGGAGGATCACTTTGAGTTCGACACCAGCCTGGGCTACAAAGTGAGCTCAAGGCCAGCCTGAACTGCATACTGAGACCCTGTCTCAAGAAAGACAATAAATAAATAAATAAATACAAATTATAATGCAAGTGTGCATGACACATAGCTATGCTGCATTTACCAAGGTTCTGCTGTGTCCAAGTACCACATATGGTGGCACACACCTAAAATTCCAGCATGGGAGGCTGAGGCAGAAGGACTGTAGACCTGAGTTCAAGGCAAGCCTGGGCTACATATTAAGTTTAAAGCCAACCTGAACTACATAGCAAGACCCTTGTCACAAAGAAGTAATCTTTCCGGATAAACAAAAAACAAGGAAATCTATCACCACAGATTCACATCGAAGGGAACACTACAGTATTTTTCAGGTAGATGGAAATTATTCCAAACAGAAACTCAGGTGATACAGGAATGATAAGCACAATAAAAAGGTAATTATGGAAGCAGACCTGAAGAACATTCAGTGGATACGATAATGTCCACAGGGCTTAAAACATAGAGAACTAAAGTATACAAATACCGCAACACAGGAGTTGGGAGGATACAGACGGTTCTCAGATTTTGAACTTTCTTTGAAGAGGGTAAAAAGCAACAATTAATATGAAGGTATGGTAAGTCATGAATATAAGCAGAAAATCGCAAAAAATGTCAAGAGAATAACTTCCAAATAAGTAGCGAAAAATGGATAAAAAAGAATCAAGTAGAAAAGGTCAAAAGATGAATACAAAATGCAATGTAGGCAGGACAAGAAAGAGAGCACTCTGGCAAATTTAAACCCAAAGCATGAGTAATCACCTAAACGTAACGGATCAAGCGACCCCATCACAAGCCTGAAGACAACCTACCTCTTCACCACCCAGTTTCCTTGGACTAGCATCGCCACCTTCTGGATGCCTCGCAGAACAGCCACGGAGTCCATGGAGGGGCCCAGCAGGCTCATCAGGTTGGCAAAAGGCATGACCTTCACTGCAGCAGGGCAGACAGGAGAGGGCTGGTGAGATGGGAGAAGGGCCCGGCCCCAGCAAGTCTACACAGCGTCAAGCTCGCTCAACCTCCTGAAATGCAGCACCAGCGGCATCAATAACAGCAACAACAGCCAGCATTCGCTGTCTGCCCGCCGTGTGCCCACTGTGTGCCAGGGCTGTGCATCTCACAGAACGCTTGTAAGGCTCTCTGCAGAAGCACCAGTGAGGAAGACTGGAGGCGCCTTCGGAGGGACCTTCTGTCATTTCTCAGCTCACCCACGGCCACCCGGCTCGGGGACAGCACAGCCAGGACTCAAGCCCAGGCCTGGCTGCAGCGTCTGCCCTCTCCCACTGCGCTCTGCTGACCTCTGCAAGCGAGCGGGGCAGAGCCCTCGGGAGCGCCCAGAGTCCTCCCGAGAAGGCTGGGTCCGGGGGTCCCAGCACCCTGCAAGGAGCTCCCATCTCTTCTCAAGCCGAGACCTCACGTGGGCGTCTCCGAGAAGCCGAGGGCCCGGGACTCCGCCCGGCCCGTGGCCACTCACCTGCTGCAGGCCCTCACACGCTCTGACGCTGAAAGCCCACCCCGTACTGTGCAGTGCCGGTGAGGGCACCGAGAAACAGCGCACAGCGCCTAAGGCCGCCTTCTGAGGTGGGAACGGTGCACTCTGGGGCGGGGGCAGGAGAGCTGACGTTTAGGACCAGCCTGGGCAACTGAGCGAGCCCTTCCCTCAAAAAAATAACAGGGACACAGTGAAGGCCCTGAGTGCAACCCGCAGTACTGTGGAAGCACTTCACTATGGAAACGACCCACGATCACACTCGTTTGCAAACTCTGCACTCAGCCCTCGGAGCCTCACCTCCAAGTCCTCCTTTACTCCCCAGAATTATAACTTTTTTAACAGACAAATGAACTAGAGCTCAGGTCAACAGCCTGCCCAGGCTCCCGCTGCAGAGAAGTGACAGGGACAGCCTGGAGTCCACGGAGGGCGTCCCCTGCAATGTCACGGTGCATTCTGTCCGAAGAAGAACAGATCTGCAAAGCCGGCAGCCTCTGGGGAGCAGGGCCCTCTGGCCTTGCCCTGCGTCCTCGACTGCCCCACACACTCCAGGAGCTGGCAGCACCAGGACCCGAGGGTAGGAGGGAGACGAGGGCGGCACCCACCGTTCTTCATCAGTATCTTGATCTGGTCGGCCAAGGGCAGCGTGCGCAGCTGGGCCATGGACAGCACGTTGCTGGGGGCCACGGGTTTGTCTCTGTGGAAAACCAAGTGGGAGCTGGATGCCGGTGGCGGGGGCAGGGGTGCAGGGCAGCGGCCGCCCAGCCCCTTACTCACTTCTCCTCCTCCTGGCTGGGCGGCATCAGCATCATGAGGTACTCGCTGTGGAGAGGGGCAGGGTCAGAGGCACTGTGGCCGTCCCTGCCGCCCCGTGCCTGGGCACACAGGCTGCAGCCGAGGTCCGGCCCCGCCCCCTCCTGGCAGAATCCCCCTTAGCCCTCACTTCCGTCCCCCACACAGAAGGGGCCACGCCCCAGGGAGGGCCCGCCTGGAGCCCAGGGCCAGCATCTGCCAGACCCACCTGGGCGACTTGACGAGCTCCGTGTTCTCCACCCCACTCGAGCCCTGGCACAGCAGATACTGGCGCTCGTGCTCCGAGCGGCTGTCCTGTCGCGGGAGGGAAAGGAGCTCAGCTGACCACCCAGTCCCCACCCCCGCACACCTCCCACTCCACTCACCCCGTCCTGCTCCAAGGCTGGCCACAGAGCCACATTCAACCAAAGGGGGCACCCGAAGTCTGCAGTGTGGCTTCAGCCACCTGCCTTCCCAGCTTATGAGCTGCCCAGCCCCAGGCCTGAGACAGTTTCCTGTCTATAAGGCAGGAACACTACCGCTAGTGACTAGAACAATAGCTGTAACTCACTGAGCACCAATTGTGTTACACTATTGTAGTTGCTACACACACACTAATACACCTCATGCACAACAACTCTACCAGGTTTTCACTCTTCTCATTTTAGATAAGGAAACTGACACCGAGACAGGCTAAGTAACTGGCTCAAGATCACACAGTAACTGCCAGGTGTGGTGGCACACACCTGTAATCTCAGCACGTGGGAGGCTGAGGCAGGAGGATCACCATGAGCTCAAAGCCAGTCTGGGTTATATAAGCAAGTTTAAAGCCAGCCTGCACTGCATAGCAAGACCCTGTCTCCAAAAAAACAAAAAAACAAGCCGGATGTGGTAGCACACGCCTATAATCCTAGCACTCAGGAGGCCTCAGGGAGGCTGAGGCAGGAAGATCACTGCAAGTTCGAGACCAGCCTCGCCCACACAGTAAGCTCAAGGCCAGCCTGAACTGCAGAGTGACACCCTGTCTCAAAAAAAAAAGAATCACGTAGTAAGAAACAGCAGTTCTGGAAGTCGGACCCTAAGACTGTCAATACGAATCTCTTCTAGAAATGCTCTGCTGAAGAGTCCCAGCCCCAGCATCTTTGAAAGCCAGTACTCACCTGTACAGTTTTAAAAGCCAGGCTATAAGGCAATGCACACAATAAAAACAGGGTATACACCGCCCCACCCTCCTGGGCAGGTGAGCAATGGACTTGGGGGTATGACAGATAGCTCATGGGCCACCAGGGTCCCACAGTGTGTGAAAAACATGTAACCCATCACAGTCCCACTGAGAGCCCAGCAAGATGCTCATGTTCCAGGAAGACCTGAGCAGCCAAAGTCCCAATGGGAACAGCAGGTGGGCACCAAGGAGGACAGCTGTCCGGGTACAAACTGCTCACGACGGGAGTGGAAGTTCAAGTGAGACGCAGAAGCCACACCAGAAGCTGCCAGGCCTCACCCTTAGGCCGTAGTAGTGCAGGTGGACCCAAGGCTCCTCCGCGTGCTTCTTCTGCAGGAACTCGTAAGACTGCACGCGGCGCTGGCGGGCCTGCTCGGACTCCGGCCGCGAGAACCGCACCTAGGGGCAGGCAGGTCACACACTCAGGCCGGGGGTCTTGCCCGGGCTGCCGTCCCGGCCCTTGGCAGGACCAGAGAACATGCAGTTGGGGTATTTCCACTGCTGCCTCCCTCTTCATTTCCTGACTCTGGCCTCCGAAATTCCGAGCCCTGCTCCCCTCTGTGAACCTGCAATGCGAGCCAGGAGCAGCCTTCTCCTGCCTCTGCCTGGCCCATCTGGACGACACAACCCTGAGGTGGGAAGCACGCTTATCACGTAACGTCACGGTGCATTCTGAATCCCCAGAAGCGAGAGCAGCTTTCCAAGGTCATCCAGCAACCTGGGCAGCACCCCAGCCAGATCAGGTCTGGCCACACGCAACCTCGGCGTGCCGTGCCCCTCTGCGGCATCGTCTCAGCCTCACTGCGGGACGGAGGACCTTTACAAACCACGGATGCAGGTTGATACGCTTCTAGCGATCTTCAAATTCAGGAGTAACTAATTACTACGGAAACTTCTCAGCTGGGTACCACTTACAGGACACGATTACACAGGTGACCTCACAGAAGAGGAGGGCTGGGGGTGTGCAGGGGCTCCTGGTCTCCCGCTTCCTATTCCCGGCCATCCCCACCAAGCCCAGGGATCCCCTTTTCCCAGGACAGGCCTACAGCCCGGTGCACAGTGGTGATGAGCCAGGCCGAGCAGGGCTAGGCTACTCCGCCAGGCAGCCAGCGGGACGCTCCAAGACACCCTGCAAAGCTGCGTGCCTTCTGTTCAGAACCCCGCCGCCCCTGCTGTCTCACCTCCCAGGCCAGGGCTCACCGTGATCTGTTTCACATCCTCCTCTGCCTCATCCTGCGAAGAGTCCCCAGCTGTAAGAGAAGCAAGACAGGTCTCCCACTGTTTGCAGCTCAGCCCCACCCACAGGGAGGCCTCACGAAGGCGTGCCTGGGGTCTGCCCATGGATACAGGCAGCTTCGTAAGTCAGTGGTCCCAACAGGAGGCACCCTGACATTCTGGCAATGTACACAGACAGACTAACTCAACCGCAAGAGTAGGTGTTTCTGGTATCCAGTGGCAGAGGCCTGGGATGACGCTCAGGATCCTAAAATCTGATCTTCCCAATGTTTTTCCCATGATCGAGCCTGCCAAGATGCAGACAGACGGAGAGGAACAGCAGGGCTGAGGATCTAGACTCACCCTCATTGGCTGCTTCCCTCTCACGGTGCTTGGCATCAGCCTTATCCAGGTAGGAGAAGCTGGGCCGCAGCTGTAGGATGCCATGTAAGGGCGTCAGGTGGAGCTCACCTGGCAGAGGAAGAAGGGCTTGAATCTGCCTCCAGGAATCGAAGCTGACACACCCAGCGCAAGGGAGTCACCAAGACCCCTGAAGGTCTAGGCCAGTGGTGACGAACCTAAGGCAGCGGTGCCACAGCAGGGCGTTTGTATCACTGCAGGCTCCAAAAGGTTTGCCACTGCTGGCCTAGGCCACTGTCAAACTATCTCCCACCCTGCTCCAGGCCCCAAGCCTTAGGACCACCAGGTCAGAGCCCACTTCCAATTCTACCTGGCCCTGCTGGACACGGCAGGCAAACACCCAGACCAGGACGTGAGCCTGGACTCTGCTGCCGAAAGCCATTTCCTTCAGGTGCTCCCCCGGCAGCCCCTCACTCAAGACCCCACGAGGCTTCCAGGTCCTCTCCCGAGTACCTGCTCCAGACACCTGGCACCTGCTCAGTTCCTCTCCATGGCCTCCCCAGACCACACCCCCAGCACAGCCTCCTGGGTTCCTCCTCCTCCTCCCACCCACCTCCTACCAAGCCCACCCACCACACCAAGAAGTTCCTTAGTGCCTGACGGCTAGAGAAGGAGCCCTGCCAGAGCCCAGCAGAGGAGGCCTGTGGTCTCTGACCAAGATTACAACTTTTCCTCACAGTCCTAGCTGCAAGGGGTGTGGCTTTTTTTTTTTTTTTTTTGCAGTACCAGGGATCAAACTCACAACCGTGCGCTTGCCAGGAAGGCGCTTATGCCACTGAGCTAAATCCCCAGCCCAAGGGGTGTGGTTTTGAAGAACTATGACCTCAAGACACAGTGCCAAAGAGAAAGCTGTAACTATTTGACGCTATTTTTTACACTATTTTTATTCTATTTTGTTTCCTCTGTGTTCAGATTAGTTTCATTTACTGCTTTATAAACTCTAAATACTTTAAGCACCTTATACTTTTTGTCAGCTGAGATGACTCAATACCATACAATTCGCCATTTAAAACATGTAATTCAGTGTATTTTAAAATACTCTTGGGCAACCAGCACCACATTCAACTTTAGAATATTTTCATCTCCCCCAAAGAACCAGTCAATCCAGGGGCTGGGGATTTAGCTCAGCGGCAAAGCGCCTGCCTGGCAAGCGCAAGGTCGTGAGTTCGGTTCCTGGTACCGGAGAAAAACCAAAAAAGAAAGAAAAAAAAAACAAAAAACCAGTCAATCCCACGTAACTCTGCCCTCCACCCCTGAAACCACGAAGCCGGCGTCTGCCTGTGCACTCGCTACCCTAGACACTTCGTAGGAGAGGTGTGCGCGCGCCGCTCACTGAGCAGGACGTGCTCGTCCACGCGGCAGCACACGCCAGTGCCGCACCCCCCGCTCGGCTGAGGCACACGGACACGCCACACTTTGTTTACGCATGCACCAGCTAGGCCTTCGGGCTCTTTCCACCTCAGGGCCCCATGAATAAGGCCCTTGTGGACCCCTGTGTACAAGTTTTCAGGAGGACATGGTTTCCTCTTTCTGGAGTAGATGCCGCCTAAGGATGGAATCAGAGTCCTAAGTACTTTGTATTTAAAGACAAAATTCTGCCACTTGCTCCACACATGCTGTCTCCGTCCCAAGAAGAAGATGACCCTATCAGATGGAGGCCAGAACCCCCGGAGGTGGCCCCCTCCAGTGCCCTGACAACTGTAATTTATTGCCTCCTCTGCCTAGACCCTGCAGCAGTCTAGTGTCCGGGCTGAGTCAGAGCTGAACTTGAGGCTTGGTGAGCTCTGCCTGCCCCCGCCTCCCTCCTTTCCTCCCCTGGACACCCAGCACCAGGTACCTTGCCTGTAGAGCGCAGCTGCATAGCGGGATGTGTTACTGGTGGTCTGGGAAGAGCAGAAGGTCTGCTTGTCCATCAGCTTCCTGGGACAACAAGGAGAAGCAAGGTCAAGGGCAAGGAAGCCCCAGCACCAGGGCCTGCTGGGCAAGCCCTCACACAAAAACGCGCCAGCCAGGGATCAAGGCCACAAGCCCGCTTCCATCCCCTCAGGTGGGAGCCAGAGGGAGGGAAAACGAGGAGCACAAGCCGGGTCAGAGCCCCGGAGAAGGGACCGGCTGAGGAGTGGGGATGCAACAGGCCCAGCCCTCCCAGCAAGGGACCCCTGCAGGACTAGCATCTCTGAAGCCCGCGGAAGGCGCCCGATCACCGCAGCGCCAAAGGCAGGGGCAGGGACTCACGAGGAGAACGTGCTGGTCTCGTCAGCGCAGGCGCCGTCCACGTTCAGTGCGATCTGCTCCCCTTTGCTGCGGCAATAGTTGGGATTCAGGGTGTCGATGGCCATCTCAATCTCTACCTGGAGGCACCAAGCACCCCCACCTGCTGAGGACCCCAAGGCACAGGTCTCCAGGGACATCCCTGACCCGATCCCCGCCCAGAAGCAAGACTGACACGTGGCTCTTCCCAAGACCCTGGGCTTCCGTTCACACCGCAAGCCATATACCCAAACTCCAACAGAAGTATCGGAGTAACTATTTTAGGGGTGGACACGCAGCCATGTCTGTCCACCAGCTCTCCTGCCGAAGAGCTGAATGAGGTATCAACATTTAAAACTCAGGGGATTTCTCACAAACATCCTTACCTCCAGCTTGACCTGAAACCCAGCGAACCCCGCAATGTGGGACAGCTTCACGACAGGACCACACGGGCCAGAGCTGCGGCCGCGCCACGGGCGCGCCATGCCCACCCCCAGCCCTCCTGGGCACTGCTTCTCCTCACACCAGTCCTGCTTCTCACCCGCCGCCCCATGCCAAGATTCTGAGCTCATGCAGGCCCCTGCTCTCCGTGCATCTTGAGCCTTATTCCTCCCAGGGTTGCCCTTCCAGGAGACCCTTTCTGCTGTTTTCTTCTTCTTCTTTTTTTTTTTTTTTTGGTCTTTTGGAGGCAAGTTCTCGCAATGCAGTTCAGGCTGGCTTTGAGCTCACTTTGTGGCCCAGGCTGCTCTCGAACTCGCAACAATCCTCCTGCCTCAGCCTCCGAGTGCTACCTTTCTGCTGTTTTGAAGGGTGCTGCTCTGCTCTCGGCCTCTGGTCCTCTTGCTGTCAGCTGGCCTCACCGCCCCCCCCCCCCCCCCTTACCGCCCATTCCACCCACCAAAACTCCAGTCTCACATAGACAACCGCCCCCCCCCCCCCCGCCCGCACCACTCCCATCACAGAGGGCAGCCCCACCTTCTGCTGCTTGGGCTTGATCTTGGCTGAGAGGTGGGGAATGTCATCGTAGGTCATTGAGGCTGGACGCACCGGGTACTGTGGAAAGAAGGGAGCCGTCGGTTCACCCAGCCCACCCTGAATGGAGCTGGCCCTCCTGGGAACCAGCCAAGAAGACCAACGTCCACCCATCTCCAACCCCCGGGCAAGCAGAGCCCACAGCACCCCGCAGCCCCAACCCACTCTGCCCTGAGCTCCCCCGGTCTGCCACATCAGCTCCTCCCAGCCTCGCTCCAAAGGGCAGTCCCAGGGCACACCCATGTTGTCTGTAACTTCCGAGGGACATGTCCCACCATCAGGGAGTCACACGGCCCGCAGAGCAGGGACGTGGGAGCTGCGGGGTGGGCCTAAGGTCATGCAGTCAGCACACAGGCCACGCAAGTGGGGACAAGAGGAAGGAGGCTGGCCAAGGCTGCTCTTCGCTGTGCAGGGACACAGCCCCACTCTCCTACTTCCTGCCCGCTATAAACTCTCCTACAGCACGCTGCGGGAGACACGGGGAAGGGCAATCACGAGCTGCTCCTTGCCCTCCAGGGCCCGCTTTCGTATAGTTATCCTGGACGCCCTTCTGTGCGGACTTTCATGCACACCCTCACCCCAGGGGCACGGTGTGTGTGGGCCGAGGTTCAGACCACCCTCACAGCTCTGTCTCGTCGAGCTGACACAGGGCAGCCGCCACAGTGAGCCTGCGGGAGGGACGCACGCAGCGTGAGCGCGGCCTCCGGGGAGTTTCAGACCAGCTACACTCCAGCCAAGAAAGTGGTCATTTTCTGAAAGCTCACTTAATGTAGTGACTCCGCCTCCAGTGGCAGCAACAGCCTGGCGGACAGCTGGCCTGGACTGAGCCTGTGAGCAGGGCCCGTGCAGGGCAGGCCTGCGCCACTGCACTACGACACCCAGGAGGCCCCCGGCCGCTGAGGACCAGAGCCGCTCCAAGACCACCGGACTTCACGCCGGAAGGCGGTGGTGAGCGAGCAGGGTCCGGAACAAGCTTGGGCTCTGGTCATCACTCTACTCGATACCTGTGTCCTGCCCTCCCAAGGTGCCGTGTTGGTGGATGGGCAAAACAGCTGACACTAACACAGGGCCTGGCACACAGCAGACAGACAGTGTCACTGCCCTGGATACCAGTACGTTTTCGTCAGTCAAGGACACAGGCCCAACGCCAGGGGTCCGGCTCCCCAGCTGAATGGCAGACCCGGGGCACGGACTCCGGGACCCTCCCCGCACGGGTGGGGAGCACTGCCACCTGCCCAGCCCTGAGGAAGCAGCAGCCTCCTTGTGCCTTGTTTTCTCATATGCAGCACAGGGATGAAAGTACTTAAGAAAACCACCCCACTGAGGAGACTGCAAAATAGAGCAAAACAGTCCAGCAGTCCTCAAAAAAAAGAAAAAGAAGAAATGCGGCGCTACCATCTGACCCAGCCATTCTACTCCTAGATAGAGATCCAACCCAAGAGAAATGAAAACACACGTCCACACAAACTTGTACAGAAATATTCTCAGGCACATTATTCAAGGTAGCCACAAAGTGAAAATAACTCAAATGCCCATCAATTGATGAACAGATAAGCAAACTATAGTATATAGCATACAACTGATGGTGCACACCTGTCATCCCAGCACTCAGGACGCTGAGGCAGGAGGATCACTGCAAGTTTGAGACCAGCCTGGGCCACAAAGTGAGCTGAAGGCCAGCCTGAACTACATTTCTCAAAAAGACAAAAAAAAAAATGCATACAATGAATTGTTATTCACCCACAAAAAAATGAAGCACCGATACACAGTATAACGAGTCAACTCTCCATGAAAGAGGCCGCTGCAAAAGGCCACAGGTGCGCCGTTCCATCTGTGTGAAACGTCAAGAACAGCGAATCCACGGAGGGAAAGTCAGCTAATGGTTGTCTAAGGCTGAAGGTGGGAATGGGGAGTGCAGGCAGGACTGACTACTAATATCCACGAGGTTTCTCTTGAGGGGTGAAGATGTACTAAAATAAACTGTGGTGCTGGTTGCATAGCCCCATGGATAGACTAAAATCCCTTGCCCTGTGCCCGTACATGGGAGAATTTTATACTGTGTGAGCTGTATCTCAATAAAGCTGTTTTAAGAATACTACGGTCCAGGGACGATAGAGCTCAGCAGCACAGTGCCTGCCTGGCAAGTGCAAGGTCCTGAGTTCAATTCCCAGCACCAAAAAAAAAGAATACTGTAACCACCATGGCAGGGTAACCGTGAGATTCAATGAGTTGCCCCCAAAACGAGCTGCAAACAGAGCCTGCATGCAGGAGACGTTCGATGCGGCTTAGCTGCTGCAAGCTCCCGGCCCCGCAAAGCGGCCACACCGCTGTCAGGATTGAGGCTGGCCAACTGTCCCAGAGCTGCTCAGAAGCCTCTCCAGCCTCCCAACAGCAGGGCCAACTCTACTCCAGGCAACGTCCAAGCACTTTAACGTGCACCCTACGAAACAGGCAGTGCGATATCACCACCTTGCGAATGAGGCAACGGACACAGAGAGCTCAAGAACGCACCTTAGGGCTGAAGGCGAAGTCACCACAGAGCTGTGTCCCGTGGGGACAGCCCCCCAGCCTGCGCTTAACCACAGCACGGTTCTGCCTCCTGCATGTACCCTGTGTGCCCGTCTCTGAAGATAAACACGGCCCTGCCCAGGACGTGGAAACTCGCTCACCTCGCCTGGAACCAAGGACGCTAAGCAAGGCTGAGACGGCCCACGCCACCTTCCTTGCTCCACCCCAGGCCTTTTACCCTTTACCTTCAAGTCCTGTGATTACCTGAAACAGATAGAGCTTCTCCGCCAGGCTTTTGGCCAAGTACACGTCGATCTGGGAACAAGAGGAGAAGACTCAGCCGGGACACAGGGCTGCCTGCCCCAGGCGTGCAGGGCCCACTCCAATCTCAGTCGGCGTGGGGCTCAGACAGGCAGTTTGGGGAAGAGGAAACGGCTCAGCTCATGCTAAAACCAAGGGACTCAGCAGGTGTGGTGGTCCACGCCCGTAATCCCAGCACTCGGGACGCTGAGGCAGGAGGATCATTGCAAGTTCAAGACCAGCCTGGGCCACAAACTGAGCTCAAGGCCAGCCTGAACTGCATAGCGAGACCCTGTCTCAAAAAGACAATAGACAGACAGACAGACAGATAGATAGAACAAACCTAGGGACTCAGGTCTCCAGACTGGATGGACCCAGAACTCCCTCCCACAGCTCCCAGCGGGCCCGCACAAGAGCTTCCCTGGCCCCGTGACCAAGTGCACTCCAGCCCGGCAGGGCACACTTCCCCTGGGCTGCGCAGATCGGGTCAGTTCCTGCAGGTTAAATGCCGAGACGGGCGGGACGGGGCCCCTTACCCGAGTTCCTCTCTCTGCCGCCCATCCCACCTCTCCTGGACTAGCCTGTCGCCCTGCGGAAAACTGGTCTGCAAGGCCCTTCATGACCCACGTCTCTCCTCCCACTAACCACCCCCGGCTACTCCCCAGCCCCCACACCCACACTGTGCTCTGCCCCCCAAGGCCTCTGCACATGCTCTTCCCTCGGCTGGAGCCCCTGCAGCCTTCCTGTGTGCTTCCTAAGCCTCAAGGATTCCCTTGTCTTTGAAGACTCAGGTGAGCGCTGAACAGAGCACTCCAGGGCCTCGGGGTCGAGGGCGCCGCCTGTCTGAGTCCCCGGCTCCCTCCGCACTGTCTCCGATCGCCCTTTTACGTCCTAACTCCTGTTCTGGCAGTGTTGTTGCAGCTTAAAGGCACCTGAATAACTCAAACCCAAACACGGGGTCAGCAGCACCCCCAGACCTGGCAGGCCCCTCTCCACGTCCGGCGGCCTTCTCCCAGCCCCAGCCTCTTAAGCCCCAAGTGAGGCTCCAGACCCAAAGCGGGAGGCCAGGGGCAGGTGCCGTTACTTTCCGCCTTCTCACTTCCAAAGACCTAAGAGCTGGGCTGAGTTTGCCCAAACAACTTCCTCTCCTTCATCAGCTCTGGAAACTTCTCCCACTCTGCGTCCCGAGACGCCTTCCCGGTCTGCCCCCCACACTCCGTGCGCCGCCCAGGGACAGGGACCCGGCCCTGCTCGCATTCCGTCACAGCACACAGCGGGCCAGAGAGCTGCTGCACGACTCAACGGGGGCCGCCGGACCCCCTCACTCGCGCAGCCCTCACTGCGTACCTCCTCAGCGCCAGGTACACTTGGCTTTGCGGGCAGTGGTGAGCAGACAACAGGGCTGGTCGGAGAGGCCCCGGTGCTAAGGGGGTACTGCATCGGGGGTGTGGGGGAAGGGCAGGGTGACCAACGCAGGCGTCTGGGGACGGCGGGAGAGGGCTCCGGGCAGAGGGGACCGTAAAGATTAGGGGTCCTCAGGACAGCACCAGGTCCCAGACTGGCCTGAGCACACGTGGAAAGGAAGGACTGGGCCCCTCCCCTCGTGGCCCCAGCAGTTACCTCCTGTACGACTGGGTCATCCTCTTCATTGGCCATACTAGGGGGAGCCAGCCGTGCAGTCCTGAGACTCGATCTGCAAAGGAGAAGAGAGACATGGCCCATCAGCCACTCATTCAACCACGCGTCAGGCGTCAGGTGCCGGTGTCGTTCTTCCTCAGGCCCAGCACTGGGAGGGAGGAGCCCAGGACAAACGCTGCCCTTTCTTCGGCATCCATGGAAGTGGCGTCAACAGTGGACAGCCAAATGTACACCCCACTGACACACACCACGAAGGCGGGAAGGAGGGAGGGTGCGCATGCGGAAAACGACCAGCAACAGGCGCAAACAAGTGGGCCCGAGTCAACACATGTGGGCTGTGCCTCTAGGAGAAAATAAACCGTGAACTGACAGGTCTCCTGACCACTCATAAATAACCCTCAGCCAGGCCAGGGAAGGGCGGCTGGCTGCCCAGCGCCCACTAAACCCTCAGAGCTGCCGGCCACAGCGAGGCTTTACGAAGAGCCAGGTGTCCAGTGGGAGGGCAGGTGGCCCAAAGGCCTTCCGGGGCCTCTGCTCGGGGGCTTCATTTCCAAGCTGACTTTAACTGTAACCCCAAGTGATGAAACTCTTCAGTGTTTTTGTCTAAAAATGACTTCACATACTTTCTCTCCTATACTTAATGTAACCACTCCATGAGGTTGGCTGATTGTCCCCATTGTTCCGATTGTTTACAACCCAGAAACGGAGTCAGAACACTTGATGTGTTTATCCAGTCACACAGCAAACAGGGAGTGGTGGCGCACACCTGTCATCCCAGCACTCGGGAGGCTGAGGCAGGAGGATCCTTGCGACTTCGAGGCCAGCCTGGGGCTACACAGTGAGCTCAAGGCCAGCCTGAACTGCATCTGCATAGTGTGACCTGTCTCAAAAACAACAACAACAACAAAAAAAAAAAACAAAAACAACAGCAAACAAGACAAGACACTAAACTTCAAACCTAGGTCTTAGCACAGAAAAAGCATTTGACAAAGTTCAACACTCATTCATGATAAAAACCAGACAGAAAATAGGAATAGGTGGTCATTATCTCAATCTGATCAAAGCCTTCTACGACCAACAGACAGCCAAATTCACACTAAATGGTCAAAAACTGGAAACTTTCACTCTACAAAATCAGGAACAAGACAAGGATGTTCCACTGTTACCACTTTTGTTCAATATAGTTCTGGAATCATTAGCCAGAGCAACTAGACAAGAAAAAGAGATCAAAGGAGTAAGAATAGGAAAAAAGTGAAATTATCATTATTTGCAGATGATATGAACTTCTACATAGAAGATGTCACCAAAAGACTTGCAAATTTCATAACCACATTTAGTAGCATAGCTGGATACAAAGTCAACGCTCAAAAATCAATAGCATTCCTATACACAAACAACAAACACACTGAAAGAGAAATCAGAACAACAACAACCTTCACAATAACATCAAAAAAAGTGAAGTAGGGCTGGGCGTGGTGGCACATGCCTGTAATCCCAGCACTCAGGAGGCTGAGGCAGGAGGATTACTGCAAGTTCGAGACCAGCCTGGGCTGCAAAGTGAGCTCAAGGTCAGCCTGAACTGCATAAGGAGACCCTACCTCAAAAAGACAAAAAAAAAAAAAAAAAAAGAAAAAGAAAAAAAGAAAGAAGTAACTCCCAACATATTCAGCCACCTTATCCTTGTTTGACAAAAGAGCCAAACACCTTCACTGGAAGAAAGACAGCCTCTTTAATAAATGATGTTGGAAAAACTGGCTTTCCACATGCCAAGGACTAAAATTAGACCCATGTCTATCACCATGCACCAAACTAAAGTCAAACTGGATCAAAGACCTAAATATTAAAACAAAAACACTAAATGTACTGGAAGACAGAATAGGTAGAACACGTGAAGACATAGATGTAAGCAAAGATTTCACGAACAAAACCCCAAGCACATGGGAAATACTACAAAGAATCATCAACTAGCATCCTATTAAAAAGCTTTTGCACAGCAAAAAAGTTAACAATAGAGAGAAAAGACAACACACAGAGCAGGAAACAACTTTAGCCAGTTGTTCCTCAGACAAAGGACTGATATCTAGAACATACAAAGAACTGAAAAAAAATCAGACCCCCCAAATTTAAAGACCTGATCCAAAAATGGGCAGCTGAGATAAATGCACACTTCTCAGATGCAATACAAATGGCAAATAAATACATGAAAAAATGTCTAATACCACTGGTCACTCCACAGATGCAAATTAAAACACTGAGATTCTACCTCACCCCAGAAAGAACCGCATTACTGAGAAACCAACCAATAAATACTGGAGGGGCTGCGGGGAAAAGGACCCCTTCTCCACTGCTGGTGGGAGTGTAGATGGGTACAACCACTGTGAAAATCTGTGTGGAGATTCCTTAAAAAAACAGGATTAGAGGTCCCATTTGACGAAGCTATTCCCCTGCTGGCTATCTGCCTGGAAGAATTACAAATTTCACACCAGGGCAGGGGATGTAGCTCAGTGGCACAGTGCCTGTCTAGCAAGTGTGAGGTCCTGAGTTAAATTGGCAGTACCAAAAAAAAAAAAAAAAAAAAAAGGAAAAAAGAAGAAAATAACACTAGAGTGATATAAGCACACCTATGTTTATAGCAGCACAGTTTGCAATAGCTAAATCTTGGAAACAACGCAAATGCTCATCAACTGAGGAATGGATAAAAAAGATGTATTAGTTTTTATACAACGGAGTACTACTCAGCCATAAAGAAGGCTAAACTTGAGACATTTCTAGGTAAATGGATGCACCTTGAGGCCATACTCATAAATGAAATAAATCAGACACACATGTGTAAATATCATATTGAGAGAAACCAAAAAGGTAAATAAGGACCAAAATGTATAATGGGTATTGTGAAATAGGAAAAAATGTTCAAAAGAAAGGGGAACTAAGGAAGAGGGGGTAGGAAGGGGAAAAAATGGAAACAAGCTCTGTAAATGAGGAGGGTAAGAGGGGTTGAAGGGAAGTGTCACGGTTTGTGCCTGGATGTTCCCCTAAAGCCTCATGCAGTCATGGCTTCTAGATTTCACGATCCATGATGATTCATGGATCCATGATCCACGGTCCAATGCTGGGATTGTGGGTATGAGTGCGACACCTGCCCCTGGGGCGGTAGTTGACATACAATATACAGGAGGGAAAGAGGCTTGCTCTCTGCCGCTCCTCCCTCTTGCTCTTGTTGTTTTGCTGTCTTCCACTGCCATGAACTGCTGGCCTCTGCCATGTGCCACTCTGCCCTGGAGCCAGATGAGCATGGACTGAAACCTCCACGCACAGTGAACTAAACAAACCTTTCCTTCCTTAATTCTGGGTGTCAGAGAAAAGGAACCGAGACAGTAAGGAAGGGGATTAAACACAAAAAGGAATCAGGATGTATCATGCACAGGTACAAATTCCCTGTGATGAATGTATATGTAAACTGTACCAATGAACTTAATTAGAAAAATCGAGGTCTTAGGGCTTAAGGTGCCGGTTGCAGGTAGAGGGCTCAGGGGAGGGCAGGCCTTGCTGCTGAGGAAGCGGGCTGAGAGCTGCGCAGGAAGACACAAGGAAGTGGAGAAGCGGGGCAGCACAGCGGAAGGGAAACTCCAGGCAAACACCGGCAGGGAGGGCTGTGGGTCTCCGCGGGGCGGGCAGCAATGCCGCACCTGAGCCTGTTCAGGCCAAAACAAGGGCACGTCCTCCTCAGGGCTTCCTTCCTCCCGTCCCATACCAGCAAGTCCTGTGGGCTTCACCTTCCACGGGTGGCCAGAACCTGGCCAGCACTATCATCTCCCTGGCCTGGCCAGCTCCAACGCAGGTCTAGAGGACGGTGAGAGCCTCTGCTAGTCTTCTGCTCCTACTCTCCCCTGCAATCACCGCTCGGTGCCACAGCCAGTGACCTGTTGGTATCTAGGTCAGAGCCTACCACGCTGCCCAAGGCTCCCCGTGTAGCTCAGAGCCGGCTTTATGACGCCTGGGAGCCGCCCAGCCCTGCACCCCTACTCCTCTGCCCTCTCCTCCCGCAGCTTCCGCCGGCCTCGCCCCTCGCAGCCCACCCCCGGCCCTGCTAACCATGCCAGCCTCTGGGCTCCCTCCCTCACCTCCTTCAGAACTTCCCTCATCCTCACCCTAAACCATCCCTGTCCTTCGGTGCAAACCTGCAAACTGCCCCAGCTGCCTTCTCCGCTCTGGCTTTCTCCACGACATCCGCCGCCACGGTACAGTCTGCGTTCCGCGCCTGTCCCCACCGCCAGGAAGCTGCCAGCTACCGGGAGGCAGGCTTCACCGTCCTGCGGTATCCCGAGGCTGGGGCGCAGCAGACAGGCACATCTAGTACTCTCGCAGGACGCTAACGGCGCACGGGAGGGACCTGGGCAGAGGAAGGTCCGAACTGCGTGGAAAGCAGGACGAGCGGGCGGGCTGGGCGACATCAGTACTGTCAGGTGGACGGCCAGGTACCTGCGGGGGCGGCACCCTGAAGGCACCGGGCTGCCCGGCTCCAGGACACGGGCGAAGCACCTGCCCTCTCCGCAGCTGGTTCCACACCAGCTGTCTGGGGACGCGCAGCGGGGCGAGGGCGCGGAGCACAGGCACTGAGCGGGCGGCTTCGAGCGATGACCCTTACAAGGCTGCCGTGGGGCCCCGCGGGCCGCTCTCTCCGGGCTGGGCCAGCCGGGGCGGGGGTGGCCTCTCAGCGGCGGGGCTGGAGCGCCTCCCGGGACAAGCAGTCAGATACTGAAGAGTTCAGTCCGATACTGAACGCCTGCGAAGGCCGCAGCTCCCTCGGCGTCCAGACGACAGCAGCCAGCGCGGCGGCTTTCCAAGTTCGCCCGGGACCCCCAGGAGAAGCCGGTGAGCGACCCGGCACACACGCACAGTCACGCGGCTGAGACCGGCGGACACACCCCGGCCGCCCCAGCCTCCGGGAGCGCGGTGCGGTCTGCCCGCGGCCCCCGAACGCAAGCGCCGGCCGGGCACGCGCCCGTAAGGGAAGCACTCGGGAGGCTGAGGCAGGGCAGTCACACGTTCGACACGGCCGGCCAATTCAGCGACCTAGACCTGCCTCAAAACTTACAAACCTCAAGAGGAAAAACAGCAGTCTTCAAAGGGCCGGGACGCACGCAGGGCGAAGCCGGGGGCTGACCGCTGCGGGAGGGGGCGGGCGGCGACAGCCACAACCCCCGGGACGGACGGGCCCCGCGCACCGTCTTACAGAGCCTCCTCCGGGTCCCTCCCGCCACCCGCACCCCGATCCCCGGGCGGCTGTCGCTCGGACGCCGGCGCCTCGCGAGCGGGGGCAGCGCGGACGGCGGCACGGGC
>NW_004955493.1:893694-929206 GCF_000276665.1 Chinchilla lanigera | reverse complement strand
CTGGGGATTTAGCTCAGCGGCAAAGCGCCTGCCTGGCAAGCGCAAGGTCGTGAGTTTGGTTCCTGGTACCGGACAAAAACCAAAAAAAAAAAAAAAAACAAACAAACAAAAAAATATGTTTCTGAACTTTTGTCATGTCATACTATTCAGCAATGTCTTTGCAGAAGGCTCCTGCGTGTGTGTCTGTGTATGCTCCTCCAGGACCAATACCAAAATTAGAATTGCTGCATCATGTGTGTATTTTCCATTATAAATGTTGCCAAAGTAACTGATTTTTTTTTGTTTTGTTTTGTTTTGGTTTTGGTTTTTCTCTGGTACCAGGAACCGAACTCACGACTTTGCGCTTGCCAGGTAGGCGCTTTGCCGCTGAGCTAAATCCCCAGCCCTTTTTTTTTTTTTTCTTTTTGAGACAGGGTCTTGCTATGCAATCAGGCTGGCCTGGAGCTCCACGCTGGCCTTGAACTTGCAATGATTCTCCTGCCTCAGCCTCCCGACTGCTGGGATTATAGGAGTGCACCCGAACTAAGTATTTGATCTTTAGTGACTGTTTTCTCCAGGTTTTTTTCTTCTCCTTGAGTCAATTTCAGTATTTTATTCTGGGAAATAAACCACTTCACTTGACTTTTCACATATATTACTGTAAGAAATCTCAGGTCTCCCTCATCTCCGCAGTACTGCCCTTCCGCATTAGTTCCGCAAGCCAAATCATTCACGGGAGGAACGGCGCAGTAACCCAAACCCTGACGATGCTTCGGCCGCGCCCCTGGCAAGCCATAGAAACCGCGTCGTATGAATGGAACTCTGGTTCCGCGCTGATTCTTCTTACACGTGTCAGCGCCCCGACTCGAGTTTCCAGTTGATACCCAGCGGTCTACCTCCGAACATCCGGGCATTCCATATTTCTCTTTCCTCCAATTCTTCCTTAGTCCATTTTATTTTATTCTGTTTTCTTCATCCACCTTCAACATATTTGGAAAGATTTCATTGTTCTGAGATTTTGTTGGGCTTTTTTTGTTTGGTTGTTTGTTTTTTTGAGACAGGATCTCACCGTGTAGCCCAGGCTAGCCTCAAACCCATTCTCCTGCCTCAGCTTCCCAAGTGCAGGGATTATAGGCCTGCACCACCATGCCCAGCCGAGTTTGTTGTTTTTAAAGGAATTTTTAAAAATACAAGAGCACGCTGGGAGTGGTGTGCCAGCCCGTAATCCCGGCACGTGGAGGCTCCAGACCACCAGGAGTTCAAGGCCAGCCTGAGTTACATAGTGAGTTCAAGGTCAGCCTGCACAAAAAAGGGAGACCCTGTCCCAAAACAGATCAAGGCTGTGTATAGTGGCATGCGCTTGTAATCCCAGCCCTGGACAGGCCGAGGCAGGAGGACTGTTGGCAGTTCAAGGCCAGCCTGGGATACAAAGTGAGCTCAAGGCCTACATAGTGAGACCCTGTCTCAAACACACACACACACACACAAAAGGAGCAAGCATCTATTGAAGACACAGGCGATGCAAATAGAAGTCAGAAGAGTGGTTACCTTTGTCCAGGGAGATTTCTGTGGTACACAAATAGTCTATATATTGATCTAGGTAGTTGGACTAACATCTCTACATATGTAAAAACCATTAAATATTATATGTACTTGGGATTATGCAAGTTACTCTACGGAGGTAATGATAATTAAAAATAAATTTTTTTTAGTGTCTCTACCAGGTTCAAATCTTGGAAATAACCTCAGTGTGTTTTTCCTTGCAACAAGACTATGCATAATAAAATTTTATTGGTTTGTTTGTCTTTTTGAGACAGGGTCTCCCTGTGCAGTTCAGGCAGGCCTTGAGCTCACTTTGTAGCCCAGGCTGGTCTTGAACTCACAACGATCCTCCTGCCTCAGCCTCCCGAGTGCTGGGATTACAGGCGTACACCACCACGCCCGGCTCAAAGAAAGTTTTATAGAGCAAGATGCCACCAGGCCTGGCTTGAAATCTCTTAGTTAAAAAGCTATTAGTTTAAGCCTAGCATGGTGGCACATGTCTATAATTCTGCACTAGGGAGGCTGAGACAGGAGTTCAAGGCCAGCCTGAGCTACCTAGAAAGCCCCTGCAAATAGAAACCTCCCGCAAAGAATGTCAGTGCACACGCCACAAACGAGTCCGGCCCCACAGGAACGTGGGTGGGGATGGGACACAACGGTAGGGCACTTGCATAGCATGGACCCCTGGGTTCAGTCACCACCAATGCAAGAAACCAGAGTCACACCAGGAACCAAAATTTCTTAAGCTTCGCCACATCTCAAAAGAAAAGAAGATACACAAAAAAAGAGCTGGTGACATAGCTCAGTGTGAGGACCCTGGGTTGAATGCACCCTCCCACCCCAGAAACACTCAGACATACTTTATTTTCCCTGGGGCTGATGACAACATTGTAGTATTACTCTTTAATTTATAGGTGAGCAAATCAAGACATGAAAGAGGGGGTGGGGGATTTAGCTCAGCAGCACAGCACCTGCCTGGCAAGCGCAAGGTCGTGAGTTTGATTCCCAGTCCCAGAAAAAAACAAAAGCAAAGAAATGAAAGAGGCTTGTCCATTTTATATAAAGCAAACTGACAGCACAGGAGCCAAATCTGGAAGGCTTTATTGGAATTTATTACAAATGTTAAAAATCAGAAGACCACACATAAAAAGAACAATTTTTTTTCAGCAGCTCTTAAAAAATTACAAAGGGTCCCACACTGGGCCCACACTTCGGTGAAGGTGAATCACGGCTGCCCCTTTCCGAAGAAGAATGACGTCCAGTTTTCTGTGTTCAGCCTCTAGGAGGCATTTGAATTTGAGACAGGAAAGAAAGAAACCATTTTACTTGGGAAGATAAAGTAGAACTCAGTACATACACAAAAATAAATCTGTAACTCGAGTTACTTTTCTGCGTCCCACTCGGGGTCCCCTTGAGGAGATGAAGTGTTTACCTCGAGGCCAGGAACAGAAGACAAACAAATGCACAGAGAGGACGGGCGTGTTGTTGTTCCTGCCCTGCCCGCCCCATCTACTTGGTAAAAAACAACTAAAACAAGTCAGCCCACCGGCAAAAGTGCTGGGGCGGAAGGAGGTGAAACCATCAGAACGAGAAGAGCATCTGGTGATAAACTTCCACAACTCCTCAGGAGAGGAGCGGAGGGTATCCCGAAGCCCTGGAGTCTAGGAGCTCTTTCCTTCTTTCCTGTATACATAAAGCCTGCCCCAGTTCATTTCTTACAGTGCTAGGGTTGAACACAGGGCGTCAAGCACGCACCACACAGCCCCAGACCCAGCCCTAGTTAATTTTTCTTCTACCTGTAGCAAAAGTGAACAGGCCATTACAGTCTGGTTTCAGTTTAATTTCTACCCCCAGGATCCTCAACCGCAGGGGTCCAGTCCTAGCTCCGCTGAGCCTCTAACAGTGTCGCTCTGAGGGTCCACCTGAGACCTGGCGTCTCCATCTGAGAAATGAAAGCACCAGATCACCCTGGCCCTGCCAACCTGGACTCGCTCACCTGCTTCTCACACCTGAAGACAGTCACTGATGTCTTCCCAATCGGGCTAGAATGCCTTAGGGCTGCCTTACTAATATTAGGCATGCCTACTCTTTGTAGAAAACGATGGCCTGACCTACTTTAGAAGGCACAGAACTAGTTTTTTTTTTTTGAACCAGGAATTGAACTCAGGACCCTGCGCTCAACAGGTGCTTGTGCCATTCAGCTATATCCCTGGCCCCAGAACTGGGTTTTGAAGGTTGAATAAGTGCTTTTACTGGCTCAGAAGGATCTCAACATTCTGCACGATTCTTTTTTGCTCTCGGGGGTCCTTATAGAAGTACTTGCTGCCTAGGGCGGAGGTACACATCTCTAAGCCCAGCTACTCGGGAGGCTGAGGCAGTAAGACCCCAAGCTGAAGGCCACCCAGGCAGTTTAACAAGATCCTGCTTCAGAAAAGACTGGGGGTCTAGCTCAGTGGTGAGAGTGTTTGCCTCACCTCTGTGAAGCCCTGGGTTCCATCCCCTGCATTGTGGGAGGAAGCTGCATTTGAGTCGTTCTGCATCTAGGCCATCTCAGCCTCCTGGAGGAGGAAGCAGCCATCTCCTGTGAATCACAAAACTGAGACAGTCCCTGCCTTCAGGGCTTTAAAAAGTAGCCCTTGACTAAGGGTTAGAGCAGGGGCTGACAAACTACAGCCCAGGCCCACTTTTTTTTTTTTTTGTCTTTTTAAGGCAGGGTCTCTCCATGCAGTTCAGGCTGGCCTTGAACTCACAATGATTCTCCTGCCTCAGCCTCCCGAGTGCTGGGATTATAGGTGTGGGCCACTATGCCAGGCCTGGTTTTTGTAAATGAACTGTGATTAGAACACTGGCCACACCCATGCAGCTAAGTCAATTCCCACTTCGACAGGACCGAGTGGTTCCAAGGGAGGCCACAGGACTGGCAAAGCCGAACATCTTTACTGGCTGGCCCTTTGCCAAAAAGTCTGCTAATTCATGCCAAAGAAGAGATGACATACAACGGAGGAATTAGGTAGTCAGAAAACAGCACTATTTGCATGTCAAAACTGCAAAGAGGTGGGCTAAATTAACAAGAAAGCATGAATTACATGATGCTTGATCATTTGGAAGAGATACCTCTCAATAAAGTTGCTTCTGCCGCTTACCATGTGTAATTTAACCATGTGCACCGGTTTAAAACACACACAGAGCCACTCCGAGCCAACTGGTACAGATGAAAAAAGTGATTAGCGTCAACTTCTACAGCAAAACTGGCTGTGAAGGGTTCGCACAGAAGAACTGGGATGGCTGTCATTTCTGGAGGGACTGGGGGACTTTTCCAGAGTAATTCTGACTTGCCCGGCTTTCTCCTTGGAGAGTGCCCTCCTCCAGACTTTGGAACCCAGTGCTTGAACCAGTTCATGACTGCACAGCTCCCCAGTAAAGTGCTCAAGGGTCCGTTTTAAGGAGCAGGTAAGAATGGTTTGTGTTTCACACTCTGCTTTTTGGAGTTGATTTTTTTTTTTTTTTTTTTTTTTTTTTTTTTTTTTTTGGTCTTTTAGAGACAGGGTCTCACTTTTCAGCCCAGGCTGGCCTCGAATTTAGGTTTGATGTTTAAACAAAGAAAGGATTCTCCAGCATTTGTGGCTGATTAAAAGTCTGGTTTCTTGGTTACTTGAAATAACTGAAATCATACTAGTATTACATTTGAACTTTTTTTTCTTTTTCCTTTTCCTTTTCCTTTTTTTTTTTGTGTGTGTGTTTTTGAGACAGGGTTTCACTATGCAGTTCAGACTGGCCTTGAATTCACAGCAATCTTCCTGCCTCAGCCTCCTGAGTGTTGGGATTACAGGCATGGGCCACCACACTTGGCCCTGAACTTCTTTTAAAAAGAAAGATCATTAAATAAAGAGAACTGCAGCCTGGCCCTGGGGAAACGACTGGAATTAATGAGTGTTTACAGTTCTTGCCCTCTCGCCTCAGACATCGTAGATAAATCTCAGGGGGCTGCAAGTGATTAAAAAAAAATCAGCACAGCTCCAGCAGAACGAGGGCTGGGAGCGGACTCCGCAGAACATCTTCACTTCAGACAGAGGCGAGGACACTGCGCAGGGCCCTTCACCGTGGGTGCCGCCCCGAGGAGCAGGGAACACGTCTGGGTGGAGGACCGTCTCCCACGTGCCCAGCCCACCGCCCCTCCGTGTGAGCGCTCGGGGGCGCCCCTCCTCCGCAGGAGCGGATACAGGAGTCAGAGGTAGTGAGCGTGTGCATGTGAAAGCCAAACCTCTTTTGCAGAGCCCACAGCAAAAAGCAAGCTTAAGAAACGGAAGGAGGCCGGATGCCCGAGAATCAGGCCCACGGTGGGAAGAGATTAAAGTAAAAAGTGAGACGGTGTTCCGTGCGCAGGCCCTTTCAGGGTGTGGAGAGCGCCTGGGTATGGAGCAGCCTCACAGCCCCTGAGAGACGCTGCGCGCTTCCCAACGCTTGCAGGAGGCGCTGCACTGTTAGGTCAAAACACACCCCACGGGAAGGGAACAGCTCCAACTTCCCAAGAGCCCCGGGGCTCCTGGGGCCTAAAATCTGAGTCCAGCCTGAAAAGCTGATGAGCAAAGCCCCAATGTTGTCCATCCGAGGCCGAAAAGCACTTGTTTACATCTTACGACAAAGCAGTATGTTGGTTCATTAGCTGGCACTACCAACCCCAAATACTGTCTTTTTGTTTTCTGTCTTTTTGAGACAGGGTCTCGCTATGTAGTTCAAGCTGGCCTTGAGCTCACTTTGTAGCCCGGGGTGGCCTGGAACTCACAACAATCCTCCTGCCTCGGCCTCCCGAGTGCTGGGATTACAGGCGTGCACCACCGCGCCCGGCATCCCAAATACTGTCTTAAGGGAGAGCTGTAGCATCTCCGCTGGTAGCAAAGATTTCTTCAAGAGTCAAAAAAGTGAAATACAAAAGGCGATTTACAGCACCCCAAAAATACTCTTCCCCTCCCAGGCGAAATGCCTCCCGAGTCCTTCCCGGCCCTTTTGCTTCGGGCCGGCTGGTGTGCCTCTCCAGGCGCGCTAGTCCTCCATGCAGGCCCAGGCCTCCTCGGCCTTCTCATAGTACCGGCTGGCGAGCCGGCCCTTCATGGCTTCCATCGCCGCCTCTGCGGCCTGGGTATACAAGTCCCCTAAAAGAGAGCAGAGCGGGGCACAGAGACGTGAACACCCACGGTCTTTGCCAGCCCCTCCTCGGCCAGCAGAGCACCCTCAAACCACCCCTGTGCCCTCTCCTTCCAGGGCCTGAAGACCCACAGGAGAGCATGTGATCTAACCGGACCAATCAGAGCGCTCCTCCATCCCGCTCCCTGTGGACTGCTCCCGACTTAGGCACGGCCCAGCAGAGGAAACAAGCCATCTCAGCGACCGAGGTGACTGGTTAGGGATGAGCAGTGATTCTGTCTGAGCCAGCGAGGGCCGGGATGGGGACTTTTGCAGAAGGCCCTGAGAGCGCACGAAAGTGGAATAAAGGCTGAATATCAGCACGGTTACAGGTCGCCAAAGCTCCGGGTTCTTAGAGCATGCTGGATTTAGGAATTTCAAACAGGATGTTCTAGATGTGCTTTATTATTTGCTAATTTCAAAAAACACAACTTTTCCCTTTGGGTGCTGGAGGATGGTGCTCAGGACCCAGGACATGCTAGGCAAGCACTCTCCCACCGAGTTACATCTTCGCCACCTTTTTTACAATTTAAAAAAAAAAAAATTTTTTTTTCCGGTACAGGGAATCGAACTCACCACCTCAGGCTTGCCAGGCAGGCGCTGTGCCGCTGAGCTAAATCCCCAGCCCCCAGAAAACAAACTTCTGATGTTTAGCTTCGTTCTGCACCTGGGAACCCAGCCCAGTATGTTTATTTTATGTGAAGGTTGGGATGTACATAGGACGTCTCTGGGCTCCCCATCAGAAACTCTCATGTTGGACCCACAGTGTAACTGTCTTGGGAAGCCGAGCTCAGAGACTGGCAGAGTTACATGGGATCACTGGGGTGGGCCCTGACAGAGGGCGCTGGGGCCCTGGGAGCGGGGGGAAGAGAGAGCAGAGCTTGTTCTCTCTGTACTTGCACACAGAAGAAAGGCCCTGTGAGGACACGGAGAAGGTGACTGCTTGCCGGAACCAGAACTGGCCAGCACCTTGGGAGTCCTGGCCTCTAGAACGATGAGAAATACATTTGGGGGTGCCGGGGGTGTAGCTGAGTGGCAGGGCACCTGCCCCGCACGCATGAGGCCTTGGGTTTAAAACCAAAGTTTAGCTGCGCACAGTGGTTCAAGCCTTTACTCCCTGCCCCCGGGAGGCGGAGGCTGAGGCACAAGGCCAGCTGACCTACAAAGTGAGACCGTCTCAAAAGAGCACAAAAAATGAAAACAAAATTCTGTTGTCTAAGTCTAAGTCTTAAATCCCTTCATGCAGATGAATACATTTGTGTGACAGAAAAAATATATGTAACTAGTCCATCAACTGATGGATAAACTAAAGGTGGCAAATACCCCACAGAGACACACTACACACGGGCGGGGGCGGCGGGGGACCGCTCACTGGAACGGGTCTCTTCTCAGGGGCACGGAAGTGTGTGGAGACAGGTACCGGTGAGGGTTGTGCACTGCTACGAAAACTCCACGGTCCACTAAACTGTACGTTTTAAGACGGTAAATTTTAAGCTAAGAAAAACTGCAGCTCAATTTTTTAAACTGAAAGAACCCCCCCTCCCAAACACAAATACCCGGCGGTCCCTCAGCGTCCTTCGGGGGTTGGTTTCAGGATCCAGTGTGGACGCCAAAGTAAAATGGTACAGCACGTGCAAATGACCTCCGTATATCCAGCCATGCACTTTAAATCATCTTGGCAACGCACCACACTTACCATCTTTAATGCCACACATGCCATGCAGACCGTGGCTTTACTGTACCCTTCAGGGAATAACGGCAAGAAAAGCGCATCTTTTTAGCGCAGACACAACTTTCAAAAAGGGTTTTTAAGTTGGGTGTGGTGGCACGCATGACCCCAGCACTCTGGCTGAGGCGGGAGGACTGCGCGTGTGAGCCCAGCCCGGCCATTCAGTGATCCTGCAAGGCTCTGTCGGGGAGGGGAGGGGAGGGCGGGAAGGGAGAGAGAAAGCGGGAGAGAAGGAGAGAAAGACAGAGAGGAAGAGAAAGGGAGAGAGAGGAGGAGAGGGAGGGGGGGAGGGACAGAGTGCAAGCAAGCAAGAGCTGGGGACGGAGCTCCGTGTGAAGGTCCTGGGTTCAAATCCCACTGCTCAAGAAGGAAAAGTTACCTGCACACCAGCCCCACACACCCTCCCCTGGGCGGAGAGCTCCGCCCGAAACCGTGCCACAATCCCAGCAGGGTGGGAACTCCAGCCCGGCCCGCCAGCCTCACCTGACCTCTGCGGGTCCCTCCCCAGGCCGCAGCCTCCCGTGAGCAGCATCTCGGCCTCCCTGGCCAGCAGCGCGTAGCGGGGCTCGCCCTGCATCCCGTCGAACTCGCCGCCCTCGTCACAGTCCGTGGTCTCCAGGGCGGTGCGGTACCAGTGCAGGGCCTCCAGCCAGTCTCGGCACCTTGCCGGGGAGGAAGAGGGGAAGGGGGTTGTTACCACGGCAGCAGGGCGGTGGCAGAGGGCAGGGCCAGCACCTCTGGCGCGCAACCTCTAGTTCCTAAGGCCGCTCCACCTAAGGGACTCCTCCATCTAAAAGGGCCTTTCTCTAGATGTCACACACACCCCGCGGGCTGGCACCTGCAGCGGCCGGGTGTCCTCTGAGGCAGGCAGGAGACGGGGCGGGCAGAACACGCTCTGCAGAGGCCGCCGGAGCGTCGGAGCGCTCGCCAGCACACAGCCCCCTTTGCTCTGCCTGGGCGGCTCCAGTCTCTCCTGGCCCGAGGCAGCTTCCCCCGTCACTCGCCCTCCCGCGCCAGCTCCTTTCCTACAGCAGCACACACACGGCCAAACTGTCCACGGCGGCAGTGCAGGTTCCGGCCAAACCCACGCAACGCAACGCTCAGAGCTAAGGGCGCCGGGCTGCGTCTCAAGGAGTAACCGCTTACAGCATCAGGAAAGAGCAGAGTCACCGGTAAGGACGGCCACGGTGTCCTCCAAAGTGCCCAGAGCAGCGCTGACGGCCGCTGTCCCTCCCACCCTGTCTCGGACTCCCCTGCCCTCCACTCTGGGCGGCTGTTCTCTCTCCGCTCACACGTGCCAGCCCCTGCCCGCACCTGCCGCCCCGGCCGTGGGACATCCTCCCCTAACTCTGCCCCCGCCTGGCTCCTCACCCTGCCAGCCCCAGCGCATAGGTCCCTTCTTAAGAGGCGCTGTCTCCAGACGCCCCGCTTCTTACGATTACTGTGACCCCTCGTTCTCCTTGCACCTCTTTGTCGTGGTCTCCTCCGCCTCCGCATAAGGCACAAGAAGACAAGCCTGGCCTGTTGTTTACTGCTGCAGTCCCAAGGCCTGGCTAGGAGCACAGGCTCAGTAAGTGTGTGTCTGTTTGTTTGGTTGGTTTTTGTCTTTTTGAGACAGGGTCTCGCCATGCAGTTCAGGCTGGTCTTGAGCTCACTTTGTAGCCCAGGCTGGTCTCGAACTCACAACGATCCCCCTGCCTCGGCCTCCCAAGTGCTACGATTACAGGCGTGTGTCACCACACCCGGCTCAGTGAGCGTTTGTTGAGTGAATAAATATGAACAAGTGGCTGTTAGGGATGATATTCAGGAGCTAACTATGACTTTATTTGATCTTATTAAAAATAGAAATCATTTGAAAGTTATTGGCAAGGTACCCAAAAACTATGGTTGTAACACTGGACTAGAAGCTACCAGAATGGATGACTTCACCCCTTTTATCTCTGACCCTCCTCAGTCCTAAAGGGCAAAGCAGAATTTCCCTGAGTAGATCAAAAGGGAAAAGGCCTAATTTCCCTCATTGTCTCACGGGTGAGGGTTCACGCCATGCCTTGGAATTTTCTATGACCTCTCATTCCCCATTAGACAGAACTTCTGAGGACCAAAACCTTTTAAAATCCAGTGAGTCAGCCGGGCATGTAATCCCAGCACTTGAGATGCAGAGGCAGGACGATCACTGTTGTATTCAAGGCCAGCCTGGGCAACATGGTGAGTTCAAGGTCAGCCTGAACTGCATAATGAGATCCTGTCTCAACAAACAATAAAACCAAAAACCAAAAACAGTGTGTCCCCAAGCCCAATAAACAGTGTTGATTATGTGACATATGTGCCCCCCCAACTATGGTAGCCATCTCTGATAAAAATTATTTTAAAGATAAATATGTACCAAGAGTTAATAGCCTTAATATATAAAGAGTTCTGACAAATCAATAAGAAACTATCACTGTAAATAAAATTAAAAGTAGGACAACATGAAACTAAATGAATAGAAATAAAAAGTAGAGAAAAGACAAGCCTAGAAAGTATAGCTAGGGCTGGGCGTGGTGGCGCAGGCCTGTAATCCCAGCACTCGGGAGGCTGAGGCAGGGGGTCGCTGTGAGTTCGAGGCCAGCCTGGGCTACAAAGTGAGTTCAAGGCCAGCCTGAACTACATAGCGAGAGCCTGTCTCAACAAAAAGAAAAAAGAAAAGAAAAGAAAGCACAGCTGGGAAAGACTTTTTAGGGATCTCAGATGCACATATCCAGTGCCCGGCTCCACCCTGCCCTATCCCTGCTTGCTTCTCCAGTGTGCTCAAAGGGCCCCACACTCATTGGCATCTGGTCTGATACAGTCGTGCCAGTTCTTCTCTGCTGACCTCCCCTCGTCAGTGCAGTTCTAACTCCGCAGAGAGGCACGAGAGCAGAGAGGAAGAAGGGTGAGAAGACCTGTTCCAGCTCTGCCACTTACTAGTACAGCTGCAGATCCCTCATCTGAAAATCCAAAATCCAAAACGCTCCAAATTCAGCGTGTTAGGCTGAGCCAGTAAGTGGGAAATTCCACACCTGATTTCATGTGCTCCCAGGCTGACCGGGTGCTGCAGGTGCACTAGAAGTATCGCACAAAACTGCCTTCAGGGTATGTGTCCAAGGTGTGTATGAAACAAACGAATTTCACATTTAGAACTGGATTCCACCCCCAAGATGCCTCCTTTGTAAATGCAAATATTCTGAATACTGGGGGTAAAGGATGCTCAACCTGCCCTTGACCACAGGCAAGCCCCCACTTCTCAGAACTAGGGTTCAGTCACCCCTCAGACGGGCCCCCACGTACCCGCTTGTCTGTACATGGAGCTGCTTTGTGCATTCACTCAAACAACCACGAGGTCAGACCCTGCGCACAGCACTGGGTCCCAGACGCAGGCGATCCGGCGCCCGCTCGCAGTGACGTCAAGGCCCGACGGTGTTATCAAGGGTGAGAGGCACGGCTGTTACCCCGGGATCTGATGCGTGTGAGGACTGTGTGACAGGCACTGAGCCCAAAAGCCTGACAGAACCACAGACCTAGCCTTCCCGCTAGACTCAGCGAGGGAGATGAACTCTTTTTTTGTTGTTTTGTTTTGGTTTTTTTTTTTTTTTTGGTCTTTTTGAGACAGAGTCTCACTTTGTAGCCCAGGCTGGCCTTGAACTCACAATGATCCCCCTGCCTCAGCCTCCCCAGTGCTGGGATTACAGGTGTGGGCCACCACGCCCGGCTTTCCCCTCCTTCTTAAATGAAAGAAATGACACAACAAAAGTAGGAGGGGTCAATTAAAATCATCGATACTCTACAACCAAGGAACACTACTCTGAACCTGACGCTGTAGGACCTTTCAGATGTTTTCCTCAGGCTTTACACACACTGGCTAAAATGGCTACCACTTACCATGTGCTTCATGGGCACGGTGAGAATTCTAGTTCCCGTCCTGGACCCTTCCCAGGAGACAGGACTGTAACCATTCCCACTTGATCACACAACGAAACAGGGTCCGGGGAGGCAAGCTAACTTGGCCGTGGTCACCGGACTGGTAGAGGTCGGAGCCGAGGCTGGAAGCCGGGTGTGTCGCAACCCCGACGCAGGGCCCCCTGCAGCCCACACTGCCCCCAGCTGCGCCTGAGCGCCAGCCGCGTACCTGTCGGGGCTGAGGTTCTGGCCGGTGTCAAGAGCTCGCGCCACGAGGATCATGGATTGTCTGTCACCAGCTTCGGCTGCCTTCAGTAAGTAGTCAAATCCTTTCGTTTTATTCTCTTCTGTGTCCTATCAGTAAAGGCCAAGAAGGGCAGAAAAAAGCAAACAGAGCATGGTCAAAGGGAAGGGGGGTGCCAGGATCTTACCCATCGGTCTTCTCCCCGTTTCTTGGAATTATTTTGAGAACCCTGAGCCAGAGATACTGTAGTGTGTGTGTGTGTGTGTGTGTGTGTGTGTGTCTGTGGTGCTGGAGACTGAACCCAAGGCCTCTGCAGTAGGATACACCCCCCGTCTCGCCCCACCAGCCCCTCTTTTTTTAAATACAGGGTCTCACTAAGTTGTCCAGGCTGGGCTTGAGCTTGTGATCCTCCTGCCTCAGCCTCCCAGAGTGCTGGGATTACACATCACAGGTTTTTAGTACATTCATGGAATTGTGCAATCAGCACTAGAATCAATTTTCAGAATATTTTCATCAACCGAAAAAGAAGTACAATTCCTTTTAACCGTCAATCGCTCCCCACCCACAATTTCTCCACTCCACCCAGTCCGTGTTCTATCTCTATGGATTCTGGACATTTCATATGAACGGGACCATAGAACTGGGGCGCTTTAGGTCTGGTTTCTATCCCTTCACATCATGTTCTCAAGGTTCATCCATGTTGTAGCAAGCATTGGAATTCCATTGTTTATGACAAAATAATATTCCACTGTATGGATATATCACACTGTGTGTATTGCTCATCTGTTATTTATACTTTATGGCTATGACGGATAGTGTTGCTATGACCACCTATGTACAAGTTTTTGCACAGATGTACATAGTTATTCTCTTGAACATATAGCTACTTCAGTGAATTGAGGTCACATGTACCTATGTTAAGCCTCTGTGTGTGTGTGCATGTGCGTGCGTGTGTGTGTATGTGTATGTGTGCATCTGGGGATTGAACCCAGGACCTCATACATGTCAGCACTTTACCACTGAGCTACAGCTACAGCCTTTTTAATATTTTATTTTCAGGGCTGGGAATGTTGTTCAACGGCACAAGTGCCTGCCTGGCAAGCACGAGGTCCTGAGTTCGATTCCCAGTACCAAAAAAATAAATTAATTTAGGGCTGGGGACTTAGCTCAGTGGCACAGCGCCTGCCTGGCAAGGGCAAGGTCGTGAGTTTGATTCCTGGTACCGAAAAAAAAATTTTTAAATTAAAAAAATTAATTAATTAAATTAAAATTTCATTTGGCTGGGCTTGAGCTTGCAAAGCTCCCTCCTCAGCCTCCTGGGTCAGCTGGAGTTCCAGGTGCGCATCCCCACATGGGCCGCTGAGGCTTTTGGGGTGCCATCCGGCCAGTCCCCCAAGCGCTGCACCACGGTGCCTCCCACAATCAGTGAGGAGGCCCCTGCTTCCGTTCTGCTCCCCGAGACCCACAGCAGCACGGAAGATGCTTGCAGAGCCTAAACCAGGTCACGCTCCCCTCTGAAAACGGCCCAGGGCTTCCTGTCTCGCTCAGAGACAAATCCAAAGCCCTCACAATAGCCTGTGACGCCCTCAACCTTCCGAAAGCTTCTCAGGGACTCCCCGCTGTGTACATAGGGCTCTTCCAGCCGTGGCTCTGAGAAGCCTCGGTTAGCCAGCCCAAGACTACATTTCCCAGCCTCCCTTGCAGCCAGAACCTGTGTCCGCCATGACGGGCCTATCTAGCCTCCTACCACATTCAGTAACATTTCTCCCTGGCACTTTAGAACAATACTTAGCACAGTAAAAGATCTCAGTGGAGATTATGTTTAATTACGGTGGAGGCCTTTCATTTGCTCCTCATTACCCGTACTAATAAGCCTTTCCATCCAAACAGTCCGCTCCATGAGAGCAGGGACCTCGCCTGTCTCACTCTCGCTGCGAATACAGCGAGACCAGGAAGCGAGAGGGCAGGGAAGCAGGAAGAGTCTGTGCTCACAGGACGGGGGCCTGGGTAGACTGAGGCCCGGGCTGGGAGCCGCGGGTGCGAGGGAGACTCCTCTTCCCGACGTCAGAACCCTCATAAATGCAGCACCCGTACCGTCCCTTCTCATTTTTTGCACGCTCTCCAAAACAGCCCAACGAAGTGCACAAAACCCTGAATGGGGGCGCCTCCTCCGTGTCCTCCCTTTCCGTTCGCAGCAGCTTTTCTTTGTTCTTTCTTATAAACGCTGCTCGGTTCACTCCCTGCCGCTGCGGCCCTGGACCTCACTCTCGGTCAGCCTCAGGATAAGAACTGGTTACACTCGGGCGTTACCCGGAGTGTAGGACATGCTCCCTAACTGCGTGTGACCATGAATAACTGCCTGCCGTAGCAAGACAACAGGAAAACGTCCAGAGCGCGGCACTTGGAGGGGAGAGAGGGGCTCTCTCGGGCACCCAGGGGCCTCTCGGGCTCACAGCCGTCATCGCTTGCTCAGCCACGAGGCTGCCTTGAGCACTACTTCTTTCTCACAGACACCCTGCTCCTGGCAACCCCACTCCCGCCAGAGGAAGCTGCCGCTCCGAGCCTGGGAATCTAGACTAGGAGCTTCTTAGGCCCTGTACTGCGCCGCTGGGTGCAGCGCTAACACAGCGGCAGTCACAGGGTCAGGGCGTTGCAGAGATGGGCCGGAGACGGGATGCCCCGCGGTCCTGTCCTGGCCCTCTGGCCCTCGCACCGTCCTAGGCGTTCCTCACACAGGCCTCCCCGTGTCTGGGAGCCCTCAGCGGGTGCCGGGCCAGGCTGGAACGCAGCGGTGCACAGGAGTGGGCTCAGACAGGCCCACAAGCATAGACCCAAACTTTCAGGAATTCAGCAGAACAGTTAAGAGGCACGCGTGCCCTTGCAGGAGGCGGGAGTAACCCCCGCGAGGAAGGCTGGCCAGTGACGGGGGAGCCGAGCCCCCCTTCCTGCTGCCTTCCACCGCCCCCTCACCTTCAGAGAGACGTCGGCCAGGATGTGGTGGGGCAGCTGTGAGCACATGAGCCCCAGGCCCACGATGGCCTCCAGCTCGCCCAGGGTGGCGGCGTGCTCCAGGTGGAAGACGGCCGACTCGGGGTCCCAGTCCTCGCCCTTCTCGCAGAAGCGGCCGCCCTCGTGGTAGCGCACCATGGCCAGGTGGACCTGCCACACACGCTGCGTGTGGCCCGGCTGCCTGGGAGGCTGGAGCCGCACCCGGGAAGCCCGGCCAGCCTGCGGGAGGAGGTGAGCGCGGGGAGCCGCGGGCCGGGGGCTCTGGGTAGTACGGGGGGACCTCCAAGGGGGCAGCACAGATACCTTCCCCAAAACGGACTTCCCGATTTTCTTTTCAAGTTCCAGGGCGTTCAGCCTCTGTACTTCCAGGGCCGCAGCGGAAGGCCTCGGCAGGTGCAGGCGGGTGGGGTTGAGGAGGTTCCACTTCTCCACACAGACCTAAGGGACACAGCCAGGCAGGGGGTGTTTACAGCCAGACAGCGCAGGGGGGCTGGGCGCGGGGCCTGGCTGGACAGAGAGGGGAGGCGAGTCCTCAGCGTCCAAGTTTGCTGCCTTCAGTTCTAGAAATTTACGTGCCAGCAGCCCGTGGGTGCAGAGAGACTGCAGCCCGGGACACACCAGCAGCGGAAGGGCCGGCGGCAGCTCGGAGCAGCATCTTCCCTCACCTCTCAGCAGGGGCCTCCTCCTTCCCAGCTCCCCACACAAGCTGCCCAAAACGCCGGACTTGAGCAAATCCACTTGCTTTGGTCTGTGAATCAACGGGACACTTGGGCAAATCAGCAGGGCGCTCCAAGGAATGGGTTCAGAAAGCGCCGCTCCTCCCGCCAAAGATGCCCTGCGCAAGCTTCCTGCAGAGCGAGACAGGCGGCTCTGTGCTCCGCACACGCGTGCTACACCTCCTGCGGCGCACACGGCGTGCCCGCTACAGAGTGCGCGCCAGCCGGGGCGGCGGTGTGCTGCCGCTGGGCAACCCCGCCCCGCACGGGCTGCGGAGCCCCCCAGCCTGACTGAGGACTAGCCCCAGGGAACAGGCAGCACAGGAGGGGGCGAGAGCGACGTCTGCAGGGCGGGGAGCGGGGGCAGCTGCGGCAGCGCGGTCAGAGGAGGAGGAAGGACCCTGCAGACAGGCGGCTTCTTAGCAAAGGCTCAGAGGGTGAGGAGTTCGGGAGTCAGCCGGGGAAGAGGTCGTGGGATGCAGGGCTGGTCTTTCCCAGATCTGCTGGATGCCAACCACCGTCTGAGAGACTGCGTTTATTACACACAGGCTGAGCACCCCAGCCTGAAAACCCAACACCAGAAAGGCTCCAAAATCCAAAATGTTTTCAGTACCAACGCGATGCTGCAAGTGGGAAACTCCCACTGACCTCACGGCACAGGCCTCGGTCAAAACCAGGCACACTAAAAATGATGTATAAAATTATCATCTAAGGTGTGTATGAAACATAAATGAATTTCATGTTCAGACTTGAGTCCCGCCCCCAATTCATCTCATTATGTACACGCGAATATTTGAAAACTGAAAAACTCAAACACTTGGAAGTCCCAACACTTCTAACAAGGATTACTCAACCTGGACTAGCTGATAATTGGGAAAGCTGCCTAGGATTTTAGTCTGTCCTCTCTCCCTTCCTTTCTTCCTTCTTCCCTCCCTCTCTGTCTTTTGAGACAGGACCTTACTATGTAGTGCAGCCTGTACTTGAACTCATTTATGTAGCCCAGGCTGGCCTCAAACTCACAGTGATCCTCCTGCCTCAGCCTCTCGAGTGCCAGGATTACAGGCGTGCGCCACTATGCCTGCTTAGTTTTCACGAACAAAATGGGAATGAAAAAGTTGGGCATGGTGGGTTCAAGGCCAGCCTGGGCAATTTAGTGAGATCCTATTGAAGGGCGGGAGGGAGAGAGAGAAAGAAAGAAAGAAAAGAAGGCAGGCTGCGATGTCCCCCAGTGGTGGAGTACTACTGTGTTTGATCCCCAGTATTGCAAAAAAAAAAAAAAATAAAAGAGAATGTGCGTTAGGCGGGGGATGAATAACAGCAGCCTGCCTCAGTGGCGGCCGGCAGGCATAAACTCAGGCTCTGAGGCGCCTCTGAGTTCAGCACTCTAGCCCATTAACAGTGTCGCTGTCATTTCCCCTCAGGACCAAATCTTCTCTAAAGTGCCCCAGAGTCCACATCCAGCCCAGGACGGGACTAAATTTTCCCAGGTGACTCATATTGCGCCGTGGCGGAGTGGACATGTGCAAGGCGGGCAGAGGCAACAGCAGCAGGAGAGGGCGGGAACAGCAACAGAGCCCAGAGGGGCCGGCCGAGGGGACGGGGGCTCCAGGGGCGCATTACCCGTCCGGCACTGCCCAGGCTGTCTTCGTCGGACTCCGACCTCCGCCTGCCATTCGAGTGGCCCTGGGTGGAAGCAGACACCAAGAGTCCAAGGGGTGGACCTCCTCCCGGGACCCACCCCCCGAACTGGTCCACAGTGCCGCACACAGCTGCCCCCCAGAGCCCCCCTTCCGGGGAGCAGGTCCGACCCTGCCCAGGAAAGCTGGAACCCTCGTCTGCAGGGCGAAGGGCCGCCGGGTGGCCGGCAGGCGGACACCACGCACTGGCGTGGACTCGGCGCTCCCCTTCCTGTCCCGGCCTGAACAGGGAACCAGCCCGAAGGCTCAGGACCCTGCGCAGAGCCCCTGGGAGAAGGTGCGCCGGTCTTCTTCAGGCCAAGGCCCCTCCTGTCTGCTTGCTAGTGCAGTCACAGAGCTGGGGCCAGGGCTGCCCAGCAAAACGGCCTCGACGCCCACCTCAGTTCTGGCACAGGTGAGGGCTCTGGGCGGCTCATACCCTGGAGGCTGCCAGGATGCCCCGCCTCTGAGCCGGCCCGCCACCTGCACAAACACTGCTCCAACCTCATACTCAGCATCCCGCTCCTCGGCAGGCAAAGGCCCCAGCTTCACGATGAGAGCTGCCCACCACTTTCGACCGTGCGCCCACCCTCCACCCCTGTCCCCTTCCGGAAGTCCCTGCTCTGCCCGCCTCCCCATGTTCACGCTCATGTAAGTACCGCGTGCTAACCGACTGCGCCACGGGCCCCCCTGCGTTCATTCTCATCAGGAAAAAATCTTGTTAGTTTACCACTTATACAACCACCCCGCTAGCTTTTTTTTTTTTTTTTTTTTTTTTTTTTTTTTGATACAGGGTAGTTCTATGGCCTGGAACTCACTATGTAGCCCAGACTGGCCTTGAACTCATGGTGATCCTCCTGCCTCAGCCTCCCGAGTGCTGGGATTACAGACGTACACCACTACACCCAGTGTCCTTCTAGCTTTTTATCCTCCTGGAGGACAACTGAGGCAACAGCAACTCTGATCTCATTGCCCGGGGAGCGGAGCTTACATGTTCCTGGGGCTCAGGGTCATCCAGCTCACCCCTCCTCTCACTGGGGAATCCGCTATCCCCACTGGCCTCAGAGTCCTGTGGAAAGAAGACGATCTCAGGGCCCTGGGGTCCTCCAAGTACCTGATGCGGTGACATGCGGCCATCCAGGCATCCGCCCCTCTCCCTGTCACCTTCCTCCTACCTCTTGCTGGGCGGGAGACCGAGAGCTGCGGGACACAGCGGAAGCGGCCTGGGCTCTGCAGGAGGCCTGGGCTTGACCTTTACCTGGTTACTCACCAGCTGCGACCTGGGCAGCTGTTCACCCTCTCTGAGCTCCGGGTTCCCTGGCTGTGGGATTCGTTTTAAGCACCTCCATTAGGGCGCGGTGAGAACTCCGAGAACGGAGGTCACGTGGGCACTGAGGTTAAGAGCAGCCCACCCACTTCACAGGCAGAGAGTGAAGGGTGGTTTAAGGGCTACGACCGGCACACAAAACACAGCCCTGGGAATTCTATTTACCCCCATGAAGCCCTCCCCCAAAACTGCACACACCCCCGTGAACGTATTTTTTATCTCCTAGATAGGAGCTCTACTCTGAAAGGGAATCAGGCATCAGTTAGAATCTTTCGAGCGTCTTCCTACTAACTTAGGGTTCCGCCTGATTGTGCATGCAGGGGCAGCATTAGTCACCTCATGCATTTATTTTCTTCCTTCTTCTACTAAGAAGTACTTCAACAAATAAAAATCAAGAATGCTAAAATAAACTCCCATATAGCTACCGCCCAAGCAAGACTGTCTCAAAATGGAAAAAAAAAAAAAAAAAAGTGGACCTGAGCTTTTGACACAATCTGCGAGTACAGCGTCAAGTGCAATGGCGGCATCTAGAAGTGCAGCATTTCTGCTAAGTCTGCTCACTGATTTGTTTGTTTGTTTGTTTGTTTTTTCCGGTACCGGGGATCGAACTCATGACCTTGCGCTTGCCAGGCAGGCGCTGTGCCGCTGAGCTAAATCCCCAGCCCCTGGTACATTTTCAGTTTGATGTCAGAGTGTTCACTTGGGTGAATGTGAACACCTCACCTTTAGTTCCTTAGTTCAGGGTCCAACCTAAGCTGCAGAAAACACCCTGTCTGTTCAGCTGGCGAGCACCTGCACCGTGTCTCACGTCTGAGACTCTGTACAGATCCCAGCAGTCACACATGCGAGGCCACAGCAAACCCAGGGCTGAGGCTGGCATTTCCTAGAAGCTGGTCTGGAACACTTCTTCCTAAGCACCTCCAGGAACTGCCATGGACTGAGCTCTTCCAGGAGGAAAGCTCTGAGATTCAAACACCTCCTCCTGCCGCCCTGATCCCATGCCCGCCTCAGTGCCTGGAGGACACCTGGGCAGGGCTGCCCACCTGAAGCTAGGCTGGCCTCCAGTTCGCACGGAGAGAGCCCGCTCCTCCCACCCTGCCGGGCGCTGGAACCCAAGGTTTGCCTCCCCATTCTCACCCGGTGGTTGTCCAGATGGTCGTGGTCTCTGGGCGCCATGTTGTCAAGGTCACCAAACACCGGCCAATCTGGACAGAGACAAAGACGAAGAGCTGACTTCGCTGCTGGTACGGTCACAGACACCTGTCACCAAGCCTTTATTTTTAATTTTTAAAGGAAGGCACAAAATGTGGGAAATGTTATCTGTCCCTAGGGAGCTGCAGTTCTTTCTTGAGCACTTATTCTACGACTGCCACCTGCCACCTGCGGAGTCCGGAGCAAGTGGCCTCCCCTTGTGGCTCCTCGACAGTCAGAATGTCATTGAACGGGTAATGTGCTTCTCCACATGCCTGGATCTGAATAAAGTGCAGGTATAACCCCAGCACTCGGGAGGCTGAGGCAGGAGGACTGTCATGATTTTGAGGCCAGCCTGGGCTACATAGTGAGTTCAAAATTAGCCTGGACTACATCGCAAGACCCTGTCTCAAAGAGAAAAAAAAGCAAAAAAGTACAGTTGTGAAGAAAGAAGGGTTACTTGCGCACTTCGGACCCAACGGGTGCACGCCAGATGGCTTCCTCTCCTGGTAAGTCTCTAGTTTTGCCTCCTGCCCTAAGCTCTCCTAAGCCGCATGTATGTGGCTGCCTATTTCCATGAAGTTGGTGCAGTGCATCCATAATTGGTGGTCAACTTGCGACACTCAGCTGAACTAAATCAGAGCTCCCCAGAGGATCGTTGCCAACAGCATAAACAGGAGAACTGGAGAGGAGGAGGTGGAGCTGTGGGTTCTCCTGGAGGAGCTTGTTGTGCTGGCTTTCCTGATGTGAGCTCCGCTGTTCTCACTGTTGGAGGAGCTCGGGACCTCACTGTCGCTGAGGATGGCTCCAGTTCTCTTCAGGGGAGCTCTGGTCCTTACTTTGAGCATCGCTTCCTGGCTCCAGTGCAGACCCCTCAGCCTGCTGGCACAGATCCTTCACCCCACTGGCACAGACTTCCTAGATTCCACCACTGACCTGTGGGCCTGCCCAGCACAGATCCGTGACACAGCCCTGCATGAGACACTGTTATGGGCTCCTGGCCTCCAGTTAGACTCATGGAAGGCAGTGTTATGGGCTCTAGGTCTTCAGCTGAACTCATGCAGGACAGTGCCATGGGGTCCAGGCCCTCAGCTGGATTCTTGGGTCTCTAGTGTGAGGGCAGATTTCCTGCACTGTCTTGTATTTGCCTCTTTGGGTGACTATTATAAAGTAATCTTATAAATGATGAGTCCTGTATTAATTCCTTTCCCTCACAAACCCTGGCCCCAACAGTTAGTAAGAATGGGGAGGACTGGGGTATAGCTGTGTGGTAGAGCATGCCTAGCAGGTACAAGGCCCTAACTTTGATACCCAGTGAGAGAGTCAGAGACAGAAAGAGACAGAGGGAGGGAGGGAGGGACAGAGGGAAAGAGAAGGAGAGAGAGGGAGAGAGACTATAAGAACCGATTTTATATTTTTAAATAACTGACTGAGATACAGCCAGGGATGGTGGCACATGCCTGTATTTGGTATGCAATTTTCTTTTTTGGTGTTCTGTCAATTTTTGTGTTTCATGAAACACAGTGAAAAGTGTTTCCTTGTCTTTATAATAGGTTGTTTTTATACCATTTGATGGCCCATATCTCAACAGTTCACTCAAACAACTCACCCGTAAAACCACTGCAGCCATGAGCCTTTTTGGCTAGTACACCTGATTTTCTAACACGCGGTGAAAACCAGTGTCACCCACCTCTGCCCGACACCTGCCCCCATCGCAGTGGCCGGGGCCCCACCATCACTCACGGAGGGGGTCCAGCTTGTGGCTCTGCGGGGTGGCCGAAGAAGGGGATGAAGGCAGCGAATCGAAGGTCACATCGCTCATGTTCTCGTCTCCGGAGTTCTCTGACAGGCGGAGCAGCGGGGGCCGACTGGCAGAGAGGGTCCTCACCCGGGGGCTCCCACACTTCTCCTCCGTTCCCCTCAGCATGGTCTTGGCTGACTGCTGGGGACATTAACAGATATTCGTGTCACTCCGGCATTCTCCGGGGGAGGAAGGGCTCTTTTTGTTGTTCCTTCTAACCCTGAAGCCCTCTCAGCCAGGGGCTTATACACGCCTAATAGGAACCCCCCAAAGTCAGTGCAGGACCAACCTACAGCATGCAAGAAGGGATACATGGAACAGGGCCCTGCGATCCTCCTGGCCAGCATGCTGGCCACGCTCTACAACCTTAAGATGGAGAACACACCCCAGTACACGTCCAGAGTCCCAAGCTAGTCTTTGCCAGTGCTGCCCTGCACCCGGTCCATGGAGCAGGGGTGCAGGGATCTCCCCTTGCACCCAGCAGGATGCCCAGAGAACCAGGTCTCAGTCAAGTACACTCATTCACCAGTGTCCACACAACCACACGCCTCCCACCTCTCACTTCTCCACCTGCTTGTTCTCCTCCCCTGGTCACAAACAGGCCCAACTCAAACAGATGCCAGTGTGCTGGAGACCACTACGAAGCGGCCCTGGGCGGGACTTAAATTACTCAACTGCCTTTTCGTGTTCACCTGTGACTCTGTCCAAGGCCTGGGCTGCTTGTCTGGAAGTGGGTGATGGACTCATAGTAAGTGAACCTCTGTGAGTCACTGATCCCTACTAGAACCTGTAATGGCAGATGAAGCCAGGAAGCCTCAAAGGATAAGACAAAATCACAGCCAGGGACACCTGGATCCTTGATCTCAACTAGATCTCAACTAGATAAAGACTACAGCCCCAGGCATCTCACTCCTGGGTGGATTAGCTTAATACCTTACTTGGAGAAGTCCTTGAGTGGTTCCGCCCCTCTTGCGTACTCCCCTCCCTTCCTCTGATAACCAAATAAATACAGCCACCCAGGGAAGGTCGGGGACTCAGCCCTAAGAGAATCACGAATTCTGTGAGAGGGCTTTCATCCTCCTGAGCCCTGAAATCATTCCCTTCGCCTCTTAGCCTTCGCCGTCCACTCGTTTGGGAGACTGCAGACCTGATCAGCCGCAATAACGCAGGCGTACTATTCACCGGGTGTCAGTGTCTGTTATGAGCACAGAAGAGGCCCGAGTGTGCTGAGCTGGAGTGCGCAGGGCGAGGCACAGATGGGATGGGTCTTCCCCGGCCTCATATTCCGCAGTTGAACATTTCTGGGCCACAGGGAGGCAGGGCTTGCGTGGGGCCTGCCGTCTAGCTGGCAGAGGACAGCAGGGAGGAGCGGGTCTCACTGGTACTCACCAGCAGCTTGGTGTTCTGATTCACGGTGTCCTGCTCCCGCGGCGAGAGGTCAAAAGGAGCCAGGCCCATGCTCTTGCAAATCCGGTTGCAGGCGTGAGAGTAGAAGAAGAGCGCCATGCCCCGGACACCTGTGGACGGAACAGGGGTGTTTAAGTAACAGGAAGGGAGGCAGCGGAGACCTGCTGAGCTGGAAGCGGCGTCAGACACCCAGCCTGCCATCTCGACGAACCCGGGAAGGCCGAGCACGCTCTCAGCCTGCTCCCTTGGGTGTGCAAAGAACGTGCAGGTTTTAGCGGGGAGCGAGGTCTTCATGAAAGCCGGCTGGCCTTCCCCCCTTACCTAGGTTGCCATCTCCAAAGTCTGTGCCCGTCTCAGTGTGAATCTGTGGGTCGGTGTAGAGGTCACCCACGCCCTGAATGTCCACCACGATCAGCTGATGGCCAGAACGTTCAAATGTGAAGTGGCTGAAGGCCTGGGGAGGGGGGAAGCACACACACACACAACTGAAGAACGGTGACTGCAAGGTACTGAGCCGTGGGCTGAGCAGACACTGGCCAGCCACCACGCTGGGGCTCACAAGAGCCCGGGTCTGCCCGTGTGTGTGTGGGCGTGGCGGGTCTCCATCAGGAGAAATCACAGCAGGAAAGACAAAGGAGGCTTGCTCAGTTCCGCAGGGGCACAGGTCTGGGGCCACCTAAGTCTGCTGATAGAAGCCGGCACTAGGCGACAGTGTCCCGATACAGAATGCCCCAAGGGGTGTGAGGGGCCTCTGGGAATGTGCAACCTCACACTCGCAGGGATTCTCCCTTGTAAGGGCGGGACCTAGCCAGGCTTCGCCTCAAAGAACTGGGTTAAATGGAGGCTGCAGGTATAGCAGAGCAAGCGCAGGGCCCTACCTGTGGTGTCAGGCGGATGTTGTCATCGCGGACAAATCCCGAGTTCGAGTTGTACTTGATGTACTTGCCCTCGATGTAGTGCTCGAGGTGGAAGAGGGGCTTGCCCGGTCTCTCCTTCAGCTCAATGATGCACATCTGCATGATGTCCACCTGGCAGGAGGGACTTGGTCAAGGACAAGGTCAGGGACGTGGAGAGGTATGTTCTCTTCCGTCTGGGCTCAGACCCTGGATTCATCACTTACTAGCTCTGTGTAGCAGGAACTGCTGACTGTCCTGAGAATCCATTCTCCCTTTTTCCTTTTAGAACAAAAACCCTGGTCTCTGAATTTCAAAAGGATGCACAACCAGGAGGTATCATAAAGAACATGTTGCTTGGCCTCTCTTGCAGCTAGGTGAAGTCATATGACCACATCTAGCCAATGAGAAGTAAGCAGCAACAATGCTGTAACTACAGCTTCCCTGTAGGTAGACTCTGCCTGTGCCTCAGAACCGCCCTCATGATCCACAGTAACTGGGGCTGGCAGAGAACAGGACAGAAGGAACCAGGCCTCTGGATGACTTCAAAGCTGCAAGGCGCCACCCCACTCCAGGGTAGGACTGTTACACAAGTGAGAAAGAAAACACTGAATGATACACATTCATAAATCTGTTGGCTAGCAACTTAGCCTGCGTCTTGCAGTAATACTGTGAATCTGGGCAAGACAGTTCACCTCTCTGTGGCTCCATTTCCACACCTGTACAGAGGAGACTTCAGATTTAGTACAAAACTTGAATTTGTGGATACACGTATCCGTAATGGAGCCAGTCAATGGTTCGGACATTATTATTCTCAGTAGACGTAATACTCTGTATACACAGAAGAAAGTGCGCAAGTGCTATGGTTTGTAAAGTGGGGTAGCAAAGACCTGTGACTTCCAGCTCCTGCCATGTTACACAGACTCACTCCCACCACCTGTCACCCTCAACGCCACACATCCCACGGAGGCACCAGGGCTGGGTTTCCCAAGAAAATGCCCTTCCAGGGAGACTGCGTCACTGCCCAGGTGGACAACGGCTGCGGAAGCAAAGGAGCCCAGAGCTGAGGCCAAGAGCTTCCTCAGAGAGGGCCCAGGTCAAAGAGCGGCCTGGGAGGGGGAGGGCGAAGGGTGGTTCTCGGAACGTTCCCGCCTCCAGCGCTGGCTGTCCTGCAAGGAAGCCTGTGACAGGGCACCTGCTTGGCTAGTGGGCTCACTGGGAGAGGGGCGGTGGCACAGGCTGAGTGCACGGTCAGCCCCACAAGACCACGTCCTCATCTCCCTCCCCTAATTCCACCGCATGATTGTTTACTGGACGCGTAGGTGCTCAGGGACAGCGGTGAGGGATTCCTGGGTCCCCTCCCTCCAAGTGTGCTTAATCAAGGGCCTTGCTAACAGCAGGGGCTCGAGAAATTCTGCGGGCTGCTCAGAGAGGGGCTGACTAAGGCAGCCGGAACCAGTGCCTGGGATCTAGTGGGTTCTCGGGAACTGAGGCAGGGCAGAGGCACGGAGCAGCGACTCCTCAGGTGCCCACAGGCTACAGAAATTGTGCTGGGCCTCAGTCACAGCACGCCCCGGGGGCTCAGGTGGAGAGGCCAGCCTGGCACAAGGCGGCAAGGCCTGGATTTGAGCCCCGGCTCCATCCCTGCCGGGCTAGGCAAGTCATTTGACCTTGCTGAGCCCCAAGTCTTCCAGGGACCCAACACAGCACCCAGCCCTCCTCTTTTTGCTTGTTCTTGGGAACAACCCCGTCCCAGTCTTAGTTCTTGGTCGGGGTGAAACGCTCTGCATTGCCGGCTCCGGGGAAGCACAGGCTCAGGCCGACCCAATCTGCACAGCCCCCTACCTCGGTCACCGTGATTGGCTTAGGCATAAGCATCTGTCCTGAGAAGAACCAGTGAAATTCAGGTCTGAAACTGGAACTTCTGGGAAAATAGGTGTTGTCATTCCAACGAGACCGCTGAGAAGACAGAAAGACAGCCTGCAGCTGGAAGGGACACACCACTGCAAGCGCAAGGCCGCTGGACAGCACGGCAGTGCAGAACACCCAGGCCAAGGATGGGTGAAGACCCCTGATCACCTCAGTTTGGCCCTGGACGCAGCCACGCCTGCCGTTGGTACTATTTGCCAGGTGCACAAAACAGTGGATTCCCTTTTTGGCTTAAGCCAGTGTAAGTGGGTTTCAGAATCTGCAAAAATTCTTACGGCTGACAGGTTCCAGATGTCTGCTCTTAGGGACAAACCACTCCAGACATCGAGTGTGGCTCAGTCTGTTCGCTGAATAGTTATTGATCATTAACTACGGGGCGGGAAGAGAGGACCCTGGCACCGCCAGCGCCCCTCACCCCAGCCACTGGCCCCGCGTGCTCTGGGCGGGGAGGAGGCAGCCGGGGGAGCCACGCACCTGCTTGGGGGGCTTGTGCCGGTTATACTCCTCCCCCCAGAGCTTGGCCTCCATCTGCAGACGCACGTCCTCGAAGTACACGTCCCTGGCCACCGTCTCAATGTAGCGCTTTGCCACGTAGTTGGAGGCCCCCGTCCACTGCTGGGCGTGCAGGAAGTTGGAGAGCTTCTTCCTGGGGGAAAGCCAGGAGGGGGCTGGTGGACACTCTGGGGTTCACTGGGCACACAGTCCCTGGTCCTCAGGACAGCAAGACCCGCCTGGCCCGGCTGAGGCAGGAACAACATGTAGGTGGGAGGGGCGTCCCCACCCACTGCGTCCTTCCGGGAGCGGAAAGGGGGTCACCCGTCCCCGGAAGATCTCCAGTCCCTTCCCCTGACCCCCGAACTTGAGATTAGTGGGCACTCCCTGTTCCTCTGGAGCCCATCCCCACAGCTGGGCCCAGCGTGTGGTCCAGCAGAGACCAGGCGGAGAGGAACTTGGGCTGCACGGAGGCAGAAGCCTCTGTCTCCGGTCCTCGGCTGAACCGCCCCAGTGCCCCTGATCTCAGCAGCCTGGTGGAGTCCGGGCAGGGCCCCAAGCACAGGCGGCGTCACTTACGTCCTGAAGCACTCCCTCATGGCTCCCCGGCCAAAGGGCTGAAAGACATCACACAGAGGCCAGTCAGTCCCAACGCCCCACGCAGAAGCAGCCACAAGATGTTCCCCAGACCTCACACACCCAGGGCGGCCCTGGACCTCACCACAATCCCACTAGCCTGGCCCTCCCTCCTGCACCCGGCATCAAAGCCTGAAAGGCCCTGAGCCTAGGACTGCGCGCCCAGAATGCTGGGGAGGGCACCACATGTCAAAGAACGATTTCGACCCCGTCTCTAATGGAAAGAAAGTAGAAAGGAAGCCAGTGCATCTGCGCATGCCCGTAGTCCCAGCTACACAGGACGCTGAGGCAGGAGGCTTGCTTGAGCCCAGGAGGTGAGCAACACAGTGGTGCCCTGTGTGCTATAGTTTGTTCCCTCCCTTCCTTCCTTACCCCACTTCCCTCCTTCCCTCCACCTCTTTCTTTTTTTGGCACTGGGGATTGAACCCAGAGCCTCTATACTGAGCTACATCCCCAACTCATTAAAAGAAATTTTTTTTTTTAGATCGGATCACATATAGTTCAAGGTGGCCTTAAACTCACCACAGAGCCCAGGCTGGACTCGAACCTTGGCAATCCTGCCTTAGCCTCCCGAGTGCTGGGATTACAGGCACGCACTACCATGCCCCACATGAACTCAATTCCTTTCCCTATTCTGGTCACAAGCCAAACTGCGCAAGAACTGAATCAAATTCAATGGTTAGGTTCAATACTGACGTTACGGTAAAACCTGATTCCGTTCTCATGCAATTTGCCTTGCAAGCCGAATTGCGAAGAGAATTAAGTTCATGAACCAAGGTACCGCTGTATTTGAATTGCACTCAACAAAGCTATTATGAGAACTATAACACACACGCAATAGCACAAAGAAAGCCCACAGCTTAGAAAACTAAAGTAGGTGAGGAGAGGGCACAGGGCCCGAGGCTGGCTTGAGACAGTCCCCACCCAGCGCCGTGCGGCCAGGGCTCAGGGACCTGCTCACCTGAGACGCCATCTTGATCAGAACCTCATCTTCTAGCCACTGGCCGGTGACAGCGTTGTACCTGCAGAGACCAGAGCCCACCCCAAGGAGCACCTCGTAACATGATCCCGCCCCTACTGGCCAAAGGTGAAGGCCTCTGGGGCTGCCCTTGGCCCTCGGGACCAAGGCCGCACCCACCTCAACCTGGCTCTTGCGGACACTCGCCCGTCCCAGGTCTCACCACGCTGGCCTCCTCCCTTCCCTCAACCACTGTCGCTTCTCCCGTCCCCATTTTACCCCCTCCCCCACATCGGCCTCTGCCCATTTTCTGTCTTGTTCTGCTCCTGGCTCCCGCGCTGGCTGTTAGTCCACGAAGACAGGGCCTGGTGTGTCGAACACTTCATATACACTGGATGCATGCTGAGTACACAAACATCCTGCTACAACTGGTCTGTGGAACAAAGCACCCCCAGGTAGGGGGGCGGCAGCATCCTCAGTCTTGTCAGGCAACTGGGCCAGATGCAGCCTGTGTAGCCAGACACATGCCCCAAGAAGTAAGAGCTGTCCCAGTGCAGGCAGAGGAAGGAGAGGACCCCGCCTCTGAGGCTAACCAGGAAAGGGTCTGCTGGGCGTACACCTAAGGCAGAGAGATGGAGAATGTTCTAGGAAAGAGACAGAGGAGGTTCTGGGACGGTTCCATCTCATCTTTCAGGAATCCTCTTTCCCAAAGAACACCTGCCCTCAGGCCTGGCCTCAGACAGGTTTGCCTGGTAGACAGTTTCTCGGCTCAGTGGATCACTAATATCTAAAACCTCCCCTGGGCTGGGGTCTTCTTATCTCTGGTGGGAGGCTTCTCTTGGCCTACTTCTCAGCTGGGGCCGACTCTAGCACACTCCCAGGCCCCCGAACAGGTTTCTCAGTGCCTGAAACTTCTACAAGATAAAACAAGCTAAGGCCTGGCAGGTAACCGCCCCGCTCAGAGCAACAGGGCTTTTCACAGCTCCAAGCTTACCTGCAACCAGCCTGTGTGCAATAAATGATAGCAGTGATTTTTTTTTTATTACTAGGTGGAGGAGAAGGTTATGGAAACAATTCTCCTTCACCCCTACCCGGAGAGGCACCGCAGGCTGGGGTGGGGGAAGCATGAAGCCTTGGGAGTCTTACTTGCCATCCACAGCTGCTCCCGTCATAAAGACAAAAGGGCTCAAAGCTCACTGAATGCTCATCACAGGCCGGGTGCTTCAGTGGATCACTGCATTCAACCTTCCGGCAACCCTGAGGTTGCTACGGGTATTATGCCCATTTTTCTGGAGGAGAAACTGAGGCTCAATATCCTGCCCAAGAGTCAGGACCAAATGCGGAGTGGTTTACACTAAAACCTTGCTCTCAGTCAGGCTGGGTGTAACCCACACGGAGGGGTATCTGTTCCTAATACTGTAACAGGCTAGTGCGCACCAGAGCTAAAAAAAAAACAAACAGAAATGGGAGACGGAAACCTCCACTTTAGAGATCTCACGCTCTGGCCATCAACTCGTGGGGCCTTTCAGGGCCGTCAGCCACTTCCCTCAGAGAGTAAACACAGTGTGGCCTGGCCCTGATCCAAGACGAGCTACAGAACACAGAACCAGCCCAGCCCACGAGTCCTGCTCCCTCAGGCTGGTGGTCCCCAGGGCCTGCCTGGGTGGCTGAGTGTCCTTAGCCTGGAAGCTGTGTGTCACCGGCCAGCCAGCAGGCATGCTCTTGCAGTGAAAAGGGGTCCAGCCTGCACCTGACCCTGCTGGGACCCCCACAGCTGTGACCCCGCCTGCCAGGCACAGAGCAGGGACGCCATCAAGGGGTCTCTACCTCTGGCAGAGAACAGGGCAGGTGCACGCGGGGCTCTAAAGCCACTTCCTCCTCGGGTGGGAACAGAACCGGCTGCAGAACGGTGGAGGGGGCAGGGTACCCTGTCAGCCCCTCCCTGCAGCTAAGCGGGGCCATGGAACTCGGCAGCTCTCCCCTATGAGAAGCACACAAAACCGACGCCACCCCTCGGGCTGGGGGCTGGAAAGCCAGGGTGCTACCCTGCCGCTGTCCCTCCCCTGGGCAGCACTGGTGCGGTCACGTGTCCAGAGGAAGGATCCACGAGACGGGATAGCGTGGACTGCTGGGCTGCCTGAACAGCTGTTCACCTCTCGCCCAGCTTGAAACACCAGGAACGCACTTGTGCTGCAGGAAGTCCGCGCGCTAGTTCTTGCTGTGATACAGTCAGCCTAGCCCGTCTAACGTGTACCTTGCAGGACAATGAGAGGGGCCCAGTGAGCACGCACAGTGCGTAGAGCAAGCACCAACACTCAGGCACGGGTGGTGTTTCATAGGCTGAGTGTCCCTTATCTACCACGCTGGGGACCGAAGCATCCGCTTTCAGAATACAGTATTTGCATACGCAGTCTTGACCAGCTGAGCATCCGCACTTGAAAATCCAAAGCAGTCTCAACTCTGAAAGTTAGGTTTTCAGACTGAGGACGCCTGGCTTGTACCGCTCCCTTCTCCTGACCCCACAGGTACCTGGCCCTCTCCAGCTGTGAGCAAAACGGGGGTCCCACGCCCTGCCAGGACTCCCCAAAGCCCCGGGAGAAGCTGCTGACCTGTGGCGAGTAGCGCGCTCCGTGGCAATGTCCTCGAGGTGGAACTCAGCCCAGGGGTCGGGCATGTGCTTGGCCTTCTCGATCGCGTGCTTCCAGGCCTCCTGCAGAAGGCGAAGCGAGCGTCAGACCACTCAGGGCGGCCCGCCTCCTCTCACCCGCGGTTTCCCCTGAAGCAGCCAAGCAAGAAAAGAATTCCTGCTTTAGGCTTTGCGGAACGGTCCCCAAGAGACACTATGTGCTCTACGGGCACAGCCTTCCTGTGGGAAGACAGGCATGTGAATACACACTGCTCCACTTGTCGCTGACTGCGAAGGAAAATACCACCCTGAGCTCGGGTGCGGCTCAGGGGCAGGGCCCTTGCCAGCGTGCACGAGAGCCTGGGTTCCGTCCTCAGCACTGCACCCAAAAGGAGAGAAAATAACCAAGAGAAAGAACAGAAGACACCATTTCGGGCACCAGACTGGCAAATATTTGAAGGAATTGAAACAACTTAGCCAGTGTGGGCCAGGACACGGGGACCAGGTACCGTCACACACAGTCAATAGGACAGACCTTTCCTACAAGGCAAGCTGGCAATGCTAAAATGCTACTAAAATTCCTTAAAAAGTATTCCTTCATTTTGACCCAGCAATTCTACATCTAGGGATCAATTCTACAGAAACACGAGCATGCAAGGCATGTACATACACGAAGTGTCTTAGTATGCTAGGCCTGGTGGCACATGTCTGTAATCCCAGAACTCGGGAGGCTGAGGCAGGAGCACTGCCATGAGTTCAAGGCCACCTGAGCTACATAAACGAGTTCAAAACACAGCGAGACCTTGCCTCAAAAAGAACAAAAGGTGGCATAGTATTGTACAAAACCAAATCCAACACAAAGATCTGTCTGTGGGGAATGATTAAATGCACTTTTTATTATTTCTACCCAAAAGGCTAAGGAGGCCTTCTAAGAGACTGCGCTCATAGCACAGTGGGAAGTCTTGGTCCTAGCAGCCCTCATGCCCCCATTTTATAATAAATATTGAGTCACACAGTTGTACTGCCCTGTACGTAACCCACAGATGACCACCCCAAGCTCAGCGTCTATGGAAGCATGCCAAAGTCATGCTGCCTTTCCACGTAGCACAGAGCTCAGCTCTGGACTCAGATAATTACGAGCCATTCCCACGACACACTCCCAGGCCCTGCAGGGTGCAGTGCACTTCCCCGTGCAGAACTTCCCTGCCCACGGGAGGGCTTCCGGCATCCCCGGCCTCCACCACGCGGTTACACAAACCACCTCCCCAGACACCCAAACCGCACAAGACCCCGGCCTGGGTGAAGACGTCCACCGCACATTACGAAGCAAGCAGCTGCTAAACACGATGAGGGTACGCTGTGGTTTGAAGGTGTCCCCAAAGTTCACTTGTCAGAAACTTCAAAACCAAATTCCTGGGTGTCTTGGTTTGGGGGATATTTTTGCAAGGGGAAACAATATAATACGGGACACATATTTTATAAGAATATTTATAATAGTCACGAAAAGAACGATATACAAGAGAGTGCAGGAAACCTGTCCACACGCTAAGACCAAGGAATCCAGCTGAGGGCCTGGATCCCACGGAAATGTCCTGCATGAGTCCACCTTAAGACCGAGAGCTCGTAACAATGTCTCATGCAGCCTGTTTCAGGGATCTGCGCTGGGAAGGCCCACAGGTCAGTGGTGGAATCTAGGAAGTCTGTGCCAGCAGGATGAAGGATCTGTGCCAGCAGGCTGAGGGATCTGCACTGGAGCCAGGAAGCGATGAGCAAGTAAGAACCAGAGCTCCCCCACAAGGTCCCACAGCCATCCTCAGCAACAGTGAGGTCCCGAGCTCCTCCGATGATCAAGATGGCCGACTGAGCTCCCATCAGGGAAGCCAACGCAGCAAGCTTGTCCAGGAGACTGGCAGTGCACCATCTTCCCCTCCGCAGCCAGGAAGCCATGCTCAGAGTGAGGACCAGAGCTCCCCCTAAGTGAACCAAAGCTATTCTCAGTACCAACGAGGTCCGGAGCTCCTCAGAGGATGAAAACAGCCAAGTTCATCAGGAAAGCCAGCATGACGAGCTCCTCCAACAGAACCAACAGCTCCTTACACCTTCCACCAGCTCCCACAGCCTTCTCAGCTCCCAACAGCCTCCTTCTCCTCCAGGTCTGCCTCTTATCCTGCTGGCAACAGTCCCCAGGTGGGCTCCCACACCCAGCACCACGCTTGCTCAGTTCAACTGGGGGTTATAAATTGACCACCAGTTGTCAATCCACTACACCAGGTTAAAGATATTCAAGAGGTGACTGGGATTAGGTGAGGTCTGGGTCCCGCCGGCGACACCAATAGCTTTAGAAGAGGGAAGAGAGCAGAGCTGGCCCCTCGGTCTCCAGGTGCTGATACCTCCCCACCGGTGACAGCAAGAAGCCCTCACCAGGTACCAGTTTCAGGGTCTTGGACCTGCCGGCCACAAGAACCATGAGCCAGCTAAACTTTGACTCCTTATCAATTACCTAACATTGGGGCTGGGGATATAGCTCAGCAGCACAGCGCCTGCCTGGCAAGCGCAAGATTGTGAGTTTGATTCCTGGTACCGGAATAAAAACAAAAAAATCAATTACCTAACATTGGTTACTTTGATATACAACAGAAAACAGACTAAGACTTAGTTCAATCCCATTTTTGTTTTTTTAGTACCAGGAATCGAACTCAGGACCTTGCGCTTGCCAGGCAGGTACCTGTGCCGCTGAGCTACACCCCAGCCCTCGTTTTTGATCCTAAGAGTTCATTTTATTTACAAAGCATGGGGTGTAGCTCAGTGGTAGAACTCAGCATGAAAGAGGCTCTGGGTTCAATTTTTTTTTTTGGAATGGGAATCGAACTTAGGACCTTGCACTTGCCAGGCAGGCACCATGCCACAGAATTATACCCCCAGCCCTCTGGGTTCAGTCTTGAACACCAAACCAAACCAACAAAAAACAACAAAAACCAACCAACCAACAAACACCAAGCCCATTTTATTGCTTTTGTGACACCCCTCAGCAGTCCCCGCCAGCCTCCACTGGCATCCAGCTTCCCAGGGTCCCTGGCCCAAAGGCAGCTGCACTGTGCCCACCCTCTCATCTTAATGGCCCTTGCTCAAAACACAAGAGTTTGGCAGAGGAGCTGATGTTATAGACAGACAGACAGACAGACAGACAGACAGACAGACACACACACACACACACACACACACACACACACACACACGGCCCAGGGCTCCCTAGCTGGAGCTTTCTAAACTCCGTAAAGTCCACAGTCTTCTTTCAATAGAATCTGGAGGCTAATCTGGGCTTAATGAAAATACTTGGAAAGTACAGAAGTGCAATCTGACCTACGTTACCACCCGGAGCAACTGCGGCCCAGGGCGCTCAGCAAGGCCTTTCCCAGGACTTTCGCATACATCTAAAAAGTAAAGATTGCAATCACACAGTAAACATAACTTACATCCTGTCGGGAGACCGGCTCAGTGGGACTTCATCCTTTATTTAGCGACCCTGATTTATTTTTCTGCCTCCAAAAAGATGACATGCATAGCATAAAGACTGCAAGCTCTGAGGAATTCTGAATTAGAACGCGGAGGTCCTCCCTCACGACCCACTCCGAAAACCACTGCCGGCATGACGTAGCTCCTCTGCCGGTTTTACCTCTGCCTTTAACGCAGTGTCTACTCAAGAGCCCTGAGGCTGCGGCGCACGTCTGTTCTGCCTCTTGCTCTCCCGCTTACTGTGGGATCTTGGACGGCTTTCCACGTCACGTGTCCCGGCTGCCCGCTGACCTTCCTTCCTTCCCAGGGCTGTGGGATATACGGTCATAATCGAATACCCACAGGTATTTGTCTAACATCCAAGTGATGGATACTTGGGTTCTCTCCAGTACATCTTGGCACAAACAGTGTGAAGTGAACATCCTCATATCTAATCTGCTCATATAGATCTTTGCTCGTATCAGATCTCAGCGATCTATCTATCTGCAGGATCTGGGTCACATACACAATCCAAGTGCCTGCAGATGCAGCTCAATGATAGCCGAGTATGGGCAATGCCTTGGGTTCAATCCCTAGCACTACAGAAGAGAAAAAGAGAGAGAGAGAGAGAGAGGGAGGGAGGGAGGGAGGGAGAGAGAGAGAAAGAGAGAGAGAGAGAGAAAGGGAGAGAGAGAGAGAAAGGGAGAGAGAGAGAGAGAGAGAGAGAGAGAGAGAGAGAGAGAGAGAAAGAGAGAGAGAAAGGAGGGAA
>NW_004955493.1:888357-893519 GCF_000276665.1 Chinchilla lanigera | reverse complement strand
TTTTTTTTGGTTTTTCTCCGGTACCAGGAACCGAACTCACGACCTTGCGCTTGCCAGGCAGGCGCTTTTGCCGCTGAGCTAAATCCCTAGCCCCAAGTCACTTAAGTTTGTGTGCGTGCATGCGTGTGTGTTAGTTACCGGGAATCACACCCACGGTGCTTTGCCACTGAGATACATTCCCAGGCCCTCTTCTTTTTATTTAGGTCTCACTCAGTTGCCAGGCAGGTCTTAACCTTGTGGTCTTACTGCCTCAGCCTCCTGAAGTGCTGGGATTACAGGTGTGGTGCCACAGTCACCGCCGCGTTCCAGCTGGGGACAGCCTCTGATGCTCCGCTTGTCAGGCTGAGAAGTGAGCCGGCCGTCCTCTGAGCCTGTCTGCACAGCCCCAGAGCTCTGCGGGAGACACACAGCTCTCCGTGTCTCAGTGAGTATTCTGCCACTGCCTAGGCCGGCAGCGGGGGTCCCCACTCAGTGAGGGTTACCATCAGAAGTCACCTTCTGGCCGGGCGCCATGGCACCGCCCAAGAACAGTGCAGGGAGAAAGTATTTGCCAATTAGACTGCATGGCACTTCCAAGGGCCAAAATCACCTGCTTCCAAACCCAGAAAAGAGTCATGTTACGCTCACTAGAAACAGGTAGATTAGCTGGGTGTGGAGGCACATACCTGTAATCCCAGCACGTGCGAGGCTGAGGCAGGAAGATCACCATGAGTTTGAAGCCAGCCTGGGCTACATAGGGCACTCAAGGCCAGCCTGAACTACAGAGTGAGACCCTGTCTCAAAAAAACAAAACAAAACAAAATGGGTAAGTAGATACAAGTTCCTTCCTTCTTCTTTCCTCCCTCCCTTTCTTCCTTCCTTCTTCCTCTTCCTTTCTGGTAGTACGGGGGACTGACCCCAGGCTCTTCACACTGAGTTACATCCCCAGTCTTTTCTTATATTTTATTTTGAGACAGGGTCTTGCTGAGTCACTACGTTCCCCGGGCTGGGCTTGCAGTTGTGACCCTACTGCCTCAGTCTCCGAGAGTGCAGGGATTACAGTGGGTGTCACCATGCACAGCTCCTTTTTTGTTTGTTTGTTTTCTCCAGTACCAGGAATCGAACTCACAACCTCGTGCTTGCCAGGCAGGCGTTGTGCTGCTGAGCTAAATCCCCAGCCCCGCCACAGCTCTTTTTTAAAGCACAGTATACCTAGCTATTCAAGGAGGCTAAAGCAGAAGGATCATGAGTTCAAGGCCAGCCTGGGAAATTTGATGAGACAGTCAAAAATAAAAAAGGCTAGGGATATGTCTAAGTGGTAGGGAACCTGAGGTTGTGGGTTCAACCCCCAGTACCACAAAAATGAAAGGGAGGGAAGATATAAAAGGTCCTGCACTGACACTGGGGTCCCTTGACTGGCCCCACACCCACCCTCCCTCCTCAGCTGTGTGGAACCTCCATATCCTTGTTTTCAGGTGTTTTTTTTGGTACCAGGAATCAAACTCAGGACCTTGCGCTTACCAGGCAGGTGCTTATGCTGCCGAGCTATACCCCCAGCCCTGGTAAAGAAGGTTTTGAATACTGGTGGTCAGTTTTCTTTGTGGCCCCTGCTACTGGAATAAACTTGCCCCCACCGGAAAGTGGCTCCCTGAGGTAGCAGTGCTTCAGGGGTGAGCCTGCCCAAGCTGAGGAATATTTTACTATCAGGTCAGGAAAAATATCCCAGTGGTGGCTGGGAAGTGGATGTTCTCCGACTCTTCAGGGGAGTGGAAGAGCAGCGACACCTTTGTGAGCCCTCTGGCAGTGGCTATGAGCCCACAGACCTGTGACCCAGCCATTCCCAACCCCTCGGCCAGGTGTGTTGGTCAATGTTATTGGAATGAAGTGCGAAGCACCTGCCAGTCCACAGGGAGATGGTTACAGACACGTGTGTATGCTGCCACTAAAAAGGGCCAGCCGAGCCAGGCACGGTGGCGCAGGCCTGTAATCCCAGCACTCGGGAGGCTGAGGCAGGAGGATTGTTGCAAGTTCGAGACCAGCCTGAGCTACAAAGTAAGCTCAAGGCCAGCCTGAACTGCATAACAAGAGCTTGTCTCAAAAAGACCAAAAAAAAAAAAAAAAAGAGCCAGCTGCCAACTCAAGTGATTTCTTAGACTTATTGTTTAGGAGGCAAAAATAAGTTACACAATAATACAAACACTATGACATCATTTACTGGTGGAGAGGAACCCAAGGATCAATAGCATGGATTTTCTAGAGATGTGTGTGTCTACAGACACACACATAAACGCCTGTTTGTGTGTACATGTATAAAAAGTGGTCTGAAAAGGATTTCAGCCGTCTGACATCATGGCTATCTCTGCAAGCACAAAGGGAGAAGAGGTCCACCAAGGGACTTTAGTTTTATCTACACTGCTGTGTGTTCTGAACAAGAATGTATTCAGGCGTTGCATGTGCAAATCCAAGTTAATAATAAAACTCAGCGGGTTAGATTTTTTGTTGTTTGTTTTGGTGGCTGGGTGTGAAGAGCAGACTGGGGACTGAACCCAGGAAACACTCAGCTGCATCGGCTCAGCCTTTTCTGTTTCTATTTTCAGACAGGTACTTGCTAAGTTGCCCAGGTGGGACTCACACCTGCGATCCTCCTGCTTCAGTCTCCCAAGCAGCTGGACTACAGGTGTGCACCACGGTGGTAAGCCACTTCAGCAGCTCTTCAGGCTCTCGTAGCTCTAATATTCTCTACTTCTAAAGATTCTAAAATTCAGTTGTTGAGTGAGCTGATTAATTGTACCTGCAACAGAGGGTACAAGAGTTGTCTCTTTTTTTGGTTTTGGTTTTTTTCTGGTACCAGAAATCAAACTCACGACCTTGCCCTTGCCAGGCAGGCACTGTGCCGCTGAGCTAAATCCCCAGCTCCTAAGATTTTTCATGAAAAGGAAAACATACACCCGGCTACAAAACAGAAAGGCTTTGGCTCTTCAGAGCCTGAGAATATTAAACGAAATAAATACAATTTTAATAATAACAGGAATAGTAATGTACTTCCTGGGAGATGCTGTGATCTGCTGCGGTGTGCATGTCAGCGCTTTTCTCACCATCACCCCGCGAGCAGGGCCGCCAGATCTCACTTGGGCCAGCCTCGGGGCTCACTGAGGCTTCCTCCTGGAAACATAACCGCTACGTGCGGCAACGGAGGTTATAGAACGCTTGTGTCCCATCAGCACTGCTGCAGATGCTGGGAAAAACAGCTCTGAGTCAGCCTGACTCTCCCTTCCTGGAGGAGAGAAAAGGGCTTAGACAGGAAAATAAAAGCAGCAGAAACGCAGCCAAGCTCCAGGATGGGCGGAGGCCGACAGCGACGTGGGGCCTCACGCTGACACGTGCACCGAGAGGTTCTGCACAAGTCAGTGCACCAGCGCTGCGCACAGTGACAGAAGCTGCACGCTAAGTATTCCGCGAGAGGCCGTGCCTAAAGGAACTAGGAGACATCAGGAATCATGACTTTTTAAAAATCCACACTTTGTACTAATTAGGAAAGTTATAATCTACTCTTGGCTAAGAAAAACCTAGTTCCTAAGGACCAATGTTTTCATGACCCTATAACAGCAACGTAAGCCCCTATGTGTTCTGTACCTACACTGAAATATAGAAAAGTCTGCAGTAGCAATTCTAGGGGCATTTCCACTGTTTTCTGCAAGAAATATGGATGTCCATACTTAACGAAGGAAAATAACTGTGAAAGAAACTAAACTGAAAATCCCATAGGAATCGCTGATGCGAAGAGTAGCTACAGCTGCCCTCCCCCGCTCAGCAGGACTCGGGACCCTGGCAAGAGAAAGGGAAGGATGGGAAGAACCACAATCAAAGCAATACTGTCCCCTAGGTGACGGACCGCCCTGCTCCTCACGGCAACCTGTAAGCGCAAACAGGCCGGCAGGGTTGTTCCCCAGGCTGCAGACGAAGCATCCCAGACTCAGGAAGCAAGGGATTTTTTGCTGAAAAACAGCAGCCAGGAAAGACAAGCCCAGGACTCAAACCCAGGCCCGCCATGGCCTGGGCGCCCGCTCTTCTACAAGAAGTGTGAGGGGCTGATCATACTCCGCAACCCAGCAATTCCACTCTTTGGTATCTACCCAACAGAAATGAGATCACAGGTCCGCACAATAACAGCAACATTCACAACAACTCAAAAGTGGAAACAACCCAAAGGTCCATCATGCGTGGATTTTAAAAACTACATCAACCTGGGAGTGTAGCTCCGTGGTAAGACTGCATCTTGCCAGCAGGGGTTAGGTCGTGGGTTCAACCCCCAGCGCTGGAAAAGAAAGATATATCCATGCAATGGAATAATATTTAGCAATAAAAAAGAATGAAGCACTGACACACGTTCTAACCAGAAGAAATCTTGAACTGGTGGGTGGTACTGCACACTCGTAATCCCAGCAGTTTGGAAGGCTGAGGACTTCCCGAGGCAAGAGGACTATAAGTTCAAGTCCCATCTGGGGAACTTGGCGAAATCCTGTCTCAAAATCAAAAAGCCTGGGAATGTAGCTCAGGGTGAAGGCTCCTCAGGCTCATTCCTGGGCAAGCAGGGTTCCCCAATGAAGGGAACCTGTTACAGGGAACCTGTGACCCTGTTACAGCTACTGGGTTAAAACCACAACTACCACCGAAGCTGGCCAGCAAGGGCGTGGCAGAGCTGCGGGCACCAGCGGGCGGGGCTGGCGCAGTCCCTGAAAGGCTGGCCATCGGCAATGCCCAGCCCGGTTTAAACACCAAAGTCCTGCCCCGGTCACTCCGCCGCGGGGAAGTTCTCTGGCAAGTGTCCCCGTGCACGGCACAAAGGCATGCACACATGGAGGCTCCACCTTCCGCTGATCCCAAGCGCAGCCATTAAACACAGGCCCTGGGCTCCGCCCCTAACACCGGAAAACCCAAACAACAATAAAAACAAAAAACAGAATAACCACAACATCAGCCAGCTGACAAACCGCAGTCCCATCAACTCAAGATCACCTTAGCTGAGCTCCTGAGGGAGAAAGATCAGAAATTCAGCCTAGCCTGCACACTTTAAGGAGATTCTGTTTTAAAATTTAAAAAAATTTTTTTTAATTATAAAAATTAAAAAGGGCCTGGGGATGCAGTTCAGTGCAAAAGCCCTGAGTTCAACCCTCAGTACCACT
>NW_004955493.1:871520-888257 GCF_000276665.1 Chinchilla lanigera | reverse complement strand
TTTAAAAAAATTTTTTTTAATTATAAAAATTAAAAAGGGCCTGGGGATGCAGTTCAGTGCAAAAGCCCTGAGTTCAACCCTCAGTACCACTACTATTACTACAAATAATAATACATAAAAATTTAAAAAGTTTTAAAGTAAAAAGAAAAACAAAACATGAAGAAGAGGTGGGGATGTAGCTCAGGGCAAAGTCTCCAGGTTCAATTCTCAGTACTGGGGAGAAAAAATCACCTCAGTTCAAACACAGCCTCACCACTTCCTGGGGCGCTGCAAAGTTCCCGGAGCCTGGGGTTCGCTACGCGGCAGAAGGCCAGCTGCCGGGGAGTTGAGTGGACACTGAGATGCCATGAGAAAGGCGTCCAGCAGGCCCGCCCGGCCACAGCACGCCAGAAGTCCTCGCTCACGCCAGCTCCCAAGGGCTGACACGGAAAGGCACCAACAACGTGCAGAACTGGTCTGAGACACCTCGGTGAAAACAAGAGGAGGAAGGTGAGACGCAAGCTGCTGCCGTCTGCGAGAACCGTTCTGGAAGGTGCAGGCCGGAGGCAGAGGCACAGGCCGCTTCCTCACCGCCACTCACAAGGTCTGAACTCATTCTACCCTGTCCACGTACTACTGTTAAAATTTGCATATATGTACTGATATATGGACCCTTATTACTGTACTATTTGTAACAGGGAAAAAAAACAAAATGTTCCTCCAAGGGTTGGGATAGAGTGATCGTCTAGCATCTGTGAGGCCCAGGGTTCAATCTCTCACATTGCCAAAAAAAGAAAAAGAAAGAAAGAAATGCTCCTTAATAGCTGACATGGGGTGAACCCCAAGATATTCTCAGAAAAAAAAAAAAAAAAAAAAACAAATTTTAAGTATGAAATGTCTATCTGTATTTAAAAATGAAAAAATACACGCATATACACTTGTTCTAGAAAGTGTAGAAACGACAGAGAAGAAGTAACTCCTGATCCTACCCAACAGCAACCCCTGCGCTTCTGCCCAGGCTGCTGTTGGGTTGTGTGTGCATGCGTGTGTGTGTGTGTGTGCGCGCGCACGTGTGTGCACGCATGCATGTGTGTCTGTGAGTGTGTGCGCGCACACACATGCATGTGTTTTTTTTTTGGTTTTTTTTTGGTTTTTCTCCGGTACCGGGAACCGAACTCACGACCTTGCACTTGCCAGGCAGGCGCTTTTGCCGCTGAGCTAAATCCCCAGCCCCGCATGTGTTTTATATAGAAGTAATCATACTCGATACTCTGCGTTTTAAATTTAACTCCAGACCAGACGCTCTTTCCCAAGTTACAATAAGCATCCCTTGGCCGCCTACCTGACCCCACGAGAGGGTGGCCCTGGCCTCATTCTGTCACGCCCCCAGGGGAACCTGGGCCTCAACAGCGAGAGAACCTGACCTTTTGCACACACATCCCGAACAGGCCAGGGCGGTGGTTCTTGGAGGAGTGCCAGGGGCCATTCTGGCTAAACGCCCAGGTTACTGGGCCAACGCTAAACTAAACACACACACATTTGGCTTTGGTGAGTGCCAGACGGTGTGAGGTTTGGGAAAATAAGCTGCCGTCTCCCTCTGGAGTTCCCACTGGCAAAGGTAACCCAGCAGGTCCGTGGACAACAGAGAGCTCCGCGGCATCCAACACGGGCAAACATTCTACCAAATAACCCCCTAGGAACCGCAGGGCCCCCACACACGGCCCCTGGGCCCCGGGTGACACAGAGACACTGAGAAATACGCACAGATGCGGGCTGCGAGCCTGGAGGACGCAGAGAAGAGGGCCGGGAAGTCATCTGAAGGCGGAACGGGCCGGGCTGTAATTTTCACAGACCCAGACGGCCCTGAAAGTGGTTGCGGGCAGAGGGGTGAAGAGGGAGGCCCGCGCCCAGAGCTGAAGGGGTGCGGCGGGAGGACGGAGCCCAGGGGAAGCCCCAGGCCCAGCGCGCTTTTCAACCTGGTCCTGTGGGAGTGACAGGTTCCAGGCCAGGCGGTTTTTGGGGTCGGGGGATGGGATGTTACCTACTGATTTTGCTTTATTTTTCCTCTTTTAAAAACATTTTTTTCGCCTCACAATACATACATGCAGCTTTAAATTTTTAAGTGTTTACAAACACTACGCGGGAACCAAAGTCATTCTTAACGCTGCCGAATCACCATTAATGATAAGATGCAAATTTCTCCTTCAGACAATTTTTGCTATGCAGATACTAATATTTGTGTACATATACTTTAAAAGTGGGATGTTCTATTTCCACTTGCCTTTTTCCTTAACAGAATATTTTTAAAGAGAAGCTGCAGGGCGGGGGTGTAGCTCAGTGACAAGGGCAAATGCTTAGCATCCCCAGGTCTTGGATCAATCCCCAGCATGGATTAAAAAATAAAAATTTTAAAAAATAGCTAATATCTTTGGTCGTTATGGATCAGCACTGTGCCAAGGGATTGTCATGGATTTTCCCCCCCTCTCCCCTCCCTCTCCCCTCCCCCTTTCTCCTTCTCCCCCTCCCCCTTCCCCCCCCATTTAGTGACACTGGGGATAGAACACCAGGCCTCACATCTCACATTCCACCGCTCCGGAATATTTATGGGCGTTGTTTTTAAGTGCAAGCATACAGAAGTATGGTTGATCGCTGAAACAGGCCCCTCTTGAGGAACTTTTGAGCTACTTAAAAACCAGCTTCTCACACTGCCTCCTGGCGTGGGAGAGTCCCTCAACTGCCTCAGGATGGGAAACAGAGGTACCCTACAGCCGCCCCTTGGGGCCCTCACCCCAGAGGAGACCCCTGGGGCTGTTTCGACTTGGATAGAACTCGAGCCTTGAAAGGAAAAAAATGACCCAACTGACTCCAAGAACTAAAACTAAAAGCAGATTAATTCTAAAGTTACAGAAAATTTTTCTCATTTTAAATTTCAAAGTGGTAATAGGCATTCTGCTTAGAGTACTAACAGATACTTACTATTTGTAAAGATTAAATTAGATATGAATAACAGCATTGCATTTTTAAATTTTTCCCCTATCAGGAATTATAGGAAGCCTAATAATGTCCACTTTTCCCTCTTTTTTATACTGCTCTGCCATGATGTTAACATAAATTGGTAATAAGGGGCTGGAGATTTAGGTCAGCAGCACCAGTGCCTGCCTGGCAAGCACGAGGTCATGAGTTCGATTCCCAGTACAGGAAACAAACAAAAAAACAAAAACAAACAAACAAACAAAAGATAAATTGCTAATAAAACAAATATCTCCTTTCTCAGTCCAGAAAAATCCTGAGTAATGGCTTTTTCGACCAACATGAAGAATTACATTTTACATCCTGTCCTGTACTCACGTATAGAGGGGTGAAGTTAAAATATTGAACAAAACTGGACATATGTAGAAGATTCAAGCGGGAACCCCTCCAAAATGAGTTTTCCTCAGTAAACAAATTTGGAAGACGGTAATTAGTTTATGGAAAGGGTTTTCTACACGTGTGTGCATGTGGGAGGCAGGGATGGAAAGATTTTTCCACACGTGTGTGCATGGGGGGGCGGGGATGGAAAGGGTTTTCCACACGTGTGTGCATGTGGGGGGGGGCGGGGATGGAACACGGGGCCTGCTACACACTAGGCAGGTGCTCTGTCAATGAGCTGCATTCCCAGCTGGTGGGAAGCCCTTAAAAACCACTCATTTTTAAAATAAAAATAAAAATAAAAAAACATTAATTTTCACAGTCAATGATAAATTGTGCGGCCGTACTCTGGGATGTGGGGACAGAAAGGGAAATAACATTTACTAAGCACCTCCACTGTGGGACACATACGCGCTGACTCAAAAACAACCAGTAGCAAGAATCGAGTCTGCTCCCCAGCCCTGCCCAGGAGACAGCTGTAATATCAAATGAAACCATGTTTTCAGTGCTCCTAAAACATTTCGCTATCTGAGGAACTAAGTTTTTTTGTCTTTTGAGACAGGGTCTTGCTGTGTAGTTCAGCCTGGTCTTGTACCCACTATAGAACCCAGGCTGGCCTTGAACTCGCAGTGATTCTCCTGCCTCAGCCTCCCGAGTGCTGGGATTACAGGCGTGTGCCGCCACACTCAGCTTAAGTAACTAATACTTTATACTTTTTTCTCTGTCAGCGTCTGCTAGGTTAGTGGAAACTCAGACAACTGCTTGTCTCTCTGCACTCAACACACAGGCTGGTGACAGATACGTAATAGGCAATAAATAACGCATGTTGACTCACTGCTATAATTCAATACCTACCAAATTGCTTTCAATGAAAGCATGCGGCATAATAATTTTTTTTTAAAAAATTAAGCTGGGTGTGGTGGTGCGTGTTTGTAATCCCGGCACTCTGAGAGCCCGAGGCAGGAGGACCAAAAGTTCCAGCCCAGCCTGGGTGACTTAGCAAGACCCTGCCTCAAAACAAAACATTAAAAAAGAAGAGCTCGGGCTACAGCTCAGTGCAAAGGCCCTGGGCTTAATCCCCAGTACAGGGGGAAAAAAAAGGAGCCATGGGTACGTCGTCAAAGGCCAGCCCGGTACAGTCACTACGTCTGTGTGTGCCCGGGCACTCACAGCTGCCCCCTTACCAGCGGTCCCACCTTCTGCGGCTCTAGTTACTTTCAGCCAACCACGGACGCTAAGACACTTTCGGAAAGAGACACGGTTCACGTAATTCTGTTATACTCTATTGTTATAATTATTCTACCTTATCGTTTACTGTTGTCAGTCTCTCATTGTGGGTAATTTTTAAGTTAATCTTTATCATACGTATGGATACATAGGAAAATACAATATATACCGGATTAGGTACAATTTATACTTCCAAGCGTCCCCTGGGGATCCACAAATGTACCCCTGGACTACTGTGTGCACGTATCGAGAAACACGACCTTGACACTTTCTGTTCTATTCTGCTCTGCTTCATTTGCTGGCCATCAGCAGCCAGTACGTTCACCGCGTTTATGCACACGAATACATGTGTGCATACCCATGTGCAGGAAACAAGACCTGCAGGACGTGCAGCGCTCTCTGATGCGCTCTGCTGTGTTCTGCTTGCGTCCTTCTCCTTTGACTTTCTCCCTGTGGTAGTGGGGACCGGACTAGAGCCTTCGCACTGAGCCACAGCCCCAGCATTTTTAAAATAAATAAATTTACCCACTTACTTACTTATTTGTTTATAGACAGGGTCTGGCTAAGGCTCTGAGTTGCCCAGGCTGGGCCTGAACTTGTGACCCTCCTGTTTCAGCCTCCCCGAGTGTGGGGATTACAGGTGCATGCCACCACACTCATTTTCCTTCCATTTCTTAAAACAAGAAAGACACAACAAATTGGGCAAGATTCACTAAAACGTCTTTATAACTGTTTTTCAAACTCTGCTCTAAGGAATACAATGTATTTCAGCCAAGAGAATTCTCCTAGCTCACCGGGTCTATCCTCAGATCCTGAACGTGTCGTGCTGGCCAGGGTTTGGAGACAGGAAAGGCCTCACCAGGGATCTCAACTGCTGTGCTTTGGAGCAGGGAAGCCAGGGCAGGGAAGGTGCACAGGAGGTTCACTCACCTTGTAGTGGAAGGAGCTGCCGTACTGCTCACTTTTCGCCAGGTGGTTGTAGTAGTTATTGACCTTGGAATTGACATGCTGGTGGGACCCAGGGTCATCCGTGATGGGGCAGATAAAGTAGCCTTCATCATCATCGCTGTCAGTGTCAGAGTGGCCATCGTGGCCACCCCGGGAGGCCGGGCCGCCGTCCACGCCTTCCAGGCGGAAGATAAGGTCCTCGTCGGCCATGCTCTAGGGCTGCGCGCTTTTCCCCAGGGGTGCACGGTCCAGCCAGAGTTACAGGGCCAGTGCAGCAGCGAGGGTCCTGCAAGGGAAGCAAGAGCCGGGGGTGGGTGCTGGCGCCTGAGCCTGGCTGACAGCGGCAAGGGCCCGGAGTCTGCACCCCCACAGTAAAGCCCGGAGCTGTCTTTCAGGGAGGCAGCTGGCTGCACCCCAGAACATTTCAAAGTCCAAACTCACCAAACCAGTTATTCCACTTCTAGGAACTCCAGCACTTGGAAATGCCAGAACCAGAGATACCTCAGTGAGCTTTTTAGAACATAAATTAGATCAAGTCATTTGCTCATCGCCTTCCAGAAACTTTCCTTCCTATTTGTAATAAAATCCAGATGCCTTTTTAAGGCTACAGGGACTGAGCGATCTGGCCCCCTGCCCACCTCGCCTCCAGCCATGGCTGCCCTCCAGGCACAACGGTTCCTTCCTGTCCTGCAAACCTCGAACCTCGGCACAGTCCCACCACAGGGCCTTTGCGCTTGCTCCCCGGGCCTGGAACAACTTTCCCACAGCAGGTTCTTGTTCACCACCAGAATCCCAGCTCCAAAGTCACCTCTTCCGAGAAACCCTTCCCAAATCCTCGAAAGAACCAAGCCTTCAAGTGCATATCCGGTCACTCCCCTGGACGCTCTTTTATTTCCTTCACAATCATTTCTGCAAACTGAGATCATCCTGTGTACTTTTTATCGTCCCTCTATGCCCTCCTACTGCCTCACAGGTGCTCAGTACCCTTCCCTGGGAAGGATGAGCAGCCCAGGAGTGTCCTCTGTTCCACGATGCATAACAGCAGAAAGATACTGGACCAACGTCTGTCAGGGAAGCCCATTATATAAATTACAGAATTTCATTGTTCACCGTGAAGTACTTTGTGACCTTTCGGGAGAAAGGGGAAAGTTTGGATATCCACAGACATGCAGAGGTAATCAAGAGATTATCAAAAACAGCAAGACTGTAGGGTAAAACGCTCACATTCGTGGTCAACTGATCTTCAACAAAGGCGCTAAGGAAACCGGATGGGGCAAGAAGAATCTTCCACAAGCGGTGTCAGGGTGAGTGACTATCCTTACACCATCTGCTAAGGTTAACTCAAAACAGATCAAAGACCTAAAGATAAAAGCTAAAGCTCTATTACAGGGAAGTACAGGAGACCATCTTCTTGTTCCTGGGTATAACCCAGCACATACTCAACAGAAGTGAAAACGTGTGTCCACACAGAAACCTGAAGCAGGTGTTCACGGTGGCATCGTGCATAACGGTCAAAGGCGAAAAGACCCAAACATCCAGCAACTGACGAATGGATTTTAAAAAGTAGTATATTCACAGAATAGAATCTTATTTTTTTTTTTTTTGGTACCAGGAATCGAACTCAGGACCTTGTGCTTGCCAGGCAGGCACTTGTGCCACTGAGCTACATCCCCAGCCCATATTCACATAATAAACGTTACTTAGGAATACACATTTTCCCAAGGACTGATACAAGCTTCCACATTAATTAAACTTAAAACGAAAGAGACAGCCATCAGAAACTACTACTGCATGATCTGATTTATAGGCAATGTCTCGGGAAGGCAAATCCATCGAAGCAGGAGGCAGAGCAGTGAGCGCGAGGGCTGCAGCGGGGGCAGAAGCGCGGCAGGCAGAAACGGCCAGGCGTTTCTTCTGAGAGGTGAAAATGTCCTGAGACTGACCGTGGTGCCATGCCGGCTGCACAACTGAGGACAGAGCAAGAGTCGCTGAGACGCACATTCTTCAGTGGGTGGATTATAAGGTGTGTGAAATATATTTCCATAAAGTCAAAGTTTTTAAGAAGTCAAGAAAAAAACGTTACTCAGCAGCACAGCACCTGCCTGGCAAGCGCGAGGTCGTGAGTTCGATTCCCGGTACCGGGGGAAAAAAAAAAAAAAGAAAGAAAAAAATGTTAAATTTAAAAACCAAGTTACAGAAAATCACACCCATTGGGGTGTGAAAGGAGAAGAGAAAGACAGTTGCACACACATCAAAACTTTTCCAGGAGGACTTGGGCCTACCCTGGAATGGGGAAGGAATCTGGCAGCTGGAAGCTAGGAATCAAGGGAACTTTCTAAAAGCATATATACTTCTGCACTGTTCCGTTTACAAAGCTGGACTGCGTTCAACACAAGATATAAAGGTTAATCTGCTTTTTAAAAAATTGTTTAAGAGCCAAGTACAAGGGCATGCCTGTAGGCCCAGCTATTAGGGAGGCTGAGGCAGGAGGATCACTTGAGCCCAGGAGTTGGGATCAGCCTGGCATCAGAGAGACAGCTCATGTATTAGAAGAAAAAGAAATATTTTTTTAGATCAAGCCAACGGTTCTAATTATTCTTCACAAGCCTATCATACAGGCCTTGGCATTTTCTTGACAACTACTGAGGGAGGAAACACATTTATATTCCTAGCCACGCCTAAATGGCAATTAAAAAATCTCAGGAAACTCCTTTGTGCAATGTACCTTTGCCATTTTCTATTCTGCTTACGGCTTTTGGTTTTCTTTCTTTTTATTCTCCTTCTTTCATCCCCCACCCACACGTTGGTTTCTCCACCCGCAGCTCGCAAATCGATGTCAGCTTTGCTTCTTATCTTCTGGGCGAGGCAGTCACCAGCTGGGAGCTGACACCACAGCCACTGACTCTGCCCGTTGCTCAGCTCTGGCCTGGGCCCCGGGCCTGCTGCTTGCAGCCCTGGTGCCTCCCTCTGCCCTGGTCAGCGCCTGGCCGGATTCCCTGCTGACCGAGACCGGGCGGCGCTGAGCTGCCAGTGGGCCCAGCCAGCTCAGCGACCTCCGGGTGCCAAAATGGTGCCACGGGAGGGGCTGGGTCACAGCTTCGGCCTGCACACCCCAGGCAGTGCGGCTCAGCGGTGAGAGCTCAGATCAGGACTGGCTACCACGGGAAAGTACTGGCTCTGCTGCCGATGATCCCACCAAATTCACCCGTCTCACCAGCTCCATTTTTGCTGGCAGGAGCCAAGCGGGGAAGCGGCCTGACTGCGGTTCCACAGTTAGCTCAGGGGACCTAGGAACGGGACATTGTACTACGAACCTGATGTCCTCCTGCCCCTGGGAAAAAGAGCGGCTGTAGGAAAATGGCTGGAGCCCGGCCCGCACGGCACCAGGGACTGGAGAGGGATTCTAGACAGACTGCGCCTCATGTCTGGCGGCTTCTGAACCGACACAAGTCTGCTCCCAAGGCAGCTATGGCAGTGGCTGTTAAAACCGTTCAGTGCTTCTCCCTTATTAACAGAACCAGTGTTGGCGCAGGGCTAAGTACACGGCAACTGTTTTTGTCTTTTGGTACCGGGAATCAAACTCATGACCTCAGGTTTGCCAGGCAAGCGCTTATGCTGCTGAGCTACATCCCCGGCCCCCTACGCGGCAACTCTGAAAGGGCTGTGTTTCCCAGACTCCTTCACAGCTGCCTGTGGTCATGTGACCAAATCCCTGCCAATGGGATACGAGCAGAAATGCTGTGTGCAACCTCAGGAAAGTGTTCTTTTAGGCCCCTTTGCCCTTTCCCTTCCTTCTGGCTAGAACGCAGACTGCGGTGCTGGGGTCCCAGTAGCTACGCTGGCCCCAACACAGAACCCACTGCAGAGGGGCCAGGGAGCCTGGAGACAGCGCCTGGGTCTATTCCCTCACCGGGGGGCGTGGTGGGCCCAGACTCTATCCCCACGCCGGTACAACCCACTGTAATTTTCCAAGTCACGTTCCCGTGACAAGCTGATGCCTGGCAAGGCCAGCCTGGGAGAACTGTGGCCCGGGTCCAGCGTGCTAACTTGGCAGCTGCTCTCACACTTGGGCATAACAACAGGGCAGCTGGGGTGGGGGTGTCAGATTCCCCGCGACAGTCAATGAACCCCCTGCGCCCATAACTCAGGTCCACGGTACCCGTTCTCACACCAGCCTCCCGGCGACCTCCACCAGACTGGGACTTCCCTTGGCCCAAAGGAGGAGGCTGCTCCTGGGAGGGGCGCCTAAGACATGAGCAGGAGCCCAGCCCCCGGCCTCAGGATCCTCCAGATTTCCTCCGCCCTCATCAGCCATGACGCCCACCCCAACCCTTGACGAGCCCTGGGGAAATACTTTGGCACTGAGAGGCAGCTGAGTAAAGTTCTGAGCCTGAAAGCTGGCAAGCCCCAGCTCCGGCACTTCTGAGCTTCACCTCTCAATGGGGATGCCTAATCACACCCATCACGTTAGCTCCCCAGCACCCGGGGCTTGCACAAAGCAAGCCATGAGACAGAGGAACTATTATTATCTGCGTTTCCAGAAATAAAGAGGGTGAGCCCTGTGTCCCAGCCAGGCTGGTGACCTGGATATCTGGCTTGGAACAAAGCCAGGCTTCTTCAGGAGTCTTCAGGGAAGAGATTATTTTAAGCTCTCACCATGAGAATCACGGCTGCCCCTACCTCTTGCTGTTCAGGGCTCCTCTGGCAGCCAGGAAGCAGAAGCTACACTTGCAATGTCCTAGGTGAGTCCTGCAGGTCAGGGAGCGGCCTGCCTGTGCAGATGGGCTAGAATACCCCCACCTTGATCCCAAGAGCCAGCATCCCAGAGCCGCTATTGCAACGGCAAGCAGAAACACCAAAACAACAGCCAGGATGTGGAGGCAGATTATTTATATCAACAGGCACTGATCAGGAGCATTCTCAGAATATAGGCCCCAATCTCTGGTGGTCTAGGGCTTATACAGGATAAGCAAGCAGGAAGTACTGAGGCAGAATGGCTTGTCAACTGGCGAGTGGTTTATACAATGTGCATCGCAGTGATCAGTCATTTCTAAGAGACAGGGGCAACCGGAACTGGAGCAGGAACTGTTACCTGGGCAACTAAGAAACTGAAGTGTACTGGCTGGGGGCCATTTTCTACTATGCTACGGCCCGGCTGGAGCTAGCCAGTGTACACTCCGGGTATGCTCAGCAACCCCAGGGGACAGGCGGAGCTCCTGTGGCTGGGGTGGGGTGGATGTGTCACATGACCCAGGTCTATACAGCCCTGGGAACCTGCCACAGTAACTGATTCAGAGGCGATCATGTGACTTGAGTCACCCGACCTGGCCCTACCCAGGCAAGCCTAGGGCTTTTGCTTGAGTGACGGGGAGAGGGGTCAGCCCTTGGTGCTGGACACAAAGTATAGGTGGGCTGAGGTCACTGCAGGACAAAGAGGACAAGAAGAGGAGGGCAGACCAAGAGATGCGTGGAAGAAAGTCGAGCAACGACACCATGTGAGAACGCAACGCACAGGAAGCAGAACCGCCCACTCCTGGACTTCTGAACTGCAGGCACGCTGAGCCCTCACTCTGAGAGGGGATCACCTGACTGGGCACAGGGGGGCTGTCCGTCACCTACGATACGAAAAGCCCAGAACCCCACCAAGACTTACGGCTAAGGTGCATTATTTACATACGATGAAAATCAACACCCTTTCCCCACCACGGCCGTCTGCGTGACCTCCAGGTTGACACTGCTTAACTTGCTTGAGCTAGAAAACAACTGCAGTGTGCACGGGCAGCGCTGCTTCTCACCCCTACGGGCAACTATTCCTGACTCTTCTCAGCGTTTCTTGGTGGGTATTTCTAAATAATACGCTTGCCTTGCTCTTCTTTATTATCTCCCTATTATCTATTATCACTGATTTCCTGGTAATAAGGAATTTCTGGTGATAAATAAGGGATCAGCTCCGTTCCACCACTTTCTTTCCCCACCCTACTTCCACACCGGCAGGTCTCCGAATTCTTCTTCGCGTACTGGGGACTGAACCCAGGACCTTCACACTGAGCTACATCCCAGCCCCCTTTTTTCAATTCTTTATTTTGAAACAAGTCTTGCCTAGTAGCTCAGTTGCCCAGGATGGGCTGGAACTGATCTTCCTGCCTCAGCCTCCTAGGGTGTTGGGATTACAGGTGTGCACAACCACGCCTGGCTCTCCTAGCTCCTTTAGCCATTAGGCCAAGAACTCTGTGTTACCCCACCAGCTACAAGTGGCTAGCAGCTGCTCACCATTTAGGGTGAGTTCCTGTCACCACGAGACAGGGGAAGGCGTGGCTTTTGTACTGCAGATGTTTGCTGGGTGATAAGAAAACAGAAGACTGACTCCTATCAACCTCACAATGATGACACAACTGTTACTGAAATAAAACAAAGAACACCTGGAAAGGGCTCCCTCCACACTACACCCTCCACATGGTCTCTCCCGTGTGACAAGTCGACCTGCCAGGCCCAGGAGAAGCGACTGCTGACCTCTGGAAAGGCCGCCGTGGGGAGGGAAGCACACAGCACAGCAAGAGGCTGACCCGGAGGTACAGCGCTGGGCTTGCTCGGGCTCCCTTGTGTTCCAGGTCAGTTCTCTGCTCCCTTCGAAGAGGAATCACAACCCAAAGCCCAGCAGAGTGGCCGGCAGGCTATGATCCGCAGTCCCACGGCCAGCGTCTGCATCCTGGCCGCACGGCTAGCGGCCTCCTCTGTCCTGGAGGACAGACTCCTCTGCACCCCTGTTCAGGGGGTGCTGATCCAATAATCAAATGCCCTTCTGCTCTGGGTCTTATGCATCTACTAGGGTACAACCTGAGGAGCTGCTGATTCCGGCAAAAAGCTAACAAGTCATGTCAGTGTCCAGCACGCAGTAGATGCTCATAAACAAACACTGAAATTATACAGGGAAAGACTACTTTATGTAACAACAAAAAGGACAAATACACAGGTCTCCGCAGCCATCTCTTTCTCCCTGCCAGCTCACGCCCGCTAGCTTCTAGGCCTGAGAACCAGTCACCATTCACGACCACGGTGCACCTGCCTGTCTGCAGCCGCAGGTCCCTCTGGCCAGAATGCCTTCCCCATTCCTGAGTACAGGTCTGTTCCCTTTAAAATCTGGCTCAGATTTGGACCTCCCCCAGAAAGCCTTCCCTGGAGAGCCTCCTTGCCCATAGAACAGTGGACAGCAAACAGTACCTATCCCAGGGTTGCTCCAAGATCCAGTGAGATCAGGCCTGTGGCACCTGGCATAGATGCGGTGCTCAACAGTACCAGCTGCAGTCACGCCTGACCATCCCCGCACCCTCAGCCCCCGTCACCTTCCCCCCAGACCCCCAGGGAAATTCCATCACACTAAGGGGCCAGAACATCTGTGTGACAGACAAGACAGTGGCCCTCCCAGAGATGCTTACACCCCAGACCTTGGATCCTGCATCTATATTACCTTACACAGCAAGAGGGATTTTGTGGAGATCATTAAGACTCTTGCGATAGCGGGGTGTGTGTCCTGCATTGTCTGGTGATTATATCACAAGGTCTGTATGGAAAGCAGGCAACAAGGCAAAAAAGAAAAGAAAAGGAGGGCTGGGGATACAGCTCAGTGGCACAGCACCTGCCTGGCAAGCACAAGGTCCTGAGTTCGATTCCTAGTACAGAAAAAAAAAAAGAAAAGAAAAGAAAAGAAAGAAGTAACAAGGGAAGTGGGAAGTAGACAGACAGATCTAGGGCTGGGCATGTAACTGGGTGGTGGAGCAAGTGCTTCACACATGCAAGGCCCTAGGTTCATATGCCCAGCACCAAGGAAGGAAGGAGGAGGAGGAGGGAAAAAGAGAAAGATGTGGAGACGCTGTGCTGCTGGATCTGGAGGAGGTGGGGCCACAAGCCAAGGAATCAAGGGGCCTCAGAAGCTGGAAAAGGCAAAGAAACAGACTTTCTCCTGGAGTTTCCAGAAGAAACGTAACATTACAGACACCTGGACTTTAACCTTCCTGACCCCTAGAACTACAGGATAACAACCCTGTGTTGTTTTAATCCATTAAGTTTGTGAATATTTGTTACCGCAGCAACAACAAACTAATGCAGTCTGGAACAATGGCTCTGAACCTGGGGAATTTTGCTTCCTTTGGGACTTCTGGCAATGTCTGGAGACAGCTAGGGCTGCTGTATGTCTAGGGTGCAAGTGGCAGACGGCAAGCAGACAGCAGGGGTACTGCCGCACATCCACAAGCCCTAGAACAGCCCCACAAGGAGCAACAATCTGAGTGAAATGTCAGCAGCGCTGAGGCTGAGGAATCGAGCTCCAGAACCGTCGTGGAATTTACCACTGACTTTTAAGGCGACAGCTCCAACCCTCTTCCCCTCCTGTTCTCTTTAAAAACAAATCTCCGCGCCTTCCATGAAGAGAAGAAAAATGAGCTTATAACTGATGGGAACAACCTGCTATGGAAACCAAAAAGATAAGCCAACACTTGTTCTGCTTAAAGGCTCATAAAAATGCCTCTGTAAGGCGGGCATGGAGGCACACAGCTGTAATTCCAGCACTCAAGAGGCTGAGGCAGGAGGAGCACAGGGAGTTCAAGGTCAGCCTGAACTAGCTAGCAAGACCCCGTCTCAAAAAACCAAAAAATAAATAAGTAAGTCAATAAACAAATCCACTCCAACATGTGATCTACTAAAGCAGATCTTTAAAAAATCATCTTTGCAGCACACTGTGTTTTCTTCCAATAAAACTGTCACTATGAAAGGACTCTTCCATTGCTTCAACAGGGTGCAAAGCACAAGACTGTAATTATAGCTTTGATTAGCAAAATGGACATGAGGGCCTTAAATTTTAGTGTTTGATCATCTGCAAGACCCCTTCCTAGTGTCCCCAGAACACAGTGTACCCCCGGCAGGTCAGCGCAGGAGTACAGCGCGTCTCACTTCTCACTGTGAGCTCTGCGCTCACACAGCCCTCCTAGGGGACAGACCGCACCAGCACGTCAAACAAAAGCGGCAGTGTCTTTCTCTCCGCCAGCTCCCAGCCCAGAGGGCCAGGCCCGGCACACACCATCAACGCACGCTAGAAATGAATGATCGCGCTAGGGAAGCGGGCGATCCGCTGCTGACACAACCGGCCCTGCTGGCATGAAGAACAGAGGGACTGCGGGTTGACATCACCGGGGCCAGTCAGCCCAGGGGCACGGCCGGAACTTCAAGCAGGAAAGCCTAGGTCATGGAGCAGCTGAAAAGCAAGACCAGGATCTGGGTTCAAGTCCCACATGTGCCACTACTAGCTGAGCGATGCTGTAAAATTCATTCCTCCTCCTCTGTAAAATTCATTCCCCCGACAGCCTGGAGCAAACCAAATGAGGAGGAACAGAGCTGGGAAAGCTGGCTAGAACAGCCACCGTGGGTAGACCACTAGCTCTCCACCACGCAAGCCCACCACAACTACACTTCCCAGCCTCTCCCACACCTTGGTGATGTGGCTGCATTTGCACCAGTGGAACTTCCAGGCCCATCCGGCAGCCTGACTCCCATGCCCGGGGCTGCTTCCCTGATCCTGCTCAAAGGGAATTCACGGCATTTTGGTATCACTTACAAAGCACCTGCTGTGGAGCTCATCTCCCAGGAGGACACGAGCTCCTGGCTTCCCCCGCCCTGGGCTTTGAACTCGATGTACCCTACCAGGGTGCTCATCAGGTCTCAGCTTAAATGTCACCTCCTCCAGAAAGTCTCCCTTGAATCCCAGGAAGTAGACCCTATGAGCATCATTGTACAGGTGGGGTAACTGAAGAACAGAGACGTTTAGGGATTGGCCCAAAATCACACAGCTGGAAAGCGGGCGAGCTGGGCTTGCAGCTGGTGCTGGCTGAATCCAGGACTTAGGACCCGTTCTAAATCAGCAATTCTAAAATGATGGTGCCAGGACCCTCCGGACCACCCGCAGTAGCCAGAGCAGCAGCTTTCACCCAGGAACTTCTCAGATGAAAACGCAAACTCTCTGGCCTCACTTAGACCTCGTTCAAACAAGCCCCGTTGGGAGACGCGAGCGCCCTGCAGTCGAGATCCACAGGTCCCGAGAAACTCCCCGCGGTTGGCTTGCTTCCCTGGCCCTCGCTTTATCATCAGCGTGTCAGTGACTCGCTCCTCCATTTGAAGCCTTCCTGGGTGCGCCCACCACCCCTGGCTGGGAGAGTTTGATCCTACAACACGTTCAAGCCCAAGCCCCTTCCCCGCGGGCGCAGACACTGCCCTCTCTCTGTCCCTGCCTCCAGGAGGGTAACGGTCTCAGGGTCGTCCTCAGCAGAAGGGATCTCCCTCCACACAGCAACTCTGGCTGCGACTTGGGCTCCAGCCCTGAGCGTGAAAATGTTCTGCTCCAGGCTCAAGAAGGGAACCAGAAACCACGGCGACTCCTGGGGAACGAAGCAGAGTCCCGGGTCCTGCCGTTCGCCCCAGGGGCCCCACGGCTGGCGCCAACCCTGCCAAAGGCTGGGCAAGGCTGCTGGGAAAATCTGGCCCGCGCAGGGCGAGAAGGAGGTGACCCTACTGCAGCGGGTCAGCGCGGGGGAGCGGCCGGCGGAGGGCGCACGGAGCCGCCCCGCAGACCCGCGGGGGCACTGGGCCACCCTTCCGCAGGCCGCCAGGGGAGCGCGGGGCGCCTCGGCCCCTTCCCGCTCACCGCGGTGTCCTCCTCCAGGGCCTCAGTCCTCCTCACCCGGCCGCAGAGAGGCAAGGGGGTGCGCCCCAGCCCCCGCTCGCCCCACACCTACCCCGCCTCGCGCACTCCGGACGGCGGTCCACGCGGCCGGCCACACCGGCCCGAAACGTGCTTCCGTGGGACGGGCCCGAGACGCGGAGCGCCCACGACGGAGGCCCCGGAAGTGGAGCTCTCAGAGAGCGCGGCCGCACGGAGAGCCCCCAACGCGCGCACTGCACACTGCACACACGCAGTGCACACACACAAGCACACACACAAGCGCACACGCAGTGCACACACACAGAAGCGCACACGCACTGCACGCATGCACACACACAAGCGCACGCACACACCCACTGCACACACACACAAGCGCGCACGCACGCGCACACGCACCTGGCAGCCCGCCGGCCCGAGACTCTTGGGCGCAGCCGGCCCTCCGCGCCGCACCCGGATCTCGCCCGCCCACC
>NW_004955493.1:853032-871320 GCF_000276665.1 Chinchilla lanigera | reverse complement strand
CCGCCCCGCCCCGCGGACGCCGCGCCGACCTCTCCTGCCGCGCGGACTGGCGCGGGACTAACGGTGAGCGCCCGCGCGGCCCGTCGCCCGTTTGTCTGTCCGGTTGCGGACCCTTAAGATGTTTCCATCGGAAATGTTGTTTCTGATTTCTGCTTTGTGAAACTTGGGCACTTACAATAATCGCAGCGCTCTGTGCAATATTTACTATCTCCTCCAAACCTTACTTTTTTTTTTGAGGCGAGGTCTCGCGGAACCCGCGAAGTTGCCCGGGTTGGGCTCAAACTTGAGATCGCGGTCTCAGCCTCCCGAGAGCGGGGGTCCCGGACGTGCACCCCCGCGCCGGGCTTCTGCTACGTGCCCTGCTCGCGTCGCTGCGTTCCTGACGCTGAACCCGGGGCCTGGAACTTGGTATGTGCTCAAAAAATGCCTAGGAAATGCACGGATACATACAGAAAGCTATAAAGAAGAGGCGGAACGGTAACTACTGTGAACATTTTGCCGTCTTCTCGTTCTAGACACTTTCCTAGTGAAACTTTAGAATTTTCACTAATTCTATTCAGAAATAAAAATGATAACCATTGTATTTGTTAAGCAATTCACGCTAGCTCCATACAACTCCGTAGGTAGTAGGTATCATTAGCCCTGTTTGACAGATCATAAAACTTGGGGGTTGGGGATTTATATCAGCGGCACAGCGCCTGCCTGGCAAGCGCAAGGTCCTGAGTTCAATTCCCAGTACCGGGAAAAAAAAAAAAAAAAAATTATAAAACTTCTAGAGATAACAACTTGTCCAGCAACACAGCCAGCAAAGGATGAAGCTAGAACTTGTCAGACTTCTCTGATGTCCAAGTCCACGCTCTCCAAGGAAGGTACGCGTCTCCTCCCAAAAGACTTGTAGGAGCCGCTTTAAACCTCTTTGGGCGTTATAAATGGAGGGCGTTATACATTGCAGGCTCCGAGGATCTGGGCTCTGCTTAGTTACCATGTGACCATAGAGGAGCGGGATTTGAATGACTCCCCAGGCGGAGGGAGAGGGAGGCAGGCAAGAACTTGAGGGGGTGTTGGGGCTCAGGTGCTGAGTTCCTGCGGTGAAGGCCTCCAAGGAGAGTTTCTCTCTTTCTGTCTTAGTTACCTTTCGCCTTGCCGGGGAAAAAAAACCCCAAAGTTATAGGGGGAAAGATTAATTTAGCTCAGTGTAGATTAACTTAGCTCAGTGTAGAGGTTCCGGCCCATATAGGGCTGGCTCCAGGCAGGGTGGCACGGCAGGACAGTTCATGGCACCTTTCTGCTCCTCTTATGTTGTATCTGGACTGCTGGATCAGACGGCCCCAGGGGCAGAGCAGCCTGCAGAGCAGCCTGGACCTGTTACAGCTCCTGGTCTGGGCCCCCCTCAAAACTAGCAGCTTTCCGAGTCACTCAGTAAATGGGCCGGAGTAAGACACCTGAGTGAGGAATGTGTTGCCTCCAAAATCCAAATAGGCCCATGAGGCCTTGTGCCTCTTTTTCGGTTGTAGGGGAACCAGATGCAACAACTTATCTTACCTTAGAGGGACTATCTCTACATGCCCCACACCGCTGGCCTAGAAATTTCACTGAGGTAGAACCTCGAATCTTTGTTGATTTCCCGTCCTCTGGCTCTCAAAAGCTTTTCTAACAAATCCAGAGTGGTTGCCCCCTCCTGCTCACAGGCCCAATCAGCATAACATCATCAGGGTAACGGACCAGTGTGATGTCCTGTGGGAGAGGAAGGCCATCGAGATCCCTATGGACCAAGGTGTAGCACAGGGCTGGAGAGTTAGTATAACTCTGAGGTGGGACAGTGAAGGTGTCTTGCTGACCAACAAACTGTTTCTGATGGTCCTTATGGGCAGGTACGGAGAAGAAGGCCTTTGCCAGACCAATAGCTGCACACCAAACACCAGGAGATGTGTTAATCTGCTCAAACAAGGAACCCACAGCCGGTACTGCAGCTGCAATCAGAGTCACCACTTGGTTCAGCTTACGGTAATCCACTGCCATTCTCCAAGAGCCTCCTGTCTTCTGCACAGGCCGCATGGGAGAATTAAATGGAGATGTGTGGGGACCACCACCCCTGCATCCTTCAAGTCCTTGATGGTGGCCCCAGTCTCTGCAGTCCCTCCAGGAATGCGATACTGCTTTTGGTTACTATTTTAGCAGGCAAAGGCAAATCCAGTGCCTTCCCTTTGGCCTTCCCAACCATAACAGCCCTCACACTGCAGGTCAGGGAACCAATGTGAGGATTCTGCCAAGTACTAAGCAAGTCTATCCCAGTTATACATTCCAGACAGCAGAAATGATTACAAGATGGATTCAGGGACTTGCTGGACCCACTGTGAGTTGGACCTTTGCTGAAACTCCATTGATCCCTGACCTCCAGAGGCCCCTCCTTGTACTGGAGGGCCCCAGTGACGCTTTGGATCCTCTGGAGTCCGTGTTAGTTCAGAGCCAGTGTCCAGTAGTCCCTGAAATGTCTGATCATTTCGCTTCCCCCAGCGCACAGTCGCTCGGCCAGAGGCCTCAGGTCCCTCTGGGGAGGGATGGGAGGAGGGCTGACCGTGTAGATTTTTGGCACACCCTTTCCCGAGGGGACTTGGCCTGTCTGTCACTCAAAGTGTTCTGGGTCTGGCTGAAACCTGGGAACTGGCTGAGCGGCTGTGATTCCCTGGTACCGTGACTTGAAGCAGGTTTCTGTCCATTTGCCCTTCATTTTTTTCTGTTCTCTAAATCTAGAAGAAATTTAGTAGGCTTCCGTCTGTCTCGCTCTAGGGAACACCGCGGCTGATCAGCCTGCGTGTGGCAGATTACTCTGGTCATTGTTCTGCGTCTGCTGTCCATTGTGGTAAGTGCGCGGGACCTGCCTTTGGGAATTAGATGTTGCCACCTGGCCTCTGCCGCTCCAGGACCCAATCAAGCCCAGTGCCCTTAAATTTCCTAACTGGGTAATCGCGGTCCCCACCCTAAGGTCTGGCATACAGAGAAGAGCAATGACAGGGCCCTTCTGTTTCTCAAGGTGTTAGCGAAGGGTTATTCCACTGTGGAAGATGAGGTTTAACGTGACAGATCCGCTCCAGCATTCCCGTTTCCCTGAGCCTCTGAGTCCCCTCCTCAACGGTAAGCCATGAATATCAGGCATCTCTGGCTCATTCACAGTGGGCCGCCTTTTGATGTACTTGTGCCAACCAGCCAAATACACTATTAACACCTTTCTTTACTCTGTGAGGTTAAGTTCACAGTCCCTGCTTTTAATGGGCCCGTATCAACAAACTCTGCCTGACCCAGGTGTATGTTTTTGCCACCTTTATCCCACGCTCAGACAGTCCATTCCCACACTTGCTCGTTAGGCCTCTGATTACAAGAGTTAGAAAACTCGAGAAGTTCTTCGGGAGCACAGCGGACCTCCTCCTGGGTCACACTGTCTACCTCACCCTTAGGAGCCTTCTGCGATTTGAGCCTGGTTGTGGGCCTAGAGGCAGAAAGGGGTGGTGAGGGTGGGTCCTGAGGAGCGTCAGTGTTGCCCTGCTGGTTTGCCCAGGCAAACTAGAAGAGGCCAACACGGCAGGGGTAGAGGTGGGAATGCCTCTGCTACAGGGGGTGGGGAAATCTCCTCTTCAGGTAAAATAATCTCATTAGCATCTAGGAACTCAGTATCCTCAGCCTCCTCAGGATCTTTCCGCGTCTCCATCCCAGGGCATGGGGTCCCATTCTTTCCCGTCAGTGCCCTCAGCTTTGCTTCAGACACCCTTCAGGGCTGAGCATTAGACTTACGTTGCAGTTCAGCCGGTTGAATCACGAGGGACTGTGTTTAGGTTTCTGCAGTCTCAACAATCTCAGCCTTGTGGCTAAAAAGGAGGAAATTTTCTTTCAGGACACACAGAAACTTTTAAATCTGTTATGTGTGTCTGGAGCTGGGAATGTGAATCTTTGAGCTCCTTGTTTTCCCTTATTAATGTGTGTCCTCACAACCAGGAGCCTTCAGATTTCCTATGGAAGTTTTGAGCTCATTGTTTTCCCTCAGTACTTTTTCCAGGGATGCTAAGAACAACTAGCCAGCATCACGCTTCCTAGTGTGCCAAAGAAATTCAAAATTTAGCCGGGTATAGTGGCACATGCCTGTAACCCCAGCACTCGGGAGGCTGAGGCAGGAGGATCATTGAGAGTTCGAGACCAGCCTGTGCTACAAAATGAGCTCAGGGCCAGCCTGAACTACACAGTGAGACCCTGTCTCAAAGACAAACAAAGGGCTAGGGGATTTAGCTCAGTGGCACAGCGCCTGCTTGGCAAGCGCAAGGTTGTGGGTTTGATTCCCAGTACCGGGAAAAAAAAAAAAAAAAAAAGACAAAAAGACAAACAAAAACAAAAAATTCAAAACTTTCATGTACAGAGTCACTATATTCCTTACATCTCACAAGTGGTGAATTAGGGGAATCAAATGGATCTACATAGTATATTAGTTTAAACAGTTTGGGCCGAGGATTACCAGTATTCCTCCACAGAACCAGAAGGAGAGACCATGGTGTCTTTAGCATTCATCAAATTAGAGAGCCAACTCGAGGAACACCTAAAGCCATTAAAGAATTTCCTCATTATAATTCTGTTTCTTTAGAGCCACTCCTGGTACCCAAATGTGTATCAGTGTTTCACAGGAGAAACGGATATAACACAAGAAATAGAAATGTGTAAGAAGCTACAGGATTGGCTTACGATGGTCGCCCACAGAGTCGGATAAGAAGCGTGCAGAGGGTGTCTGCGTACTGGAGACCGACGGTGTCAGTCCGAGGCCTGGAGCTCACCACGTTGTCCCCCGCAAGTCCGAATCAGGAGGCCGATGGGTCTGTGAGGGAAAGCTGAACAGCCTGCCCTGGAAGCCAGGAGCTGAGGTCCGAGCTGAAGGCAAAGGCTGGAGCTCCTCTGAAGAACACAAGCAGCTCCCTCTTCCTCACTTCCCCTTTATACCACCCGGGTGAGGAGCCTCGGGGGAAGCGTGGTTGAGCTGATTTAGTTAAGCTGCTTTCTAAGCTGCTCAAGTTGACACAGTTGATCGTCACCACACTTCCAGTCTCCTGCCCTGCGGCCCCCTGTCCTTCTCCCCCAGGCAACCGAGTGAGCTAGAAAGCCTCTTCCCCCAGGTGAGTCACAGAACCAGAGCTCTTTTCTCCCCACGCCAGTCATAAACCCTGAGGCTGTTACTCCAGCTTCCCCTGCCTGTCTGTGTGGAAACTGGCCATGAAGACATTCCTGCCTCATACTCATAAGAAGACATGCTGTAACTGAGGGGCCAGAAACGCTGGGTTTCCCACGCCATCTACCTCCATTCACTCACACCCTCTTTTATCCAATCACATTTGCACAGGGCAACCCAGGCTTCATCAAACCTAAGCATGACGTGGGTCCTTCACACTGGGTCTCTGCGTCTTCAACCTGGAGTTCTGTGGTCATGTCAAACTATGCTAGAATAAATATGTTCTGTTAATCTGTTGTCAGTTTATTTCATCAGGACCAACTATCAAACCTGTAAGTCTAGTGTGGTGGTACAGGCCTGTAAATCTAGCATTTAGGGAAGCTGAAGCAGGAGAATCACATGTTCAAGCTCACCTTGGACAACTTAGCAAGACTGTGCAACATTTTTAAAAGGGCTGGAGATATAGCTCAATGGTGGAGCCTCCTTGGGTTCAATCCCCGGTAATGGAAAGACAGTCAAACCCACAGAGAGAAAGTGTGAACTTCCCTACACAGGCATTGTAGGATGGGGAGAAGGGACATTTAGATAGCTCACTGTGGGACGTGCAACGTACACTGCTCCCTGGGGCCCAGAGTGCTTCAGAAGCTCCTCTGTGCTGGAATGCTGGTAGAGCGGCTTTTCCGTGCAGCTGGAGTTGTCCAGGTGAGCCCCAGGGAAACAGAGAAGGACAGTAGAGACCGGAGGGGCAGGGATAGCGAGGGATGCTTGCAGGTGCATTTGTGTGCCCTCGCAGAGGTAGACTCCTAGCCGCCTGCTGTTCGTGTGATGCACTTTTTTAACTCTCCCCACTAGGTTGTGAACGTGATTCTGTGATCAGGAGTGTTCCACCTGTCCCATGAACATTTGCTATCTCTTTTAGAGGACTAATCCTAAGAGCTGACATCGACAGGGCATTTGCTCTTTGCCGGGCACTGTGGTGACTGTTTCAGGCTTTTGCTGGATATGGTTTGAGCATCTCTTTGTTGGGAGGCATACAGGAGGTGGAAGCTTAATCCAACTGTAATATTCGGAGGTGGAAGACTGCGGGGACCTTCAGGGAGAAGCTCCCATGATTAAAAACCCACAGAGCACAATAGAGGGTCCCACAAACATACCCCTTACTTTTCTACTGTAAATTTTGTACTTTAACATAATAATAGCTGGCCATGCATCTCAGCACAGAGATCCTGAGGGATATAGAAGCAAGCTGTGTGTTTACCCACCTGGCACAACAAAAGGTAAGGTGTGTGCATGTGTGCAAAGAACAGTTTTTGCGTATGTTTACCTGAACATCACAGAGAGTACAATACACCCACAGCACTCTACTCTAGGGTTGTTTTATTTATTTATTTTTTTGTCTTTTTGAGACAGGGTTTTGCTATGCAGTCCAGATTGGGCTTGGACTCACTTTGTAGCCCAGGTGGGCCTCAAACTTGCAGCAATTCTCCTGCTTCAGCCTCCCGAGTACTGGGATTACAGCCACGTGCCACCATGCCTGGTTAGGGTTAGTTTTTTTTTTTTAAAGTTCTCTTTTGATTTTTCTGGTACAAGCAGCTAAATTCAATACAATGGCACATGAAAAACCAGATTTGCAAGTTTTGGAGGAGGTCAAAAGTGAATCATCAGATTACTCATGCATGGATGATGAAGATGATCCATTATAGTAAAATACATGCTTTCATCACAGAAGAGCGGTGTGGGTATGCAGTAATAATAAAGATGATGATGATGACGATGACGACTTTGACACTGACCAGAGTGAGCCAGAGTTCCTCTGACAGTAAAATGGAGCAAGAATTGATTGATATATGGGGCTGGGGATTTAGCTCAGTGGCACAGCACCTGCCTGGCAAGTGCAAGGTTGTGAGTTCGATTCCTGGTACCAGAAAAAAAAACAAAAAAAAAAAAAACCAAACAAACAAAAAAAGAATTGATTGACACAAACACAGGGAATGCGACCTCCTTCATTCGGATGACAAAGAAAACAGCAATGTGAGGACACATTTAACTACTCAACATTTGCAAAATGGCCATGCAGTGATGGAATACTCCTAGGTAGAACTAGGTCCAAAAATATAGCGAGGGTCTTGGCAGGGGTGGAAGGTATTGGACAGAACGCCAGCACTGCCATTAGTGTTGGAAACTGTATCCGATGAAATGCGGCAAGACGCTGTGAAATACACAAAGGCTGAAATGCAGGTAAAACATTCTCTGTGCACCAGTAGCCATATTCAAACATGGATTTATCATGACAACTCACTAGCTGGTTTAGACATTTATCCTCAGCCATCAGGTCCTTATTCACATAGTGATAAACTGAACGATGTTGTGAAGAGACCTATTGCTCCCATCTCCTAAAGTAATTGGAATGTGACGTCGGACAGCTGGTTTACCAGCTTCCAATTGATGTTACACTTGCTAACAGAGCACAGGTAGACCAGCACAGGAACAAAGCACAAATTCCAAATGAAGTGTTGCAATTTCCAAACAGAGAATTGTATGGAACAAGCTTTGGATTTCAGAGAGGTTTATACTAGCCTCGTATAAGGCAAAGAAATCAAACTGGTACTGCTGAGGTCAGCATTGCACCCTGATGGAACTATCGATAGGGAAACCTCAACAAAACGGAAGCCTGGGAGTTGGGAGCCGCTGGAGCTGGAGGTTGGTCGTGTGTGAGGGCAGGACAGAGCCGGAGTGGCTCAAGCAATCATTATTGAAAAAAGCACCCTGCCTGGACAATTACAGTCTTTAGTCTCTAGGGAATGTTACCTCTCCTGATACTAACTTTGCAAGAGTGTGAAATAAACGCCCCTACTGTTGCAATCAGTCCTCTTGCCCACCAGGTAAGAGGTAACTCCACCTGAGCCAGCTCTTGTCTCTCGTTTTTATTTTTCTCATACCCACCGCTGCTTGTCTCTGGGGTACAATGAGAGACCAACGAGGTTCCCTTCACCTGAGATGGAAACTTTATACAACAAAACCAGAGTGGAGTAGATGTTGTTGATGAATTGTTACAGGCAGCTGAGTTAGAAATATTATAGGCAGTCAGACAGGGCCAGGCCCTCGAAGGAGCCAATACAGAAGACGAGATACCTTGTCAGTGGAGACTACTTGCTGCAGGCCAGACCTCAAGACAAAGATAAAACAAATGCACCCACACACTTCCCTAGGGAGGGGCCTCAGGGATTGATATTCTAAATAGGTAGCAGTCACCTTAAAAAAGCCAGGAAGAGTCACTAACCCAACCCCCTACAGAAAAGGCCCCTGATCTGTATTCATGGCTGCTGGCTACGTGACTTGCTTCCCCATTTGATCCCGATTTAGTCAATTTTACCTGAACAATTCTTACTGGCTGACCAGGGTTTTGTCCCGCCTCATGCCCAGGTTGTCGTTTCCCATCCCCTCCCACCTTGAACCCGCCTCACCTCATGGTTTTGCTCTATAAAATCCCTAGGAAAGATAGGGTCCTTGGCAACCCGCTCAGGTCCCCTTCTGTCCTTCTTGGACAGAAGCTTTCTTTCCCTCAATAAATATATTCTACTCTTAACCACCATTATGCCTAAAATCCATTCTTCAATTTTAGAGAACACGAACTCGTTCCAGATATCCCTCAGGTTGGGAGTTTCTTTCCCCTGTATCACTATCATGTCATTCGAAACACAGAGCATCGGCCAGCGGTTCATCCTAAGCTTGCGAGGCATAAATAGTTTACAAAGAAATCACAGGTGCAAAATACCATGGAGAAGTTTTCTTAGAGGACTGGGACTGCAGCTCACAAGAGGTCATTCACAGCAGAAGGAGAACAAAATGTTTCTGCCCAGGGAACTACGGGAAAAAATTGTGGTGCACGCTGGTGAGCGGACAGGTGAACAGGTGAGCGCAGCATCCTAAAGACCTACTACGACAACAGGAAAACCAAAGAGATGTCAGCTGTGCCCTGCAAGAAAGACCAGGAAAATAAAACGCACGTGCTATCAGTGTAAGGGATGCTTGTGTACGGAATATGCAGTTGTCACATGTGAAAACTGCTTTGGGTGTGACAGGTGAGGCAAAGGTTATTATTAATATTATTTTTTGAGGCAGGGTCTCACTATATAGTTTAGGCTGGCCTTGAACTCACTATGTGGCCCAGGCTGGCCTTGAACTCACGATCCTCCTGCCTCAGCCTTCCAAGTGCTGGGATTACAGGCAGGCGCCACTACGCCCAGAAACAAAGAATATTTCTTTTCTTTTCTTTCTTTTTTTTTTTTTGTCTTTTGAGACAGGGTCTCACGATGTAGCTCAGGCTGACCTTGAGCTCACTTTGTAGCCCAGGCTGGTCTCGAAATTGCAACAATCCTCCTGCCTCAACCTCCTGAGTGCTGAAATCACAGCCGTGTACCACCACACCTAGCCCCAAAGAATATTTCTGTGGTATATTTTTATTTGCATTTACATTGCAGTTTACATAGGTTTTTATTTCTGATGTCATCTCTTAGGTTTTGTAAACAAGTACACAGCTGATGTGAAAATGTTGACGTCTATTTTAAGCACTCATTATACATTTGACATTTTGTTTTATTGACATCCTATTTTACTATTATTTAGGTGTGATAATTGAAGTAAAGACTGATTTTTGTAGGGTGCTGTTGGTATTTTCACTGTAGTTCATACAGAAATTTATTCTGATGTCATCTCAGGTTTTATAAGCAAGTGTGTAGCTGATGTGAAAATGCGATGTTTATTTTAAATTTGCACTATATTAAGAGTTTGATACTTTATTTTGTTGATGTTTTATGTTCATGTTAACTACACATTGCATAATACAATAAGAATGTTCTGACAAAACAGCAAGGCCACTGAGATGTCAAGTGTGTCCTATAGAAAGACAAGGAAAGCAAAACACGTGTGCTGTCACTGTAAGCCATGCATGTGTATGGGACATGCCGTTGTCATGGGTGCAGACTGCCTTAGCTGTGATAATTGCAGTAAGAGTATGTTTTTGTAAAGTGTTATTGGTATTTTCATTGTAGTTATATAGGAATTTATTTCTGTTGTTGTCTTTTAGACTTTGTACACCAAAAACCAGTCAATGTTGAAAATTTTGATGCTTTTTTTATAAATACCCAATAAATATTAAAAATGCAAAACTTTACTTTTGCGATTTTTTCCTGTTAAGCACTCATTGCTAAATATAATAAAGCTCATAAAATTAAAATGAGGAATTTACTAATAGTCTTTTTTTTTTGTTTTGTTTGTTTTTCTCCGGTACCAGGAACCGAACTCACAACCTTGCGCTTGCCAGGCAGGCGCTTTTGCCGCTGAGCTAAATCCCCAGCCCCGAATTTACTAATAGAAATATTCTAAAGAAGTGTGGGTTTGACACACGCAAGGTTATGCCTCTTTATGACAAAAATATGTTATGCTCTTTTTTTTATTTTTATTTTTTTTGTTTTGTTTTTGTTTTTGTTTTTTTGAGACAGTTCAGTCTGGTCTTGAGCTCACTGTGCAGTTCAATCTGGTCTTGAGCTCACTTTGTAGCCCAGGCTGATCTCAAACTCGCAATTATCCTCCTGCCTCGGCCTCCTGAGTGCTGGGATTACAGGTGTTATGCTCTTTAAATCATGGTGGTTTTATAAAAAAAAAACCAAAACAGTAGTTGTGTGTGGTGGTGCATACTTATCATCCCAGTAATCTGGAAGGCTGAGGCAAGAGGATCCCAAATTTCAGCCCAACCTGGACAATTTAGCAATTTAGCAGTCTTGTCTCAAAATTTAAAACAAAGTTTTTTAAAGGGCTGGAGATGTGGCTCAGTATAAAGGCCCTGGATTCAATCCTCAGTGCCACAAAACTTCATAAATAAAAAAAGGAAAGGCAAGTGAGAAAAGAGGAGCACATGTACGTATGCCCTGGCTCTTGCCATGGGAAGTTCTGCACCATCGCAGGACTCCGTCAACAAAAAATCCAGCACCAGCCGGGTGTGGTGGCACATACCTGTGATCCCAGCGCATAGGAGGCTGAGGCAGGAGGACGGCAGTGAATGTGAGGCTGACCTGGGCTACTTAGTGAGTTCAAGGCCAGCTTGCACTACAGAGGGCAACTCTGCCTCAAAAACCAAGCCAAAACAAAAACGACTATTACCCGATACCTGCCAGCAACCAGGCATCTCCAGGACTAAGGCTAATTTTCAGATTCTCTGGGACAGCTCAGGCCCGAACAGTGTCAGCAGCAAGAATATTCCCTGAAAAAGCAGCTTTGCATTTTTGCGTGGCCCCTCCACCTTGCCACGTGAGCTGTAAGTCAGAGGCCTGTGCTGCTGGCTGGAGCCGCCCAACATGAAAGCTCATAGAGCTTTTGCCTGGACGTGGCCAGAGACGGCTCATCCTTCTAGATCACTCCCTGCGGCCACGGGAAGGAAGCAGGGCTCTCTGTAGGTCAGCTCCTCCGTTACTCACAGCATTCTCCAGGACTTGCATCACTTGGTAGCAGCACTCGACCCCCAACCCTCTCTGTCTGCTCATTTCAGCCACTGTCCATCCTGCACCCGCTAGGCCCGATCAGGCACAAAGCCGGCCTTGGTGGGGAGGAAAAGCTGTGTCCAGAGCTGCTCCTGATCCCGGTGCCAGAGGCGCTGTGCCAGCAGAACCCAGATCCAAGGGAGGTGAGGGCTTCAATCTGTTGCTCTGCCCTGCATTTCTCCGGGGGCCCGCCTCTCTGCTGGCCCCCACAGGCTGCTGCCTGGGTTTCTCCGGTGGTTTGTGCCTCGGAGGTGGCTCTGCAAGGGTAGATCTTACGCAAAGCCCAGCCACAGCCAGGCGAGGGCCGGGAGGGCCCAGAAACCGCAGCAACTGGGCTGTCTAGTGTTTGTGTGTGTGGGGGGGTTGTTTCTAAGCGACATTTAAAAATAACTTTTGCAAAAGTAATCCATGGCCCTTGTTGAAATTCAGAAAAGCAGAAATAAAATAAAATCACCAAGTGAAACTCCACCAACATTTTGGGAACGGAAACTGGTCTGCATCTTTTTAAATTTGAAATCTATTGCAGGCATGCTCATCGTAAGTTTTTAAAATTTTACATTTAGTTCAAAGGGAAATCCTCTCCTGCGTCAGGGCCCTCCCTCACCAGTGAATCCACCGCTCAGAAGCAACCCCTGTGAAACTGTTTGGGGTGGATCCTTCCAGAGCTTTTCTTCTTTGACTCTGTCGGCAAATGGGGTGAGATATTTTCATCAGCCCACACTCGCCTCACACTTTGCCGCAGACTTTTGGAGAGGGCGGGATCGTACCGTCTGAAAGGCAGCAGAGGGGTGATTTTATCAGTTCTACAAGTCTCTGGAGCTGCAGATGGGCCAGCCAGATGGTTTCACGGTGGGCAGTTCCCATGACCAGCAGGCTCAGCACCTTGTCAAGCTGTGGCCTGAAAATGTAGGGCCCCAGCCCACCATGGACAGGGCAACTGTGTCGTTCAGGCTTTTAAACCACAGCGCTCCCGGGCAGACGCCAGGTGCCTCCCTCCTGTCCTCGCTGAGCCCATGGGGGACGACAGCCCTCCTTCCCGTCGGGAACCGCCGAGCACTGTGTCAGGGCTCGGGCACATGAGGGCTGGAGCACTGTGCCCCCTCGTCGTTGGTCTCTCTTCTTCTGCCACACTGAAGCGCCCCGCTGACATGCGGCCACCACGGGGGGTGTGTGTGTGTGTGTGTGTGTAACAGCTTTACTGCGATATAGTTTGCATACCAAACATACAGTTCGCCCATTTAAAGAATATAATCCGGTGGCTCTTGGTATATCCCCAGAGTTGTGCAACCATCACCACAAGCAGCTCTGGGACGCTCACATCACACCAAGAGTGAGGCCCCCCCCCCAGGGGCAGCCAGTCCCTGCTCTCCTCAGTTCTCTTCCACACTCCGGGCAACACTCACCCACTTTCTGTCCTTACGAATTTTCCTATTCTGGGCATATTATATAAATGAGGTCTTATAACATGTTGTGTCTTGTGCCTGGCTGCCTTCACTGTAATGATTTAATGTGTGTGTGTGTGTGTGTGTGTGTGTGTGTGTTTGGTACCGGAAATCGCACTCACGACCTTGCTCTTGCCAGGCAGGCGCTGTACCACTGAGCTATATCCCCAGCCCCATTGTAATGATTTAAAAGCACATGCCGGGACTGGGGATATAGCTCAGTGGCATAAGCGCCTGCTTGGCAAGCAAAAGTCGTGAGTTCGATCCCTGGTACCGCAAAAAATAAATAAATAAAATAAAAGCACATGCATGTTGGGGCATGTGTCAGTACTCCACTACCGGTCACTGCCTAACAACACGCCATGGTAGGGGAGACATACGGTCAGATTTGAATTACTCATCACTGAAGCCATTTGGGTTATTTCCACATTTGGGCCCTTATAAGTAACGACGCAGTTAATATCCATGTCTGTGTGGGCTTATATTCTCATTTCTCCTGAGCATATACCTAGGAGTAGAGTGCTGGGTTATATAGTGATACAAACAAGCTAATAAGCCCACAAAAAGGCACTCAATATCAGTAGCCGGTAAGAAAACGCAAGTGAGCAATACAAACCCAGCCAGGGGTACACCTGTGACCCCAGCTACTCAGGAGGCAAAGGCCAGCCGGGGCTACTTAAGGAGACTTTGTCTCAAAATAAAATTTAAAAAGAGCTGGGGATGTAGCTCAGTGCTGAAGAGCTTGGCTGGCGTGTGTGAGGCTCTGGCTTCAACCCCTTGTACTCCTGTATATTAAACAACAAAAAAAGAGCTCTGTTTCCTTCCTGCGAGTGCAGGAAATGATCTTCCAGAAGGACAAGCCATAGTCTGGTCAAGTCCAGGCAAAAATGCACACAAAAGTCCCATCAGCTTTTACGTCGGGCAGCTCCAGCCAGAGGCGTTTGCTTCTGAGTTCACAAGGCAGATGGAGTGGCCTTAAGCAGGAGCGCAAAGCCAGAGCTGAGGGTGTAGCGTAGCCTTTGGAGCATAAGACTAATTTTGTCACCAAGGCACAAACATTCTTTAGGGTATTTCTATTGATGAATTATTAATTTTAATTTTATGAGTTTTATTATATTAAACAGGAAAAATACTTAACAGGAAAAAATCCCAAAAATAAAACATTGCGTTTTTAATATTTATTGGGTATTTATCAAAAGCGTCAAAATTTTCAACATTGACTGGTTTTTGGTGTACAAAGTCTAAAAGACAACAACAGAAATCAATTCCTAGGGGGTGGGGATTTAGCTCAGCAGCACAGCACCTGCCTGGCAAGTGCAAGGTTGTGAGTTCAATTCCTGGTATCGGAAGAAAAACAAAAACAAAAACACACACACAAAAGAAAGAAATTCCTGTATAACTACAACGAAAATACCAATAGCACTTTGCCAAAAAAATATCTTTACTTCAATTTCTAACATCAGGCAGTCTGCACCCATGACAACAGTATGCCCCGTACACTCGCATGGCTTACACTGACAGCACATGTGTTTTGCTTTCCTGGCCTTTCTGTCAGACACACTTCACATCTCAGTGCTCTTGCCGTCTTGTCAGGATGTTCTTATATTACTGTGTAGTTACATTAAATTTTTGATATGTATTGTGCATTTGGAACAGACATCAACATTTTCACGTCAACTACATACTTGCTTACAAAACCCAAAAGATAACATTAGAAATAAAGTCCTATATGAACTACAACGAAAATACCCATAGAACTCTACCATAAAAATAAGCTTTGCTTCAACTGTCACACCCAAGGCAGTCTTCACACATGCAACTGATAGCATGTGATTTTTTTTTTTTTTTTTTTTTGGTCTTTTTGAGACAAGGTCTCACTATGCAGTTCAGGCTGGCCTTGAGCTCTCTCTGTAGCTGAGGCTGGCCTTGAACTCACAACGATCCTCCTGCCTCAGCCTCCCGAATGCTGGAATTACAGGTGTGTGCCACCACGCCCGGCTCCTGATCTTTCTTGCAGGGCACAGTTGACATCTTTTTTGTTTCCCTGTTGTTGTAGCAGGTCTTTGGGATGCTGCACCTGCCTGTTCACCTGTCAGCTCACCAGCGTTCTCCACAATTTTTTCACTTAGTTCCCGGGGCAGAAACATTATGTTTTCCCTCTGCTGTAAATAATGTCTTATGAGCTCCAGTCCCAGGCCTCTAAGAAAATTTCTCTGTGGTATTTTGCACTTGTGATTTTCTTTGTAAACTATTTATTCCACGCAAGTTTAGGATCAACCACTGGCCGATGCTTTGTGTTTTGGATGACATAATAGTTGCCGCACAACTCATCAACAACATCTACTCCACTTTGGTTTTGTTGTAGAAAGTTTCCATCTCAGGCTTCCGTTTTGTTGAGGTTTCCCTATCAATAGTTCCATCAGCGTGCAATGCTGACCTCAGCAGTACCAGCTTGTTTTCTTTGCCTTATACGAGGTCAATATAAATCTCTCTGAAATCCAAAGCTTGAACCACACAATTCTGTGTGTGGAAATTGCAACATTTCATTTGGAATTTGTGCTTTGTTGCTGTGCTGGTCCACTTGTGCTCTGTTAGCAAGTGTAACATCAATTGCAAACTAGTAAACCGGCTGTCCAGTGTCACACTGCAATTAGTTTGGGAGATGGAAGCAACAAGTCTGCTCACAACATCATCTGATTTATTACTACATGAATAAGTCTTTGCATCTACAAGGGCATACATTTTTATGTCATATTTTGACCCATCGCTTTTCAGTAAGTCATTTACATTCCTGCGATCACCATAAGAAATCCCTGCTAAGTACAGCTGGCCTGTGAATGCTTTCAGTTCAGCTGGTGAGTTGTCATGATAAATCCATGTTTGAATATGGTTGTTGGTGCACAGAGAATGTTTTACCTGCATTTCAGCCTTTGTGTATTTCACAGCGTCTTGCAGCATTTCATCGGATACAATTTCCAACACTAATGGCAGTGCTGGCGTTCTGTCCAATACCTTCCACCCCTGCCAAGACCCTCGCTATATTTTTGGACCTAGTTCTACCTAGGAGTATTCCATCACTGCATGGCCGTTTTGCAAACGTTGAGTAGTTAAACGTGTCCTCACATTGCTGTTTTCTTTGTCATCCGAATGAAGGAGGTCGCATTCCCTGTGTTTGTGTCAGTCGGTTCTTGCTCCATTTCACTGTCACAGGAACTCTGGCTCACTCTGGTCAGTGTCACAGTCGTCATCATCGTCATCATCGTTGTTATCGCTGCATCCCCACACCGCTCTTCTGTGATGAAAACATGCATTTTACCGTAATGGATCACCTTCATCATCCATGCATGAGTAATCTGATGATTCACTTTTGACCTCCTCCAAAACTTGCAAATCTGGTTTTTCACGTGTCATTGTGCTGAATTGGGATACTTCTACCAGAAAAATCAAAAGAGAACTTTTTAAAAAAAACAAAAACAAACCCTGGAGCGGTGTGGGTCTATCAGACCCTCTGTGATGTTTGGGGAAACATACGCAAAACCAGTTAGATGGCACATAAAGGTGTGTCCAAATCTATTTTGCCACTTTCGCACAGGTGCACTCCTTGCCGTTCAGCATACCAAGTGGGTAAACACATAGACTGCTTCCTGTATCCCTCAGGAAAAGGCACTGAGAATCACAGCTGGTTACTAGAAAGCTACAATTTTACCGCGGAAAAACGATGGGTCCTCTGGACCCAGGCTTATGCCCTGAGGCCTAGGTAGAACACGTGGGAAGACTTAGCATGTTTGAGGACCTGGGTTTGATCTCTGACACTGAATCAGGAGGGAAAAAAAAGGGAGAGAAAGAAAAGAAAAAATTTTTTAAGGAATATGCTTGCTTCGAACCTTGGTGAGGCCTTGAGGATACAGCATTGTGTAAAGAAGACACCATCACCTGTCCCTCTGGAACTGACATACTACGCAGGGCCCACTCTGCTCCCAGGAGGAAGCCACGCGTACCTACTGGCTGCAGTGGGCTGGGGAGATGAATGCGAGAGCCGTGGAGTGACCAGCGCCCAAGGAGAACTCCTGTGGTGAGCGCTGTGAGACGTGGGGATTACTGATACCCTTGGAGTATCACAGCATCCCCGTCACTATACTCTTGCCGTATAACACATTTGATCTTCCGTGTTTAAGAAATCTTTGCAGAATGAATAAATTTAATCCTCACAGCAAATCTGCGAGGTAGCTACAATTATCACTTTATTACAGGGATGAGCAATCAAAGCCCGAGAGAGGTGACTTTTCCGCATCACACACCCTAGGCAGAGCTTGGCTTCTCCAAGCTCACATACAAGTCTGTAGGTTCACCCACTGTATCCGTTTCTTCCCTCATTTACTTATTTGGGTTTTTTGAGACAGCGTCTCACTACGCAGTTCAGGCTGGCCTTGAAGTTACTATGGACTCCAGGCTGGCCTCCAACTCATGCCAATCCTCCTGCCTCAGCCTCCCAAGTGCTGGGCTTACAGCCACGTGCCACGGCACCGCATTCTGTATTGATTTCCTTCTTTTGCTGCAACAACTTTCTACAAATTTAGTGGTTTAGGAAAACACAAATTGATTGTCTTAATATTTTGGAGGTCAGAAGTCCTCAAATCAAGGTGTCAGATACCTTGTGCTTCTTTTTGGAGGTTTCAGGGTAGAACTGGTGCTATGGTTTGGGGCTTATTTTGCAAGGGGAACAATATAATACAGGACACATATTTTATAAGATTATTTATAATAGTCACCCAAAAAAATGATATACAAAAGAGTGCAGGAAATCTGTCCACACACTGAGACCAAGGAATCCAGCCGAGGGCCTGAATCCCACAGAAACGTCCTGCATGAGTCCAGCTGAAGGCCTAGAGCTCATAACAATGCCTCCCACGAATGAAACTCGAGGCCCAGAGCCCACGACAACGTCTCATGCAGGGCTGTTTCACGGATCTGTGCTGGGAAGGCCCAAAGGTCAGTGGTGGAATCTAGGAAGTCTGTGCCAGCGGGATGAAGGATCTGTGCTAGCAGGCTGAGGGATCTGCACTGGAGCCAGGAAGCAACGCTTGGAAGAAGCAGAGCTCCCCCGGAAGGT
>NW_004955493.1:851758-852932 GCF_000276665.1 Chinchilla lanigera | reverse complement strand
AAGGTACCACAGCCATCCTCAGCAGCAGTGAGGTCCCGAGCTCCTCCGATGATCAAGATGGCCGACTGAGCTCCCATCAGGGAAGCCAACGCAGCAAGCTTTTCTAGGAGACTGGCAGTGCACCATCTTCCCCTCCGTAGCCAGGAAGCGATGCTCAGAGTGAGGCCCAGAGCTCCCCAAAGTGAACCGAAGCTATTCTCAGTGCCAACAAGGCCCCGAGCTCCTCGGAGGATGAAAACAGCCAAGTTCGTCAGGAAAGCCAGCATGACGAGCTCCTCCAACAGAACCAACAGCTCCTCACAGCTTCTACCAGCTCCAACAGCCTCTCTCAGCTCCCAACAGCCTCCTTCTCCTTCTCCAGTTTTGCCTCTTATGCTGCTGGCAACCGTCCCCAGGTGGGCCTTGCACACCCAGCGCCACGCTTGCTCAGTTCAGCTGGGGGTGGTAAGTCACCACTAGTGGTCAGTCCACTAAACTGGTTTCCAGCTTACGGAGGCACTAACTGGTCTGTGGCTGTATTGCTCCGATTTCTCCTACCTCCGCCCGCAAACATCTCCTCTAGTTCCCGCCTTCCGCTGCAAGGAAGGAGCCTTGTGACTCGGCCGGGACCACCTGGAAACACACGCTGCTCTCCGCACCTGAAGACGCTTCACGCAGTCACACCTGCAGAGTGCCGGGTCCGTGGGTCTGGACGCGGCGTCTTCGGCGGCCTCCCCAGTCCCTGTGCCCACTTACCCAGCCGGCTTCAGAAGCCCGGACTTTGTTTGCTATCATCCTCAAACATATAAGGAGATGGATAACCCGTCTAAGGTGAAATCAGGAAGAGTAAACGGGCAGCGTTTAAAACTCCCGAGGTAAGAGAAAGGAATAGAAGTTGAGCGTATCCAAAGACTTGAGTTTTACCCACAGCGCTCTTTTTTCAGTTTATGAAGATCTAAAGCAAATCTGCAAAGTACCAACAGTCAGGAGTGGCGGGGACGGTGCGCGTGTCGCGCTCTGTTTTCTCCAAGGGACGGCTGGTCTGCGTGGAAGACCCGGGGCGCTGGCGGGACACCTGGCCGGACACCTGCCCCAGCATCTGGCCCGGCACCTGGCCCTCGTCCCCAGGCGCCGGCTGGGAGGCGGGACCGCGGCTCCGCGCGTGCGCAGATCCGCACCGTCCGGCGGCTCCCGC
>NW_004955493.1:833656-851253 GCF_000276665.1 Chinchilla lanigera | reverse complement strand
TTTTTTTTTTTTTTTTTTTTTGTTAAATAAACGCGGAAGGGAGGGACGGAAAGGAAGAAACTACCGAGCAAACCCGCTCACTCGCTAGCCCAGTGCACAAACCTCTCACACACAACCTCCATTCCTTTAAAATAAAACTAAACTGCTCCCCTTTTGCAGGGACTGCAACTTTGATACTGTTGAAAACTTCCCAGCAGGATGCCGGAGTCTTATTTAATGCTCCGAGGCTTAGGGCCACAGGGAGTGGATCTTTTATTTCTGGAGGACAAAAGTTAGGGGTGGAGGAGCACGCGGTGCCAGTGGTCTGGGGCAGCTTCTCCAAATCCTCCCTGTGACAGAGTAGTCATCTCACCTCACCTCGTGTTAGTCATAGCCCAGTTTCCTCGTCAATAAAATGACGGTAATGAATCCTATCGTAAGGGTGACCCCAAGACTCAAATATGATCATATAGATGAAACCCTGCAAGGCGTCAAGCACTACAGACATAAAAGATGATTACTGATCTTCTTTAAAATTATATACAGTCGGGCTTGGTGGCGCACGCCTGTGATCCCAGCACTCGGGAGGCTGAGGCAGGAGGACCGTTGCGAGTTTGAAACCAGCCTGGGCTACAAAGTGAGCTCAAGGCCAGCCTGAATTGCACAGTGAGACCCTGTCTCAAAAATAATAATAATAAAAAATTATATGCAGATATAACAAATAGACCTAGCGGAGAGAAGCACTTTTTTCAGCTCCTGCACAAACCGTGCTCCCTGCTCCCCAGGGAGAACCATATTCAGCGCTGGCGGCCGCAGCTGGTCGGCCCTGCGGTCATGCTCTGCTCGGCCAGTAGCCGTGCGCCGCGGATGACACACACACCCGGGCTGTTACACGGCGCTGCCCGGCACCCGCAGCGGTACCAAGGCGGAGGGAGGCGCGTGTCCGCGGAGGGCAGGGCCGGACTGAGAAATTCCGGGGCCGAACCCTTGACGGGGACGGTGATCACCGCTACCGCTCATTAACAAACGGCAACACCGCCAAATCACGAGGTATGACCGATGACACCTCCTCTTCCCCGTTACGACTGTATGGGTACTTCTGGGAGACATTTAACTGCTCACAAATTTCTTCGTTCTTTTCTGGTACAGAAGCTTGTGTCTACTGGGCTGAGTAATCTCCAAAAGCACAAGCCTGGGACCCAAAGGGCCACACTGGGCCGGCAGAAGCCCGAGTCTGGTGTTTCTTCAAGCCCAGCGCAGCGCTGCGGAAGGGGGTGTAACTCAAGACTCCCGCAGGACCCCAGGACGCGCCCGGAAAAGCCCGGCCAGCCCCCGGAGGACCCGCGGTCCCGGAAGCAGGGGCAGCCGGCGCAGACTCCGAGCGCGTCGCCCGCCTGCGCACGCGCGCTCCTGGACCAGGGTCCAACCCCGTGGGGGGAGGGGAGGGGCCAGAAGGGGGCGTGGCCAGGGCCGAGGGAAAGGCCGCAGGGGCGGGGCGGGACCTAAAGGGAACCGCAAGGCCAGTTGGAGAGAGAAACGGAGGGTGGGCTCGAGAGCAGGCCTGGGGGACAGGAAGGGGACGTAACCATAGCAGGGGAGAATCTGGGGATGGGGCAGAACTAGGTATAGGCTGGAGAAGCCTGGAAGGCGGAGCGCGCTTTGAGGGGGCGAGCTTATTAGTAACCAGGCCAGACAAGCGGCTGCGCTTCCAGCCCGGGGACGGGCGGGGCGGGGCCGCGGCCCGTCCACAGGGGCAGGGGCGGGGCCAGGACTTAGGGGCGGAGCTATGGCTCCTGGCATAGCCAAATCCTGAAGGCGGGGCGGGGCGGGCGGAGCCGGGACAAGAACAGCCTCGGGGCAGGGGCGTGGCCATAAACTTAGGGGCGGAGCCATGGCTCCCGGGCGTGGTCAAATCCTGAAGGCAGGGCGGGGCCCGGACAGGGCCTGCCGCGGGGCAGGGGCGTAGCCAGGATGTAGGGGCGGAGCCATGGCTCCCAGGCGAAGCCGAATCCTGAAGGCGGGGGTGGGCGGAGCCAAAATTTAGGGGCGGAGCCATGGCTCCTGGCGTAGCCAAATCCTGAAGACGGGGCGGGGCCTGGACTGGCCAGCCGCGGGGCTGGCGCGGCCAGGACTTGGGGGCGGAGCCATGGCTCCCGGGAGTGGACAAATCCTGGAGGCGGGGCGGGGCCTGGGCCCACGCGCTGTACGCCGGCGTGCGCGTGGCAGGGCAGCGGCGATCAGAGGCTCTGCCCGGCCGCCTGCAGAGGCTGCAGGCCTAGCAAGTGCAGGGCTAGGCCGAGCAGGCCGAGAAGCAGCAGGAGCCCGAGCAGCATCCGCGGAAGTGTCCGCGCCGCGGAGGCTGGGGGCTGCCGGCTCGTGGACTGTATGTAGCGCTCCACGGAGTCGGCGAAGCTGAACTTGTCCGGCGTATAGCCAAGCTGAGCTCGGGCCTTGGCGATCTGGAAGGTGTGCGTCACGGCCACCGACAGCACCTGCGGGAGAGGTGGGGCGGCGGCCGGCTAGCGCGAGGGGTGAGCATGCTCCGCCTCGTTATTTAGGGAGAGGAGAGGGCAGAGACTGCCGCTCCGTCGTGGAGATTTGGAGGAACTCGGCTGCTGCGTCTTGTCTCTGCGATGCCCCAATTAGGGGGCATTTCCCGCTGCTCTTCGCTCACACATCCGCATTTCCTTGGGGGGTGACGCCTCAGGATGACTTCTGTACCTCTCCAGGCCCGCTGAACTCAGCCGTGTATACACAGAACTCCTGGTCGCTAAGAGGCAGAGGTGCTACCTCTGCACCTCCCGGCCTTAGACGGTGTGGACCTCAGGAGGCCTGGATGCCTACACTCTTGGATATTCCCTAGGAGAAGCTCAGCGTTCTGCCTGGGGTCTGCGTATGGCGCCTGGCAGGTGGTTCTAGCTTCCTCCCCTTAGCCCAAGACCAGCTGTGGGGTGGGCCTCAGGCACAGCCTCCAGCCCTCCTGGCTGTTAACTAAGTGTGCCTAAGAGAGATTCTCTCCAAGGTCTGAGTTGGATTTCTCTACCAGTTGGCCCGAGGCCTACTGAGTTCAAGGGTAATGACAGCTGTCAGTTATGGAGCACATACTCTGTTTGACCCGGCTAAGTCCTTTATATTTCTTACATCATTTTCTCCTCAGCAGCATTTCCTCTCTGCATATTAGGAAATTGAAGATCAGGGAGGTTAATGACTTGCCCAGGGTCACAGAGGAGCAGCCCATGCTAGCCTGTGTTCTTCACCCCCATGCTGAGGCCTGAAGATCTCCCACCTGCCTCATTCCGTCACCTCTTGTTCCTCAGATGAGCTCTGGGGAAGAGCCTGCTGGCTGCTTGAGTCTCCCACAGCACTGAAGCAGCCCCTGGGATCAAGCTGTCAGGCCCTGGTCTTGGAGAATTTAGTGGGAAAGGGAAAGGGGTCAGTTCTTGTCCATTTTACCCTAGCTGGTCATTTCAGGGCTTTGGGGAGTGCAGAAGTAGCCTTGTTCCAGCTGAGTTTATAGTCACCTCTGTTACTTGGCATATAATAGGTGCTCAATAAATGATGCATGGCTCTAAAATCAACCTAGAAGGCTGGTTGTTGTGCCACAGACTGACCAGCAGGGGACACATAAGCCACAGCCCTCAAAAACTTCCTCAGCTCATTAAGGATCCTTTTGTCACTGAGCAGAACAAGGAAATCCACGATTTAGACAAGAGGGTCAAGTCCCTGCCTGAGCAATTCAGTAGCATCTTGGCAACTACTTTGCATGGGTGGGATTCCTGCTGCATTTCACAAGCTCGTGGTTGAGTTTGGAATCATTTAGGGGAGCATGGGAACCCCAGTATCACCTGATTATTTCACTGTGTGTCTTACGTCCTCCTCTGTAATGGACATGCTCACAATGTACGACTCAAGAGCAGCAGTGACGATTAAACGGCCTGAAAGGACTGGGCCTAGCGGATCACCACTCAACAGAGGTCGCTATTGTCATCCTGCATGGCTCAAAGCAGAAATCGTAGGGGGCTGTGCCCGCTCCACCCCCTCAGGGAGCACTGGGTGTGGAGTCTGAACCTGATCCCGGTGTGGTTTGACCTTAGACAAGTGACTAATCTCTCCAACGGCCAGTTTCTCCTCATAAAGCGCAGGTCATAATATTTTTGCCTTCCCTAACTTAGCAGGATATCAGAGAATAAAGTGAAAGAGTGGGCTGGAAAGGGCTTTCCATATGACCCCAGACACCACCCGTTGCTTTACTGTTTATAATCTGCATTTAAAAAAGCCTCTTTTAAGCTGTATGTGCTAAGCAAATGTAAAACTGCATCATGACTCTGAGAGTAGCGAGATTAGCACTCTGTACCGCACAGTAGGTGCGCAGTACATACTTACTGTCTCGTACACGCAGATTAGGGACCTAGCGTCCCCGGGCCTAGAGCGTGTGTGCACGTGACTGCACAGAGGGTGATCGTGAAGATCACGGAGCTGCCTTTGGGAAGCTGAGCCGAAACACCAGCCACGAGGAGGGATGGACTGGGAGCTGTCGCCCTTCAGACCCAGGCGGCACCGCCTGAGCCAGAGCCCAGCAGTTGGGAAGGTTCTAAAGGAGCTGGCGCTGGACTGGGCCGCCTGGAAGGTCCCGAGAGCACAGACAAAGCGGGGAGAGGGCAGAGGGGCTGAAAAGGAAAGGAGCGAAGGGAGCCGTCCAGGGCCCACTTACCTCGCTGCGGGTGAGCAGCAGGGGGACGCTGCCGACCGGTCTCAGGGCCAGGTGCAGGTACTCGATCACGGCGGCTGCAGGGAGAGGGACCCGTGACCCGGGATCTCACTGCACGCAAACTTCAGGGAGGCCTTGAGGGTGGGCTAACTGGGGGCGCTATTTCCTTCTCTGGGGTCCCTCTAGAAAAGTCACTGGATTCCTTTACATCAGCAGCAAATGCTGGGGTGCCTGGCTAGCTGGGAAGTACATCCACAAGCCCCGCGTTATTACAGTAACGTTAAAGGACTGAGATCTGAGCAGATTCGGAGTTTCTTTGTGGTTTGTTCTACTTCCGGTACCAGGAATTGAACTCAAGACCTTGCTCTTGCCAGGCAGGCGCTGTGCCGCTGAGCTAAATCCCCAGCCCCAGGTTAGGAGTTATAAGTCCCTCTCCTATTCTACTGTGCTCCCTCAGGAGGGGCAGTTCGGAGCCGCGCTTCTCATCCTGGGCTGCACATTGGGCTTCCCTCCCACCGCGCCCTGCGGGCCTTGCTGTCGCGGGTCCTGGGGTGTGACCGAGGCTGATATTTTTATTTTCTGTTTTCAAAGGTCCAGGTGAGGCTAATGTGCAGTCAAGGTGGAGAAACACAGCCGTCGCCTGCACGCCAGGAACCGGAAGTGCACACACCATCCCTGCAGCAGCCCTCGCTGCGGCCCAGGGCCAGGCGCGTCAGTCGCCGCACAGGGGCTGTGCTGTGCACGAGAAGCCGCCTGAGCGTGTGCTCTGGGGAACAAGTGTACGAACCCTTGTTTCCACTGGCAACATCCCCGTGCCTTTAAAACACAGCAGATCTGGTCAAAGGGGTACCGGGAGCACCCCCACTGGTGACTCGAGGGCCACCCGTCCCCTGCTCCGGCCATGCCGTGCCAGGTGCCTGCTCTCTCCCAGCTGGAAGGGGGCGGGTGCTGGGGTGAGAATGGAGGGCAGCGGCGAGGACGCTGCGGTGGGGGTGGTGCAGACACTGACCTTCAGGGTGAGGAGGATCACCTAGGGTTAAAAATGGGGCCTTGGCACGTCCCAAAGCAGCCCTAACTTCAGGGTGACCCCCCCTTGGGGGACAGGCCAGCCCCAGGGCCCCTTCCCCGCTTGTCTGGCATGACGCCGGCCAGCACGGGAAGCGGAGCTGGCCATGCCCGGTATCCGAGCTGCTCCCCACTTCTCACCGCGGCACCGCAGCCGGGTCGCTGGTGTCTCAGAGCCTTGGTCTCCTCATCCTTACAATGGGCCAATCATGCAGGCCTTGCAAGTGGATCAGGGTTTAAACAAGGGTCAAGACCACGGCGGGGACCATGGTGCTGAGTGTTGGGGCCTGCGCCCCTCCATGGGCAAGGCAGGGCGTGGCAACTCTGGGCCTTGATCCCCATCTGCCTCCCGCTACTCCTGGCCCTGGGGGTCAGATCAGGTAAGCTTGCCTTTGAGCATACCTGTACCGGGTGGGCTTTTGCACACATGTGCCTTTCCTTACCTGTCAGGTAAACCCAGGAAGTAGGCACCTGGACCCAGGGCTGGCGGTGCCCCAGCTTCTCAAACTGCAAGGGAATATGGTCTGGATGAGCGTTGTCCAGGGGCTGGTGTGGAAAGACCACCTGTCTCTGTGACCCACACTGGCAGACTCCCCATTAGCCCACAGGAGCACCCCCGAAGCCAGCCCCAAGTCCGCACCAGTCTTGAAATCTACTCCTAAGTGTGTTTTGGTGGTGTGTGCCCTGGGATCATTCACATCATTTGATTATTATTTACATCTGCCCACACCTAAGGACACGCAGGCACTTAAATGGCATCTGGTTTGACCTTTCTACTAAGGGGGAGAGCAGCAAGTGGGAGAAGTGGCTGCCGAGGCGCGAAGGGGAGCAGGCTGGCACGGGCTGAACTGAGCTCCTCACTGCCATGAAACTCTCCAGGTCAAAAAGGCAGACCATGACAGGGGCTGGCAGGACAAGGAGAAACTGGAGCCTCCTGCACTGCAGGGGACACGAGCATACTGCAGCTGCTTTGAAAAAGAGGTTGGTAGCTCCCCTAAAGATTGCAAGCACAGAGCTACCTGCAACCCAACACCCTCCTGGGTGTATATCTAAGAGAACTGAAAACAGGTCCACACAAGTAGTCACTGCACACTATCTACAACAGCCCAAAAATGGAGAACCCAAATTTCCATCCGCTGATGGACAGGTAACAGGTGATATAGCCATAACAGGCAGTGTTTCGGGCAATTAAAAGGAATGGATACCAACAGGGTACATGCCACAGCACAGATCAAACCTGAAAACTAAGAGAAAGAAGCCAGACACACAAGGTCCCACACTGTACGTTTCCGTTTATAGGAAATGTCCAGAATAAGAAAATCTACAGACAGAAAGATCTGTGGCTGCTGGGGTTGGTGTTACTGGCTGCTGATAGGTACGGGTTTGTCGTGGTTTTTATGAGGATGATGACTTGTTTTAAAATTAATGATGGTGATAGTTGGACAACTCCGAATAAACTAAAAATCGCTGACTTGTATGCTTAAAATAGGTGAATTTCAAGGTTTGTGAGTTATATCTCCATAAACTTGTGATCTTAATAAAACAAACTAAAACTTCTGTGGGCTACCCGAGCTGGGAGGACAAAGGATCTCTTTTGCTGGCTACATCAGGCTGGCTTTGCCTTGTCTGGAAGGTGACTTTGCTTTTTTTTCGTTTGTCTTTTTTTCTGGTACCAGGAATCGAACTCACGACCTTACGCTTGCCAGGCAGGCGCTGTGCCACTGAGCTAAATCCCCAGCCCCCTAGAAGGTGACTGTGGGGAGTGTGTGAGCTGGAGGATAGGGCCTGTAGCCCAGGATTTCTGCTCCATTCCATCAAGGCAGGCCTGGCCCCCAGGAGGCGTCTGTGGGCGGCTAAGACAGGAGGCCAGAGTTGTCACAGGAGCCCAGGGGCTGAACCCCTTCCTTCGTGCTTTAGGCATCTTCGACATACCTCTTTTAGGGCCTCCACACCCAGGATGGTGGAGCACAGCGCAGGCTGGGGAGGTGGCTCAGTGAGAGAGCACTTGCTTGTGCTTAGCGTATGCAAGACCTTGAGTTCCATCCCTAGCTTGGCAAACAAAGCAAAGCAACAGCAAAACCCCCAGAGGGCTAGAAGCTGATACAAATCAGGGAGCAGGTAGTTCTCCTGTGAGCTCCTCTGATTGTCCCGGAAGTGGGGAAGGATGAGGGGGACAGAGACGGGGTTCGACACTCTCACTGTGAGGGGGGCTGCTGTCCAGACACCTACCAGCGGGGCCATCCACTCAAAGAGGTTGACACTCTCCCCGTCGTTGATGTAGTACGCCTGCCCACTCTGGGGGGACACGAGGGAAGGAGGACAGTGAGGCGACTGCCCGCCAGCCTGACCCCACCCCTCTGATGGCTTCAACCCCAGCCCTCGGGCCCAGGGACAGGCCACTGTACATTCTAGGGCCACCAAATTGACAAGCTTTGTGACCCAGATTAAGTCAATCAAGCTTTCTGTACCTGTTTCTTCATCTGAGAAATGGGAAGATACAATGGACTCTCCCTCTTGGGCTGTTTAGCTTGAACGTGACATCTACATCAATGCTTAGTATTTGGTGGCTGTTGTTTTGGAATCAGCACACCAACTTTGCGAGTCACCGTGAAGAGCTAACGATGCCTTCTGAAGGTGCCTCCACCCTCACCCCAGGGTCCCTGGCTGACAGTCCTGCCAGCCATGTAAAAGGAGGAAAGACATTGGGAGCGGGGCTGGGCCTCCCCGTGGGAGGGCTCACGGGAGACTCACAGCCGCGTAGCCCCGGGCCGCGGTGAGCGCCTCCGCGGCCAGCACGTGTGCCTGCACCAGGTTGCGCACGTGGACCCAGTTCATCCTCGCCCTGCGGTCCCCGAAGCGGAACAGGAACATCCTCTTCTTGATGTGGCTCTGGCGAGAGGGGAGCGCGACGGACGCAGACTGAAGCGGGGACGCGCTGGGCTGGGCCCCGCGTGCTCAGGGCGCCAGGCCTTCGCGCCCAGCCGGGGTGTCTGGTGCCCTCCCCCTGTCTCCACTCGGCCCGAGCGCCGTCCACTTTCCCACCTTTGCTCACCTGCCACACGCAACCCGTCTGCAAATCTGCTCGGCCATTTGCCCAGGACCCAGCCACTCCTCACCTGTGGGCTGCCACCCGCCTCGCGCGGGGCGCCTGAGCGTCATCCCTCCAGCCTCACCCCTGCATCTGAGCTCTGCACAGCTGGGGCATCCCTCAACCCTAAGCCGGAGACCAGGTCTCTGCTCAGCTGGGAACACTTCTGCCACGTGAAAGCTGGAGCTCTGACAATGGCCAAGACGCCCTTCCTGGTCAGGCCCCAGATACTCCGTGCCTCTGTCACCCGCTGACACCCCTCGGGTGCTCACTGCCACCGCCCCTCGGCCACCGCACTGCTCTAGACCACCTCATCTGCCAGTGACCCTGTAACTCAACGATAGTACCCATCGCCCAGGGAGAACTGAGGCCCCACGAGGCAGGAGTCACCTGGCGGTTCACTGACCTATCCTAAAACCTAGAACAGCCCTGAGCACACAGTGAGAGTTCAGTAAATATCTGTCACCCGAATAAATGGGGGACAGTCATTGAGGCTGACCCCCACCTTCCCTGAGAGCTTGGCCAATTTTAAAAATAAAAAATAGAGACAAGCCCTCGCAGAAGCTCACCCTTACACTGCAAACCAGAGCATCGTTCCCGGGGTAACTTCCCATGGCTCCCTAGGACCTTGTGCTTCCAGACTGGATTCAGCCTCAGGGACCTCTTGCTGCTTGCTGCCCTGACCAGGCACTTTCTCATTTCTAGTTTGTGCCCAAGCTGCGCCCTCCCTGGCCTGTCTTCTCCCGAGCACCCCAGCTCCCCGTGGACCCCTTCTGCTGGTTCCAAACAGGTTCCTCCGGGAAGCCCTCTGCCCCCCTATGCCCGGCCCACGCTCTTTTCCCGCTATACTGCCTCGCCACCCCAGAGCTGACGTGCATTCTGCCTCCCTGACTAGAACGTGGGGAATGCAAGGGCAGGGCCTGGAGCCCCGTGTAGCTATACTCCCAGCATCTTGCCTTTTTAGCAAGAGCTGTTCTGGAGACTCTGGTATGACAGGGGCCCCTAGCCCTCAGGGAGCTCACAGGTGAACGCAGGTGACAGATTCTGTCTCCTTGGGGCCACAGCTCCCTTTCCCCTCACCGTGCCAGGCCTGGCCGGCCCACACCAGGAGCTCCGATCCTGGCGGGCCTGAGGGGGCCATGCCTGGTGGGGGCAGGGGTGGCTCCAAGAGCCCAGGGTCCCAGGCCCAGGAAACTGTGCCCGCAGACCCACGCGGTCCCCAGGGGCTGGGGAGGTCCGATCAACGTGTGCATGAGCCTGGCTCCCTCTGCCTCAGGTCCCAGGAGGCCGGGACAACCCTACCGCAACTCGGGGCAGGTGTTTCTGCTCTTCAGGGCCGTAAATCCCCGGCGGCCGGAGGACACAGGTCCGAAGAGTTCCTCCTCCTAGGACACAGGGGAGTAGTCAGGGGCCGGGAGGGGAGCTGGCAGGGAGCGGGCGCACAAGGCCAGTGGTGCTTTCTGGCCCTTACTGAGTAGGGAGAGCCCAGTGTAGCCATCCTCTGCTGCTAGCACCCCGCCTTCCTTCCGGGAACTCCGCCCTTGCTGCACATGCCCTGCAGGGGGTGCTGTCAGGACGAGGCCTCCGGGTGCTCTCCCCAGGAGTGACTCTGAGCACCACTGCCAGCGGGACCCGAAAACCTAGGAGAGGGTCTCCCCAAGGAGGCTGGTCGTCAGCTCCCGCCAGCAGGTCCCTCGGGCTGCCCCAATCCTGGAGGTCACACTTTTGGAAGTCTTTTCCAGAGGCTATGCCACATTCCTCTTGTTCCCTTTTCCCAAGAAAAGTTCCCTTTTCCTAAGTAGTAAGCCAGGGCCGGTGTCTCCACGTTGTAATAAAATACCCAGACAGCTACGTCCCTCAACACCCTCACTCTGCGAGGAGGCCGGTGGAGGTGGGGAAATGGCGCCACCCAGCACGTCCATGTTCTAGAAACTGAAGGTCGACCTTATCGGAAAAAGCGTCTTCATGGCTGTATTAAGGGTCTCAGGTGAGATCACCCAGCTGAGCCTCACATCCCGTGACAAGTGTCCTTAGAGTGGACTCAGAAGAGACAGAGGAGAGGAGAGGATGGAGGCAGGGAGTGCGAGTCTGTGGGACCCGCCAGCAGCTGGAAGAGACAAGGAAGACCCCACCCAGCCTTCAGGGGGAAGCAGCCCGAGGACGTCCCAGAAGGCTCCCGGGTGCGGAGAAGGGACTCAAATGCTGTTTTAAGCCACCGCATTTGCGACAGCCACAGGACGCACACCGAGACAGAGCACACACGTGGACTCTACAGCCAGGACGTGGGGCCTCTCGCTTGGGACGACCCCAGGGACCAGCGCGGGTCACAGGGGTGGAAATCACCCCGGATGACCGCGCTGGTGTTGTGCTGGTGTCGGGTGAGCGGTTCTGTAAACAGCCTGTGGCTAAGTTTAAATTCTAGGTCTCTGGAGCATGGTGCAGGGAGATCAGGTTGCCACTGACAGTGGCTGGCAGGGCACTGGGCGGCCACGTCACAGAGGGGCCGGGCCCGGGGTATCCATGACTGTCCTGACCATGGAAAGCTGGGGGTGCTCGTATAAATAATTCTCAGCCGAAGGATTAGGTGGCTAGCTGCAGGCTGAGGTCTGGCCTGGCGGGGGAGGCTCCAGGTAGAGAAGCGAACTCAGCTGCAACGTCAAAACTGGGAAAACACAGCTGGATGTTGACCCCGGGACCATGGGTCAAGGCCTGACTGGCCCAGGGACAGTGGGCAGGGAAAGAGCCCACACCCAGGGACCTGCTCCTCTGCCCCTACCACACAGCACAGGGGGTGAGACCTCGGCTCCGGTGTTAGACTCCCCTAGGGTTCACATCCCGTCTCTGCCGCTTACTAGCTATGTGATCCTGAGTTAAGTCACTTAATCTCAGTTTTCCCCCCTGTAAACTGGGGCTTATAATTCAGGCATTTCTCCTGTCCAAAACCATGTGGCTCTCAAAGTCAGACAGTTTTGATAATAAAGGGAAACCCAGTGGTTTGACGTTTTTTCACTTCCTGAACTTCAGAAAGCTGGTAGTGACAATTCAGATAACAAGGCATTTATCCGGATGGATTTAGCTCCGGACTTTAGAAGGCAAGGATACCCAAGGTGCTAACTTCATAGGGATGCCGAGAAGCGTTAGTCTTTTGCATGACATTCACATGCAGAACTGGGCCTGGCATGAAGTAAGCCCTCAAGAAATGCGGATTACTTCTGTATGACCACAAAGGATAAGGCGTGAGGCAGTCGAGGCCTGTTTTCTGCAAGGTTTTTAGAGGTCAACTTTAAGGCCCCTCGCTTGTGTAGCTCTTCCAAAGAGCTACGGCATTGTCCACGTTTACATCGCTCTATTCCTTTATTTAAGGAAGGCTCTAAAACTGGATCCGCTCTCCCGAGACAGAAGAGAGGGCTAGACTTGGCTTAGCCTCAGTCTCTTCCCATTACACCATGAAGACCGTCAGGGCAGGGACAGACCTGCTCTTGCTGGCTGCACCCCTGGGAGGTGTTCAGTGTTCTCAGGGGTGAAAGACTAAGGGCCCCGAGAGCTGTCACTCAGAAGGAAGTTGGGCCTCAGGTGCTTGTTGGCTAAAAACTATAATCACCGCAGATTAGGAGGGGGCAGGAGTGAGCAGGCAGGTGTGCTGCGAGGAGGGCCCCCCAATACTCACCTGGGAGAGGTGTCCCGTTAGCCATCAGGGTCAACTGGTCCGCGATGGCTTTGGTTCGGGAGTAGTGGTCCATGTGCTGCCAGAGGACAGGGAGCAGAGCCACCAGCTGTGGGGAGCACTGGCCCACCCCAGCCTGGCCCACCCACCCCTTCCCCTCAGACCCTGTGCAGTGGACTCTAGGGCTTCTGGCTGCTTTATTCAGCCCAGTGCTGAGCCCCGCAGCCCCTCCTCTCCCCGGGGGGAACCCAGGGGATCTCCTTCACGGTCACCGCAGCAGAGGGGGCCCTGGGGTCAGAACAGTAAGACGGCCAGGGCCCCGGGCTCAGGGAGGCTCTGGGCAGCCCCCAGCGCCCGCCCTGTGAAGCGGATGCTGGAAGTGCCCGCGTGGCGTTAGGCAGGGGTGCACGGCAGGTCTGACTGACCTCAAAGCCCCTCCAGGCATGGCAAGATGAAACGGAAGTAGGCCGGTGCCACCAGCTTTGGGGATTCTTTGCTGCTGGGACTCACCCTGAACTGTGAGACGGACCCTGCCCTCCGCACCCCTACCCTCTGGGCTGTGGGCCCGGGGCCCGCTGGCCACGCCCACCCCTCCTGGAAGCGGGTACCTCGTCCAGGGGGAAGTACGGCACGGAGTCCTCGTCACCCTGCTCAATGGGCTTCCCGCCAAACGCCACGTTGACGGTGCTGGTGTAGACGAGCCGCGGGACCCGCCGGCGGACGCAGGCTGCGGCGACAGGCGCACATCGCACGCACAGACGCACACACCGAGGGCTGCGTGCGCCGTCACCGAGGAGGTGCGAGCCCTCCACTCTCCAGTGCCCAGCACGCACCCCAGGCCCGGGATGCGCCCAGTGCGGAGCTGCTCGGGGGGCGGGTGCTCCCCTTAACTTGGGATGCGGGCTGAGTCCCTGCTGCATGGCCCCCTGGGGACCGGGACTGCGCATTCTTCCCTCCCAGTGTGGCCTTGGCCCCTGAACTACCCTTCCGGGACAAGTGAGAGGAAAGTCTCCCTCAGTGGGGACATAGGAAACAGGCAATCTAGACTGAGAGCGGAGAGCAGTGCAGGACAAGGCAGGGCATCCCCAGGGGGCCTTCTGTTTGGGCACGGCAGGCGCTTCTCTCTCTGCCCCCCTAGGCCCTGAATGCCCACTCCACTCCCGGTCACACTGAGGAAGCCCGGGCAGGGCCTGGCAGCCCCACACACAGGGGCATGCCCTGCCCACAGGTCCTCAGCGGGGCAGGCACGGCCAGGGCAGGAGGCCCCGCCTCTGCCCCCCACCTCCTCCCGGGAGCCGGGCCTGTGGCAGGAGACGGAGAGGAGGAAGCACACAGCCGGGCACACTCAGGCCACGCTGGGCACCTACCGTCGATCACTAGTTTGGTGCCTCCGACATTTATAGACTCGATCTGCTCTTTTTGCAGCTAAAAGACAAGATGGAAGCAGGCGGTCATGATGTTGTCTCTTGCCATGTTGCTGAGGCCAGAGGCCAGGCACAGGGTCGGGCAGGGCAGGGGGCTGGCGGGCTGTCCAGTCGGAGGCAGGGGTCCTGAGGTGCCCAGTGGCGGCGAGGGCTCCCAGCTGGCTGCACCTGACCGTGGCTGCCTTCACAGTCACCGCAGCAGACAAAGTGAGGCCCGGGCACTTTGCTCTCAAAGCCTCAGTTTTCTTCATCTTGTAAGATGGACACAGGGAATCTGCTCTGGTGAGGGGCGAGGGTGTAAAGAACCAGAACAGGTCTGCAGTGACCTCTCCTAAGTGCTGGGGACAGTGCCAGCACATTTCAATCCCGATCTCACTCAGTCCTTACAACACCACTAAGAGGTGGGCCATTTATTCATTTAGTACTGGAGACTGAACTTAGGGCCTTCACTCTGAGCTACATCCCCAGCCCTTTTTAAAAATTTTTATTTTAAGACAGGGTCTTGCTAAGTCACTAAGTTGCTCAGCCTGGCTCAAACTTGAAATCCTCCTGCCTCAGCTTCCCAAGGTGCTAGGATTACAGGCATATGCAATCATGCCTAGTTTTTATGTTTATTTTTTTAAAATATATTTATTCTCATTGCAGTGTTTTTGGTTTGATAGGTAATATGACTACAGATTAAACAACTTCTTTTTCCCTCTACAGAGGCAAACACTGTTAACAGCATGTTTTCAGAGATCGTGTATGCTTATTAACATCTACAGAGCTGCAGGTGTGGTTCAGTGGTAGAGTGCATGCTTAGCTTGTGCGAGGCCCTAAGTTCCCTCCCCAGCACCAAAAAGAAAAAAGAAAGGCAGGGAAAGGAAGGAAAAAGACAAATCAGCACATAGGCCTATGTGAGTGCAGTATGTAAGTAATCACGCCCTACCTTTCTTCAAACAAAAACCAAAACAGGACACTAAACACTGTTTTGTACCTTGTATTGATTCACTCACAATGTATTCAAATAGTCCCCAAATTATGGATGTTTAGATTATTTTTAGTGTTTTGTTACTAAAAAATAATGCCATAAATATACAAATCAGTGTAATTTCTTTTTCCTTTTCTCCTTTTTCTTTCTTTCTTTTTTTTTTTTTCTTTATTTTTTGGAACCAGGAGTCGAACTCAGGACCTTACGCTTGCCAGGCAGGTGCCATGCTACTGAGCTACATCCCCGGCCCTCTTCTTTTTTTTAAAACCAATTAATGAAGACCGAACCCAGGACTTTGGACTGAGCTACATCTCCGGCCCACTTTTCCATTTTTGAATTTCGAAACAGCTACATTACCCAAGCCAGCCTCCAACTTTTGATGCCCCCTGCCTCAGCCTCCCGGGTGCTGGGATGAAAATCCTGCAGCACCATGCCCAGCTAGTCAGCCAAGTTTCTGAGTCGGAGGTGTACGTGTGCTTTTATGCGATACAGTCACACGGTTCTGTGAAAAGTCTGTGGCGCAGGGAGCGCGCCGTGCGCGCTTTTCAGATGAGGAATGGCAGGCTCGCCTAGCTCAGCTGCCTAGGTGACAGAGGCTAGAAGCGGCAGAACTGGTGTTCGGTGTTGTGGTTGCAGACGGCCAGCTAGGAGGGGCCCAGAGTCTCCCCGGAGGAGGAGAAGAGCAACCAGGAACATCGGGGCACAACAGGCACAGCCTTGATGTGAAGCCCGTGCTCCCAACTCCAGGAGCGAGTGTGGGGGCCTCACCTTCTCAGCACCGGACATCCCGTAGGAGGCCGCGTGGAAGACACAGTCCACCCCCTCCAGCGCGCGGTACAGGGCGTCTTCGTCTCGGACGTCAGCCTGAAGCAGAGAAGACAGAGGTGCCGGAGGAGGCTCAGGTTCGAAGCAAACTGCGATGGTAACTCTGCACCCTGCCCAGTCCCAGCGATGGCCCCGACCCCACTCAGACCAAGCATGCAGGGCTCAAGAGAGACCAGCAGGGGTGAGGACACCAAGGCTTAGGGAGGTGGAGCCTGGGACCACGGCTGCCCAGGTGGGAGGAACGGAGGTCTGGCTCCTCAGCCTGGGATCTTAAACTCCACCTCTGGTTTCACATACGACACTGTTCCCTGCCCGTCACCGCCAGCCTCTGCACCTGGATGAACTCGGTCCCCGGGGACAGCTCCCACCGGGGTCTGCGGAGGTCGAGCAGGATGACAGCTGTGCCGCTCTTGGCCAGGCTGGACCCCAGACTGAAGCCCAGGTAGCCGCCTCCTCCTGTCACCAGCACCTTCTGCCTGGGGGCCTGTGTGGATCTGGCTTGAGTCTTCTGCTGCAGTGCCGGTGCTGGGACTGTTGCTTCACTGAGCCTGGGGCCAGATCCAGAGCCCCGTCTGGCCACAGGGCCTACTCCCGGCCCAGGCGCTGGCCCAGCCTCTGGTGCAGGTAACGGGGCTGCTCCTGGGTCAGCTACTGACCCAGCCCCTGGTCCAGGTAACGGAGCAGCTCCTGCACTGGGTACTGATCCAGCTGCCGGCCCAGCTGCTAGAGTAGCACCAGGCCCAGAAACAGCACCAGGGCCTGGTCCAGACCCCAGAACATCAGTGGGCCCTGGCCCAGGCCTTGGCACCATACCAGGCCCTGGCCCTGACCTAAAGCCAGAGCCAGGACCTAAGATCCCTCCCCAGGCCTGGCAGACAGGGCAGCTCTTCTCGCCCTGGCCTGCAGCTTTGCAGATCTCTGGGGAGGAGCCTGTGGGGTTGGGCTTCATCCTCTAGAGAGCCATGCAGACCAGAAACCGTTGACCTGTGGAGAAAAACAAGAATGTTTTAAAGTTGTCTCAAGTCATAAAGATTATCAGACACCTAGAACTGAAGGGAATTCCAGGCGGAAATTAGAGACCCACCAAACTCCCTGTGGACTTGACTCTTTTGCAGCCTCAAGAACCTCCACAGTAAGCCAGGTGTGGAAGGGCACACCTGTAATCACAGTACTCTGGGAGGCTGAGGCAGGAGGATCACAAGGTTGAGCCAGGGTCTTGCCAAATCACTAAAGTGCCCAAGCTGGGTTCAAACTCACAATCTTCCTATCTCCCTTCCAAGATGCTGGTTTACAGGTGAGCACCACCATACCAGGCGGCAAGGTCCTTAAAATTTTCCCTGCACTGCAGTATCCGCAGCTGTAAGACGGGCCTGCCTTGCCCGGCTGCTGTCTGCCTCCCAGGGTAGCCCTGAGGTACCAAAGAGCTATGTGAAGGAGACCGCGAGCTGTGTGGGGGTTGTGCTGGCTGCGGCGTCCTCAGCACCCAGGACAGTGCCTGGGTCGCCCCAGGGGCTGAACGAAGTCCGCGCACTTGTCGGCGGTCAGGAACACCGGGCGAACCCCTGCGGCTGCGTTCATTTTTCCCGGCCGTCCCCGGGTGGGAGAAGCCAACGTCCCCGTCATCCGCAGTGGAGACCGAGGCGCAGGACACACGAGGGAACTGCGGTGGGAGTCACCCAGAGCGCAGCCGAGTCCGGTCCACGGGACCCCAGGGCGGGAACGGGTGAGCCCCGGGAGGGCCAGGCTTCGGCCTCGGGCGCGGGAGGCGGCCGCGCTCCTCACGCTGGGCGGGGAGCCCGCGTCTCCTTTGCCTTCTCCCGGCTGCTCACCCGGCCCGCGCTCAGCCGGCCCCGCTCAGCCGGCCCCGCTCACCC
>NW_004955493.1:797902-832900 GCF_000276665.1 Chinchilla lanigera | reverse complement strand
TAACCGCGCGTCTCCCCGCGCCTCTCGCTGCCTTCCGTCCGTCCGCCGGCCGCCCCCTCGGCGGCGGTCTCTCCGCCAGCGCAGGCCGTCTGTGGTTGCACCCCGTGCTGCCGGTGCAGCCGAACGCCCGTGCGTGCGCTCCGCCCCGGGACTCCGCCCTCCGCCCTGCGCCCTCCGGTCCTGCCTCCGCCTGCCCCGTGCGCCCCGGCCCCGGCCCATCGTCCTCCGTCCATGGGGCTCTTTCCTGCCGGCCCTCCCCCGGGCGGGGGCGCGGCCTGTCTCGCCATCCCCGGAGGATGAGTGTTGGAGCGGCGGGGGCGCAGGGGCGGGCGCGGGCCGACCGGAGAGCTGCTACCCGGAGCAGCGGCGCCGAGACAGGGCGCGTCGCTGCGGCTCTAGGCGGGGCGGAAGGAGAGCGGCCGGTGAAGTGGACGTGCCCTGCGGCATGGGGGGCGCAGGGAAGATCGTGCGTGCCTATGCTGTGCGCCGGATGGAACGCTATCCTCCTGCATCCTCACGATTGTTTTAGCCCAATTTTAGAGGCCGGGAAACAGGTTCCAGCAAGGGGCGCAGGGTCGGTCTGGTTTTAAGGCTTGGTTTTGCCGCTTTCTTGCTGCGTCTTTGGGCCCAAGGCTGTTTCTTCACCCATGAACTGGAAAAGGTGTCTCCTGTACAGAATGACGTGTGAGCGTGTGGTTTACGTGCAAAATGCGGAACGCAGGCCCGTCCTGTTGGTGCCCGACCAACGGCAGCGATTATCGTCCTAGGAGAGACTGGGATTTGAACGCTGCTCTGCCCCTTCCTGAATCGCCCGTCCCTGCTTCCGTTCACAAAGACCAGCCTTTTCCTCTCCCACAGCCAGGACCGGGGAGTTTATGTTCCCCAGGGCCAGCCGCTGGTGTGGGCTTGAGGAGAAGCATCACTTACAACCGGGGTGCGTTTCCCTGTGTTCCCCAAGTGAACAGAACTTCACTTCTATTTTAGGAGAGGGTTTTGTTTTTTCTCTTGGTACTGGGAATCGAACTCGGGACCTTACACTTGCCAGTCAGGCGCCTGTGCCTCTGAGCTGTATCCCAGCAGTGTCATCCTGCTGAGAAATGGAGTCACTGCCACTGCTGATGTAATTAAGAGGAGACCATAGTGGCGGGGGCTGGGTTCCTCCTCCAGCAAGACTGGTGTCATGGTAAAGAGGGGAGGCACAGACACGCACATGCGGAACGCATCATGCAAAGATTGGCGTCTCTGCTTCCTAGGGCCCTCAGGAGGGGCATGGACTTGCGGGTACCTTGACCTTGAACTTCGGCTTGCAGAGCCAGGAGACAATAAATTTCTATTGTTTCAGCCACTCGGTCAGGGGCACTTTGTTCGGATGGCACCAGCACAACCACCACAGCACAGCAGCTGCTCGAGATGACCGAACAGGGCTCCCTGTGGGGGAGGCTGTGGTCACTGCAGGCTCCCTGGGCTGGCACAGAGCCTGGCCAGAGCAGAGGTTGTGAAGCCTTGGTAAGCTGAGTGTGAAAACGCTTGATACGTGTGCTCTTACATATGTGGGTGTTAGTCCACTTCTGTTACTGTACTGAAATACCTGAAACTGGCTGACTTTGTGAAGGAAAGAAGTTTGTTCTGGCTCAAAGTTCTGGATGTGCAAGGTCAAAGGGCCACATCTGACAGCCAGCGTTCCAGGGTGACACAGAGCATCACCAGAGGAGAGACAGAGAACATACATGAGTATCTCTCTCTTTCGGTCTTTTTGAGACAGGGTCTCACTATGCAGTTCAGGCTGGCCTTGAGCTCACTTTGTAGCCCAGGCTGGTCTCAAACTTGCAAAGATCCTCCTGCCTCAGCCTCCCGAGTGCTGGGATGACAGGTGTGCACCACCACATCTGATTTTTTTGTTATCTCATTCTCTTTGTAAAAAAACTAGGATTCAGTAATGCAGATTCTGCCCTGATGACCTTATCTAATCCTAATCACTCCCAAAGGGGAGGTTGGGTTAATTTCCACCCTGTTAATACCTTACAGTGGGGATCAAATTTCCTCAGGTCAGCCCTGGTGGACATGGTGATATTCCAAAGCACTCCACCCAGATAAAGATATGCAACATTTCCAGCCCCCAGATGGCCCTCCACCCCCTGCGCAGGGTACCCACTATCCTGACTTCTCTCCCCAAGCAGGGGTTTTGTCTGTTCCTGAACTTCACATAGATGGGATTATGCAGTATATACTTTTAGTGTCTGGTTTCTTTTGCCCATGATTGCCCATGATTTTCCATGAGGTTGATGCATCTTATTGAATATAGCTATAGCTCAGACTTTTAAAAAATTGATGTGTAGTATACCACTGTGCAAATGTATTAAAATTTATTTGCCCATCCTACCATCAATGGATATTTAAGTAGTTTCCAACTACTATAAACATTCTGTATGTGGTTTTTTGTTTTGTTTTGTTTGCTTGAATTTTTTTTTGGAAGCAGGGACTGAAGCACAGCCCTGCACATGCTAAACTACTGAGCTACACCCCAAGGCCACTTTTGTCAAGCTTACACACTCATTTATCTTAGAGTAGAATTGCCCGGACACAGCGTAGGCATGTGTTTTACTGTAGTAGAAATTGGCAAATAGTTTCCCAAAGTGGTTGAGCCAATGTATACCCCCTGACACCCTCCTCCAGTCACCAGTGTAGGAGCGCTTCAGCTGCTCCTTATCTTGATGTTGTCAGTCTTTTTATAGTCAGCCCTCCTGGTGGGTGTGTAGTGTTATCTGACTGTGGTTTTACTTTGCGTGTCTGTGATAGGTAAGGCTGCAGAATATGTTTTCATGAATCTATTATCTATCTGTGCTTGAGTTTTTAGTCCATTTTAAAAAATTAAGATATTTATACTTCCCTATTTATTTATCATGTTATTTATATATTCTGGATGACTCTTTCAATAGTTTTGTCTCACTGAAAATTTATACATGCATATATCAGTGGTCACTTCAAAGTTAAAATTGGACTGGGGATGTAGTTCAGGGGTGGAGCACTTGCCTAGCGTGTGTAAGGCCCTGGGTTCGATGCTTAGTACTGCCAAAAAACCAGTAACAACAACCATCAGAAAACAAAATAAGACGACAAAGTTCTTTGATCCTATTCATGGAAAGAAAAGCAAATTTTAATTTTAGAAAATGACTGCAGGTGATGCAGCACACGCCACATTCATTTCACGTGCACACAGTGGAGCGGGGCCCGCAAGGCCCGGCCTGAGTTTCAGCGTTGAGCGGAACATTCGCTCTGTGTGGTGGAGCACGCGTGGGGTGGGGTGGACACTGCGGCTGCTTCTCCCCCGTCAGGCCGGCAGTGATCGGCTCTGGCCCGCAGGCGGTAAGGAGCAGAGCGAGGCCCCAGGGAGGAACGGCCCCATCGGGACTCCCACATTCCGCACGATGCTGTTCCCACGTGTCTGTCACCTGGCAGCTGCCGGAGACCCGCAGGTGGTCAGGACGGTGGCCTCCCCCGGCGGAGCCACGGTGCGGGAGGAGAGCAAGATAGTCGAGCGAGCGAGTGCCAAGTGCCACAAGAGGCATCAGTGCGGCCGCTGCAAGAGGAAGGGGGGGACTTCCGCCTGTGCCTGGCGGTCTCAGCGCTGCGGAGTCCAGAGACATCGCACGGTGGAGCTGATGTCACCGCGCGGGGTCCCCCGCAGAGGGTGGCAAGAAGGACATTGCAGGCGGGGAGCCTGGTGCCGGGCCGTGAGCAGCAATCTCACCGCTGGAATGGGATTGTTGGGGACAGGGCAGGAGAGCCAACGTGGACCCACAGGTGGCTCCATGCCCAAAGAACGGAGCCTTTCCTCCCAGACTTCCAGCGTGTCCTGGCGCCTGGACCTGTCTTTCCTGTGGGTAATCTGTGGGTCACAGTTCTCTGCGTCCTCCTGTGCCAGGGTCAAGATGAACTTAGTAAGTGGTTCTTTGGGGAATGGCCTTTTCTATTTAGAGGAGTCACAATTTCTGACCCCTCTCCACAGTTACAACTGTCTACGAAACAGAGCACGCCACCTGGCCCTTAGTGGGTGCTCGGCCGGCGGCCAGCCCACCTTTTGCCGTACCTGAGAATTCTCCTCTAACAAAGAGGGGCCTGTGGCTCTGCACTGCTCTTCTTCTGGAGCTGGGATCTGGTGGGCAGAAGGGGAAGGAAGATGGTTCCCTGGTGCCCAGGTCTCTGGGGCCGGGAACGGGGAGCAGCAGGACAGAAGCTCTTGGAGCAAGGGTGCCCTGGCCAGGTGGGCTCGTCTGGTGGGGCAGGGCCCAGTGGGCTGGCGCACAGGCAGGTGGGAGAAGGTCATACCTGAACACCTGGGCCTGGGCAAGGGCTCTCCGGGCCTTGGTGATCTCCTGGGCCAGTCTCCTCAGGTCATCGCCTTCAAACAGTGGCAGCGGGGGGTCCTTGGGAAGGGGAAATGGGTCTGAAGTTTGCTCCGTTGCATGACCAGATGGGACCTGAAATCCCAAACCTCAGAAGTTTAGAGTACATGAAATGCAGCTTCCCAGTAAGGGAAGGAAATCTCGTGGGCCTTTTTCACATGCCTCTGGAGATGGGAAGCTTACCGCCTGTGCAGGCAGTCCTTCTGCGTACAGGACACTTTGAAACGAGCTATGCAGGAGTCAGTGTGGGAAGAGGGCAGGGGCAAAGCAAGTTGGACCCTGACCTTCAGGGAAGCCGGCACCTCTCCAGGACAACAGAAGTGGTGCAGACTCCTTACCTCATGGCTAATCACTCAGTAAAATGACGACAACTGAGATTTGGGATTAAAATAATAATAATTTTTGGTTTTTTTGTTTGTTTGTTTTCCGGTACCGGGAACCGAACTCATGACCTTGCGCTTGCCAGGCAGGCGCTTTGCTGCTGAGCTAAATCCCCAGCCCCAATAATAATAATTTTTAAAGGGTTGGAGATGTAGCTCCATGTGAAGGTCCTGAGTTCAGTCCCTAGTACCACAAAAATAAAAATGAGGCCAGGGTCTGGAATTTGAGTAGTTAATATTTTTAAAGCCCGCCTGAGGTCCTCTACTTTACTAGGAGAAATCAAGGGCTCACAAGATTTATTAGTTTGTAGATAACCTAGGACTTCACTGGATCTGTTGTTTACCAGATGATCTGAACACCTGTGTTTCAGTTAACTGAACGCCAGAGGACAGATCCACAGGAGTTAAAGCACAGAGGTCATGAGCATGGTGTCTTGGGCACCAGCTTCACCCCTTCCTCTCATTTCAGGCAGATTTCTCAACCTTTCCGAGCCTACTTGCAAATCTAAGTGAGTACACTGGTGCCCGGGAGTATGGAAACTCAGGTTATCTATTTAAAGCAAAGTACTTGCATGCAGTAAATGCTCAACAAATATAAGCTGATCTGTTACTGATGACACCCCCAAACCTGCTTCTTTTGCAACATGGAGAGGAGCCTCAGGGAAACACAGCGCGGGTTAAGCCCACACGTGTGAAGGTTTACTCTGCAGCCCCGCGCTCAGCACCTCGTGACCTACCCTTTCGTCGATGAAGCCCCTGGTGAGCAGGCCGCGGATCCTGCAGGATGTGTCCTCACTGACAGGGCAGTGGTAACGGCCGCCAGTGAGTGAGGCCAGCTTCTTCAGGAACTCAACTGCTGCGCTAGGGGAGGAGCAGAGGCTGGGGGCTTGTGAGGCTGGGGAGACCCGCTGAGCCCTCACCCAGGCAGAACTGAAGTCCCTAGGGCAAGGGAAAGCAGCCTGGCCGTGCCCCTTGGCTGCGCCACCGGGACCCCTGTGAGCATCACCAGGAACACTTCCTGGCCGGCTTCTGGAGCGGGACTGTGTTACTGTTCCCATTTGGCCTGGATCCCTCAAAACTCACGGCCAGCTCAGTCGGGTGCTTCCTTGGACATCTCTCCAGGGCCTGTGTGGGTTAAGCCTGAGCTTGCAATTTAGGCAAAGAGCGAAAGTGTGCCTAAGGAATAGGCTTGCTAGTAGTAAAGGGCTGTGTTTTGTTTGGGATCAGACCTGGAGCCCCGTACATGCTAAGCACATGCTCTACCGCCAAGCTGCATCCTCAGACCCTAAAGTTGCTTGTTTATTTTTGCTGGAGGAGCTGAGTCGTATCTAAGACGCATTCTTCTGTGGTGACTGTTGGTAAAAATACTGGTCCTACGTTAATCTGTCATGTTTTCCTCTCTAGACACACACAGAGGTGAACCTCCACATTCCCCCCACACATTCACAAACGTGTTCGCCAGAGAGGTCGTGAGGGAGAAGAGGACTCGCTATGTGAGTCGGGCCGCACTCGCAAAAGCCCAGGCTGTGGATGGGTCAGTGGGGCAGAGAAAGGGGCTGTGCTCTGTGTGTAACATTTCCCCAGACCCGCTTAAAAACAATGCATTTCCTATTTGCAGACGTCTAGGACAAGGGCCCAGGAGAGGTCGGTGTCTAAGGAAGGTGAGACGCTCAGATCCCCCGGCACCCCGAGGAGGCGGCCCTGGGGGAAGAAGCAGGCCCACCTGTCGGTGCCGCTCAGGGAGACGGTGTGAACCTTCACGTCCCTTTCCTCCTGGAGTCTTTGGACTGCATCAAGAACCAGGCTGCAGCTTGTGTCTGGCTTCCCGTCGGTCAGCAGGTACAATCCTTGCACGTCGTGAAAACTGAAAGCTTTCTGAGAGAGCACAGGGACGTTGTCACCCTTGGGAGGCAGGGCTCACCAGGAAGGGGGAAATCCAACTACCTGATAGTGGTCCCTGATGTCCCTGAGGAAAACGTGTGTGATTGGCTGCTACGGACTTGTCAGTTAAGACTGAGACCCCCATCTCAGCCTAAGGCCGGTCAAGGAAGTGCTGAGGGTTAGGGGTAAGAGCACAGCCTAGCTGATTAACCCCAAGTAAGTCACTTAACCGCTCTGAGCCTTTGTCTTCATTTTATTTATTTATTTATTTATTTTTGTCTTTTTTTTTTTTAGTACTGGGGATTGAACTCATGACCTTGCCCTGGCCACCTGAGCTATATCCCCAACCCTATTGTTCTCTTTTTGAGACAGGGTCAAGCTAGGCAGTTCAGGCTGGCCTTGAGCTCACTTTGTAGCCCAGGCTGGTCTCAAACTCGCAATGATCCTCCTGCCTCAGCCTTCTAAGTGCTGGGATCACAGGTGTGCGCTACCACACCTGGCTCTGTTTCCATTTTAAAGTGAGAATAAGAACCCTTTCTCGCTGGGTTGTTGGGAAGAAGAGAACATTTTGTAAATCACGCAACATCAGCATAGGGGACGCTGGTGTTTTTTCTGCTCTTCAGGGCCGGGTTCTTCAACTGGGTTCACTTGCCGAAAATGCTCGAAGGATCGAGGTGCTCCCCTGGGCTTGCAGATGGGTCACCCACTGCATAGCTGCGTGACACGCCGCATCTGTGGCCTCCACCAGGGTGTCCCGCCACGGCTCGAGGCTGTCTGAAAAGCTGAGCAGGTTAAAACTGGGAGGAGGAGAGATAAGGTGAGACGGGGGGAGGCGGGTTAGAACAGCCTGTGTCGAGTTCTGCGGGGTGACCTCCGTGAGCGCTGCTCACTGAAGGCCCCGGCGTGAGTGGCCCTGGGAGGGGTTGTGAAGCCCCGCTTGGCACTGACTGAGCGTGTGGTCTTGGGCACGTGTTCAGCCTCTCTAAGGACTGACGAAATCAGGCACGTAAAGCGCCTGTCACACCGGAAGTGCTCCGTGAATGAGTGTTTACTCCTAGTACTATTAAGACAGGAACAAGTTCCAGCCTCGAACCAGTATCTGTTGCTGTCCTCTTTCTGGGCAGAGAGGGAAACTTCCTACACTTAAAAAAATCAGGTTCAGATCCGGCATGGCGGTGCACACCTGTAGTCCTAGCATTCTGGAAAGCTGAGGCAGGAGGATCTCAAGTCTGAGCCCAGCCCAGGCAAGTTAGCAATTTAGTGAGAACATGTGCAAAAATAAAAAACAAAAGCAGGCTAGAATGTAGTTCAGTGCAGAGGCCCCGGTTTCAATCCTCAGCATCCTGGAAAAAAATCAATGTCAAGGTCTGGGGGTAGAGGCCAATTGCAGGGCATTTTCCTAGCATGAGAAAGAGCCTGGGTTTGATCTCCAGAACTGGAAAAAATGTCCAGCTGAAAACTGCAATTCAAGGCCACGTGCTGGTGCCTCTGCTGTGATTCTAAGTGCCTCTGGGCTGGCGATGGAACTCTAAGACACACTCATTTCCCTCCGCATCGCAGCAGGACGCGGCGGCCCCAGCTGCGCGGTGCCAGCGAGAAGAGCGTTTCGGAACGTCCAGGCTGGCTGGACCTGTGAGCAGGCGGTGTGCTTGGCTGGTGGAATCCCAGCGACTGCCCCCCACCCCACCCCGGCCCCGCTCCTGCCCCGGCCCACCTGTCACAGCGCTCCCGCAGCTGCTCCCAGATCAGCAGAACCATCTCTGCCTTCACCTGCTGCAAGTAGGGGCCCGTGGACCCGGACGTGTCCAGCAGGACGCACACTTTCTTCTCCAAGATGGCACCAAAGGCTCGGCGACTGCCTGTCCAAGCGGGACAGAGGCAGCGTCCTTCCTCCGTTCCACGGGGGCAGTGGCAGCGACAAACTGCCGCAGGGTAGACCAGCGCTCTCCGGGACAGGACGGCGCTGGCCGCTCCCACCGCCGAGGGCCTCCCGGGACTCACCTGGCGAGCTCGGACAGTGCCTCTGACAGGGGAGAATAAGAGGGAAGCCGGCCGGAAGCGGGTGGGGAGCTCCATGAGGATCCCCGCCAGCCAGTCAGCAGACAGAGGGACAGTGCGAGCTCGGCGGTTTACAACCCTGATCCAACTCTGCCTGCTTCGTCCCTCTCCATCCCTGTTGCTCTTCCCCAGATATCTTACTTTTTCTAGTACTGAGGATTGAACTCAGCACATTTACACTGAGCTATATTCCAAGACTTTTTATTTTTTTTTAATTTTGAGATAGTGTCTTGTTAAGTTGCTGTGTTGCCCAAGCTGAGGTTGAGTTTGTGATCCTCCTGCCTCAGCCTCCCGGTGTTCTGGGATTATAAGTGCTGTGCCGTCACGCCTGGCTTCCCAGCTATCTTATTCTTTCATCTGGGCTGTGACTCAGTCACTCTCGTTTCACTTCACCTTCCTGAGAATTTATTTTCCGAGTAGCGGCCACAGGAAGTTTCCCAAGCACTGACTTGATTGCTTTTCTCTTATTTAAAATCTTTTCATGGGTTTCTACCGCTCTGCTCTTAACAAGTAACAGTCTGTGCCATGGCCACAGCTCTCAGACGGCCCCCTGGGCCTCCCTCAGCCCACACCGGCTTCCTCCTTCAGCCTCTGCGCTCAGCTTCCTGCCTCCTGCTCGGCACCCAGCCCAGGCCCGTCCTTTGCTTTTGCCTGTTGACATCCGTGCAGTCTTCAGCTCCCAGCTCGTGTCACCTCCTCTGAGAAGCCTCTTGGACCTTCCCGGCCAGGCCGGTGCCTCTGTGAGCACCACGCTCCCTCGCTCACACTTGTCGCACTCGTGACACTAAACTTGTTTGTGATTCTTCCTTAACATCTGTCTCCTCCTGGACCGCGTCCTCCCTGAGCTCAGTGACCGTGGGGGGTTTTGCCTTTCACCTTTCTGTAGCTCCTAACAGGACAGGAAGACTTATTTGCTGAACTGAGAGAGAGAGAGAGACAGAGACATGGAAAGACAGAGACGGAGAGACAGAGATGGAGAGAAAGAGAGAGGCAGAAAGAGACAGGGAGACAGAGACAGAGTCAGACAGGGAGAGACAGAGCGAGCCCTACTCAGTTTAGAAGTATCGGTGCTCGGGGCTGGGGATTTAGCTCAGCGGCAAAGCGCCTGCCTGGCAAGCGCAAGGTCGTGAGTTCGGTTCCCGGTACCGGAGAAAAACCAAAAAAAAAAAAAAAAAAAAGAAGTATCGGTGCTCACGCGTAGACCCGTGTGCGAGGCGGGGCTCCAGCGCAGAAGGGGTTTCTGGAGCCTCTGTGCGGGGTCTGCATCCCCATGCTGGGGTTCGTGGGAACTGGGACGGAGGGCCCGCTCTCTCTGCTCCGCCCCAGCGTCTGATCTGACAGCCACACGTGGCATCGCGTCCGACTCGGAGGCTTTGGAAAGCAGCAGTCACGACACCCACCATTGCCCAGACATTTATAGCAGGAGCTGTGCCAGAGCTGAGGACTGCTTTGCCCCGGAACCCGCGTGGCCCACACAAGCTGCCCGCAGGACTCTGTGTAAGACCCCTCCTTCCTCCGATTGTCCCTGGAACCCCCCAGCCCACAAAGCCCACATTCTCTCGGCCCCAGATGGTCTTGGCACCCCAGCTGCCCCTGCCTTCCCTGTTTGCCTCCCTGGGCACTCTCCGTAATAACAGCAGAGGTTATCCTCGGTCGGGATCCCTCCTCTCTACCTTGATGGCGGTGTGACAGGATCCCTGTAAGGGGAGTGCCTCAGCTATGTGCAGGAAGGCACGGTGAGCCGATGGCCTTGCAGGACAGCCTGGACAGGTCTGAGTTCTCCCTGGAGTTCCGCGGCCATGCTTCCCCTGCCGCCACCCAGCTGAACCCCAAACTCATGCTGCTCACAGGTGACCCCCCGGCTTAATCCCCCGACCTACTATGCTGCAGGACCTGACCTTGGGTGAGGACTGGGCCTGGGTCCCTGCGTCAGCCTCCACTGCCCCGCGGGACAGCAGGCAGACTCACCAGACAGCAGCCACTGCAGCCGCTGGACGTAGCGCCTCATCACCTTCGTCAGGCACACGATGTACACGTCCATTTCCCTGAGCGTCCACTGAATGTGTCTCACCTCTCCCTGGGTCAAGGCAAGCGGAGGCGAAGAGCTGCCGCCCATCAGCCGTTTCACATTTTTATCACCCCCAAATAGTTTATTCCATTGTGAGCCACAGCTCCCAAACATCTGTTAGGCATACGTTGTTCTTTATGGAAAAGCTTTTCCCCTTCTATTAAACTACCAAGCTCACAGTTCTGCGAAGGGGTGGGAAGTGAGTGTGATGCCTTTGTGGCAATCACGTCACCGTAATTAACAAAACAAAAAACAAAAACAAAAACAGAAATCCCTACAGTACCTCCAAGTTTTAAAATAGAAAACCCTTAGTGGTGGGGTTGGAGATTCATAAATTTCAAACAGAAAGACTGCCCTGGTCAGAGGGGGCGCTATGCTAAAAATGACCAAAGTTCTTTGCATGGGTAATTCTGAATTTTGTGGCTACTTTTAGTTTCCTCTAGTGATATGATAATGTGATATGAAAGGGAAATTATTTTATTTTATTTATTTTACTTTATTTTTTGTCTTTTTGAGACAAATTCTTGCTGTGCATTTCAGGCTGGCCTTGAGCTCACTTTGTAGCCCAGGCTGGTCTGGAACTCACAACGATCCTCTTGCCTCAGCCTCCCAACTACTGGGATTACAGGTGTATACCACCATGCCCAGAGACTTTATTTTCACTTCGTACTAAAATTACTTGTTCCAGCATCAAAACAATGAAAAAAACCGACTACCCCCAAACTAGAAAATAGAGAAAGGAGCCCTGCCTCCTGCCCTCACCCCGACTTGCTGACGTCCGGGCTGAACATCATCAGCGCGGGGGTGTCTGGGTATTTTAGAGGACCACCTCAGCGATCGCCCATGTGCTCGGCACTTGTTTCTCACTCTCTCCCAGGGGCCTGTGTTCCCTGAAGAGGGATTTCAGGCCCTCGGGGGGCTCGATCTCTCCTCGAAACAGGATTCTGTGTCTCCTGGTGGGTGAGGGGAGTCCCGCTTCGGGGCTGGGGTTCTCAGAGCGTGGGTGGATGTGGAGGCCCCAGGCTCCGCTTTCTGCATTCGCAGCTGCCCCGGTCAGGGCAACAACGAGACAAGCAGACTTACCTTGATCTCCGCACTGGGGAAGGCAGCGCAGTGCTTGGCTGAGCTCTGGGTGGACCTCTGATGCGGGCAGCTGGGACCCAGGCATCTGGATATCTCCAGCTTCAGTTTTCTCAGCCCATAATTCGCCACCCACTTTAGAGCAGAGACAAGAGTGATCACGTAGGCAGTCAGGCCCGAGCGTCCGCCTCATCGGTCAGAACCTCACGTTTGAACAGCGGGCTTCCGGGTCCTCACTGAGCGCGCTCTGGGCGCGGCTTCTTCACCCAGCCGGGGGAAGAAGTGTGTGAGAAACAGAGAGCAAGAAACAAAATGTACGGGGCGCCTCCCAGTCCTTACTTAGGGGACATCGCTGCTCTCCGACATCTGTGTTAAGCCTGGGTGGAGAACCCCAGTGGGTTTGAAGTTCGGCCTCTAAATCAGCTAGGACAATGTCGTGTCTCAGTGGATGCCAGCATGGCAGGCTCAGGGCAGTCAGAGCGTGGCATCCTGGATGGACCAGTCAGAACCAGGCTCAGATTTTCACGAATGGTTGTAGAAAGCAAGATGGTGTGAACAAGAAGGAGATTTCTAAAGTGGGTATGGTGGTGCACGTCTGTTATGCTTGCAGTCAACAGGCTGAGGCAGGAGGATCGCCACAAGTTCACAGTCTGGGCTACATAGTGAGTTCAAGGCCAACGTAAACTATAGAGCAAGGCCTTGTTTCAAAATCAAACAAACAAAAGATTTCTACAACTTGCAACCAAAAGGATCTGATAGCATTAAAGCACTTCCCACAAAATGCACTTTAATCAGTTTTCACATCAACTGCCCCTGCCCCTAGGCTCATTTTTTTTTTTTTTAATTTTGAGAGGAGGTCTTACTAAGTTGTTGAGGTTCCCAGGCTGGGCTTGAGCTTGCGATCCTCCAGGCTTCGGCTGTCAGAGTGCTGGGGTTACACAAGCATCACCATGCCACTCTCATCTCCTGCCTTCACTTTACAAGGACATTGAGACTGCGTGTAGCTACACAACTTCCCCCAGATCACCTTGCCAGGAAGTGACAGGCCCGGGTTTTGAACCTGGGTCTGTTTGACTGTTATCATTTTTAGCAGGTCTATTCTCTTGTGAAGTGCACCCAACCTCCTAGAATTAATGGTTTGAGGAAGGGAAAGATTTTTTTTTTGTCTTTTTGAGACAAGGTCTTACTGTGCAGTTCAGGCTGGCCTTGAACTCACTTTGTAGCCCAGGCTGGCCTCCAACTCACAGCCATCCTCCTGCCTCAGCCTCCCGAGTGCTGGGATCATATGCCTGCACCACCACACCTGGTGAAGGAATTACTGTCTAGGTGGGTATGTGGTCAGGACAGCTGCATACCTCTTGGCTTGAGCAAACAGTGTCCTTCCTGGGCAACTCAACAGAAGAGCTGGCCCTGCTGATACTCCTTCCTTGAGGGTACTTCTTGTACACCGAGCCTAGGAGAAGCACAGCGAGGTCACCGTGTGCATCTTCCTTCCCCCCCGCTTCCCCTCACCACTCCTTTTCTAGGGGCAGCTTCTCGGCCGGTCAAGTCAGTGGTACGGGTCCTCAGCTGGAGTTTGCTGGGAGGCAAAGCAAGGCTACGGAGCAGATGGGCGGGGTGCCTAGGACCTCTCTTCCCACACAGCAGTGAGCGGCTGCTGGGTGGGGGCCATCTCACGGCAGTCCATCGGGCTGGCTGGGAACCTCCTCCACCCGCTTCCCGACCAGCCTCAGGGCTAAGGAAGCTGCCCCCGTGGGCAGCACCAGCGTGCCCAAGGACTGTGGGAGATCTCATCTTCGTACTGACTTTCCTCCTGCTCTGGCAGAGGCAAGACTGCAAGTCCACTTCCCTGGGCTGGAGAGCTGAGCTGTTTGGAGACAGGCCCGCTGCAGGGCTCTGCGGGGAGCGTAGGTCCTGGGGTGGCTGGAGGGGTCTCCTTGCCCGGAGGCCTGCTGCCCTTTCTTTCCCACAGGGCCAGGGGCAGTTCACATACTCAGGGAGTCTCTGCCGTACCTACGGCATTCCCGGTCTCTGTATAGAACGGGGAGAGAGCCGTCTCTGCTGCCCGTGCTTTGGTCTTCCTCCCCCCGTGTGCTGTCCCTTCTTTCACGGGCTGGGCTGGAGAGAGAGACGATTGGCTTGTTGGCCGGTGGCCTCAGAGATTCCTGTGCTACAGCCGCACAGCCTGACATAGCGACATCTCAGTGTCAGCTCTCCTCTACCCCGGAAATGGGCTCTAAGATGGCTCTGAAGCAAGCTCTTGCCCCCACTCTGAGCCCCTGGCCTCACCCGGACCAGCGGTAACCACAGTTACTGTCCCCAAGTCCTGATATGTGCCAGGCGAGGTGGTAATGCTCCATATACCGTGTCATTTCACCCTCATGGCCCCTAGGTCCTCCACGAGCTAAGCGGGAGTCGGGTTAGTAAGTACAGCAAAGATTTCACCCTGGTCTTGCTGACCCCGGAGCTCTGCCCAGAGCCGCCCTGCTGCATATGTGACCTTACAATAAAGGTACATGGTCTTAAGTTTATGAGCTGAGGGCTTTTGTAAAAATACTGGTTGGTTATCACAAGCCGTTGGCAAATTTCAGTCCCTGTGAGCATTAGTTCCTGGGGATACAGTGAGGGTCTTATAGAGAACGTACTGCACAGACCGGGACCCTCCTGGAAGATGGCGGCACACGATCACGACTCCTGGTCACTGGCGTCGCACTGAGGACCCCACACTGGGCTACATCCCGAGTCTCTTCTATGTGTCATTTTGAGACCGGGTCTTGATAAGTTGCTAAATTGCCCAGGCTGGGCTGAAACCTGCGATCCTCCTGGCCCAGCCTCTCAGAGTGCCGGGGTTACAGGTGTGTGCTACCTCGTGACCATTTCCCATCACGGCTAATCCACACCCCGCAGCGTCCAGGCCATCCCACCACCCACTGCCGGCCCACAGCCCGGCCTTACCCGAGGAGGCGCCCACTTTGCCGCTGAGCAGAGGACCTCTCGGAGCTTTGGGCGGCGGGCTCCTCTCTCTTTCTGGGTCTTCTTTAAGGCTCTAGAAAACAGGTCCTATTTCCCATCAGGGGCCTGCCTCTGTGGCAGGCGGCACCCCAGGCACCCAGCTCCATTCTGTCAACCAGGAGCTCTGGTAGGGAGGAGCCTAAGGCGTCAACTCCTTGTACGTGGAGGCCATCTCCAGCAGAAAACTCAGAGGGGCTCGGTCTGGGGTGAAAAGCCGTGACTGTCCAGGAGTGTGTGTGGTACCAGGCAGGACGAGAGCGCATGCCCAGGCAGCTGTGGGATTTGCGAGTTTTCCTCAGAGGTTTTCTGCCCCCCATCCTACTAGACTGAGATTTCTAGGTCTCCCGCACGACAAACTGTTCAGGCCATTTCGGGGCCTTCTTGGGGACCTGGTTTTATTGGGGGGGCGTTCTTCCTCACTGAGTACACCTGGAATGTGGCAAAAGTTAAACAGAGTCGTCAGGGCTTCATGCCAGCTTAGGGGACCTCCAGGTGAGCTGCCGTGGGAAGGGCCTGGCTGGGATTCTGCTAACTCTGGGGACCCCCAGTCTCGTGTCAGGAGGAGAACCTCAAGTTCTAGAGTTTTCCCCAGGATCTGGGAAGGCATAAGAGAGGGTGATGTAGAAGAAGCCGTTCGAGCTCGTCGGGTGAGGCCATGCCCGTGTGCGCGGAATCCCCCGGAAAGGCAGCCGCACACTGTCTGGGGTGGATGTGTTCACAGTGGAAATGTGCCGGGTTCACAAAGGCCTCAGCCAGTGAGCAGCTGAAGAAACCCTGGTTTCTCGGCCCCACGGCACTACTGCGGGGCAGGGGTCTCTCCGCTACAGGCCCCTTCTGATTTCTGAGGAGGGGTGGGGACGTATGCAGCACACCTTTGACAGGCGGTGGCGGGGGTGAGCCTCTGGCAGGCACCGGGCCCCCTCAGCCCCCAAGAGGCCAAGCGGAGCCTGGGCTTAGACGCACTCCTTCGCTCCCGAGGGACCCTCCCAGGATGAGCTATTACACGCAACCATGAGGGCCTAGTACCAGGCTAAGGAACAAACCCGGCACAGCCAGGCAGCACAGAAGGTGAGGTGAGGGAGGCCAGAGATGCCGCCAGAGCCGAGAGCAGAGCAGGTCCTCTCCTTGGGGCCAGGATGGGAGGCACCCATGGGACACACCGCGGGAGTCCCTGCCTCCACCCGAACTGCTCTGGGGCCTGCGAGCCTTGCCCTAGTCTCTTTAAGAGCTAGGAAAGACCAGGAAACAAACTGGAAACACAATGCTCCGTGTGTTATTAGGGGGAGGAGTCAAACCATTTTGGCCTTCGAGGGGGTTGTAGGCTTGGGAAGAGAGGATTTCTTGGGCTGACTTCTTTGCTTGAGCACCGCTGGCTTTTCTTTAGAGAGGGCTGCACCTTCCAGTTCTTTTCTCAAATGGTTCTTCAGGGAGGCCACCAGTAAGGCGCACTACAACAAGGATTGGGAGGGTTGGTCAGTGCTCCCCAGCCAGTGTGGACAGACAGACGGACATACACGGCAGGAAAGAGTGCCTGGCACCCGCCTATGCCGCTTTCTGTCACTAGAATGCCCTTGGGCTGAGTACTGAGGATCAACTTATGACCAATAATAAGTACCCTGAGAGGGAGGCCCGGGGTGCACCAGACACTGGGCTAGTTAGAACCCGCGAGTCACAGGCCCTCCTGCAGCAAGACATGCCGCCTAGGCCGCAGGGCGGGTGCTACCTGATCTCCACCCTACAGATGAGGAAACCAAGCCTCCGTGAGCTTAAGGCCCAAGCCCGTACTACTAGTAGGGAGAGGAGCTTCAGTTCAAACCCACGGTGCTCTGAGTCCGAAGCCAGGGGTCTTTCTTTGCATTTAAAACACCTGGGCAGGGCTGGGGATTCAGCTCAGCGGCACAGAGCCTGCCCAGCAAGCACAAGGTCGTGAGTTCAAGCCCCGGTACTGGGGAAAAAAAACCTCAACAAACAAACAAAACAAAACAAAACATCTGGGCATACACAGGTCCTGGCCAGCTCATCACGTGCCCAGGGCTGACTCCAGACCTGGAGAAAAATTACAATATAACGCTTATTCCTTTGCCGGCAAGTTTCTCAAAGGCCTGAAAACTTCTCCAGGAATTATTCTCAATCAAAACACCAGAGGACACTATTCAAAGGTAAATACCCTTCTCAAGGAAGGGTGGATTTAACTTTTTTTTTTTGTCTCTTTGAGACAGGGTCTCGCTATGCAGTTCAGGCTGGCCTTGAGCTCATTTTGTAGCCCAGGCTGGTGTCGAACTCACAACCATCCTCCTGCCTCAGCCTCCCGAGTGCTGGGATTACAGGCGTACGCCACCACGCCCTGTGATTTAACCATTTTTGTCCATTAATACTGGGGGTGGGTTTGTCAGCTGTAGGAATGGGACTGGTGTGTACTGGAGGAGGAGGGGTTTACAGAGTGCCAGAGGGGCCCTGTCAGAGAGGACCGCGAAGGCACCGTTAGGGGAGCCACAGATCCAAGGATCCACTAGCCTTGGAGGGAAAAAACAGGGAGACTGGTCCTGTCCTCCCGGAAGCACAGTTTAGTCGGGGAGATGAGCATTCTGCAAACGGTAGTAATCAGCACGGGAGTCAGGGTGAATCTTCACAGCCCTCCCCCGCCCGACTCCACCCAGCCCCAGGTGCAGGGCCCCAGACTCTCTCTCTCCAGCCCATCTTTTCCACCTGCCGCGAGGACACCCTCACTTGTCACTTCGCAGGCCCGTACAACTGCCTTTGTCCCAGGCGCCTTCCCTGACCTCCCACAGGCTCCTGCTGTCAGTGCTCCCTGAGATGCTCGCACGTCTGCTTCCTTATTTCCGTTCTCCCTGCTCGTTCTCCCTGTTACGTTCTTCCCGTAACAGAGCCATCTCCTGCCTTTAACGGCACCTGGTACTGTTCGCGTCCCCTGAGGAAGAGGTAGTATTTCACTGAGCCTTGCATGACGGACAGCAGGCTGTGGAAGCTCTGGGAGGGCAATGGCAGGCGGACGAAACAGCGGAGGAATGGCTTGATGTGCTCAAGGAACTCGAAGGAGGCCAGAATGCGTAGTATACAGAAGAAAAAAACAGCCACAGGAAGGAGACAGGAGGGAGCCTGGGCTCGGGGTGCGGCTCAGCGGTAGAGCCCTTGCCCAGCACGTCAGAGGCCGCAGATTTCCCCTCGCAGGTATAATTGGGAGGTAAGTTAAGATCAGGCCATACTGGAGACACACACACACAGGGAAGACCCCCATGTGAAGATGAAGGCAGCCATTGCAATCATGCTGCCAGAAAGGAAGGAATAAACGCCAGCGTGGCCGAGGATGTGGACCCCTCCCTGTCCCGAACTTCAGTCAGGCTCCTCTGAGCCGTGTCCTCAGCGAGGCCCCGCCCTAGACTGCGGCACCCAATTTTAGCAAAGAATTCTGCCAAGTCACCTTGGTGACAACAGCCCACCCTTGGTGTCTGATCAGGTTCTTCATCTGCCTCCTTGATGTCTAAGTCCTTGGCCTTCCTTTTAGCAAGGTTCTTGTTTAGCAAGAATTCCCTGCTCTTGACAGCTGATCATGTTCTTTTCAGTAATTTTCCATCCACTTGAGATGGGAAAGAAGAAACAAAGAGAACTAAAAAGGAGACAAGGAAAATTGTAGTTTTAAAGTTATTTTTAAGAAAAACAGAGTTCCTCAAGGTGACAATGCCCTTTTCTCTTATAAGAAACCCTAAAAAGTGCAACAGACATGCAGATTGGGCTTGTGCTTTTTGCTTGTAAATCGCCCTTCCTCCCACAGACTCCCAACTGCAAGCAAGCGCTATTAGGTGGGCAGAACTGAACTCCAAACACTTGCAAATAGTTCGCGTTCTGACATGGCCCCCCGGCGGGCAGCCTGACAGACCGTAGGAACGTGTGCCTTACATCGCCGATCTTTAGGGCTCCCCAAGACCAGATGGAAACCCCAGCCCTAGACCCTCCCGCGCCCCTCGAGGGCCTGCGCTCTGCTCTGACTGCATACTCCTTCGTTTCTGCCTCTCACCGACGTGTCCTGAAACCCTTTGTGTAACGTAAGCCGACAAACCTACAACACACCCCACGGGAGGGGCGAGGCAAGGCCCTCGTCTCCTTTTGGGGTGCCTGCCTCCTCAACCCCACCTGGTGTCACCCTGACTCTGCTCACGGGCTGAAAAGTCCCACTTGTCTTTGCCGTTGTCTGGAGTTGAGCTCGGTCCCTCTCCTCTATCACCATAGTCTTAAATGTGTAAATTCTTTGCCATTTGTAACAAACGTTGGGTACAATTTCCCCCTCGAACGTTGGCCCTCACCAAAGCTAGGAGGAGGTAAGGCTGCCCAAGGTACAGTCCTGCTGATGACCCTGGTTTCAGACTTGTAGCCTCCAGCAGTGTAAGCAAATAAATGCCCCTCACTGTAAGTCGCCCAGTGTCTGGTCCTTTGTTGTCGCAGACCCCGGAAGGGAGCACGGAGGCCGGCAGACGCTTGGCCCAAGCCCAGGCATACCTTCTGGGAGTAGTTGAGGGCCTTTTCCATCTCAGATTTGATGGCACTGATGTCATCACTCTCATAAATGCCTGCAAAGGAAGCACACTGTGGGTGTCCGGGAGGAGGTTGGGGCCCGGCCAGGCCCCACAATGGGATGCACACGAACCGTGTGGAGGCAGCTCAAGCCCAGAGACAAGGTGAGACGTCAGCGGGGTGGGCCGACCAGCCTCCCCCAACACTGCCCAGCGGGAGTGGTGCCCGGCAGTGGGGCTGGCCTGGAGCCCAGGGCCCTGACCCTCACCTACGGGAGGAGCGGATTAAGGGCAAAGGTCCCACCACTCTGTGGAACTCAAAGACCCACCCTGGGATGGTTTACAGCAGCCAAAGTCTGTCGTGAACACCAGTGTCTTTCCTGGCTGGGACACCAGACCCTAACGCAGGCCTGCCTGGGTTCAAGCCTTGGCCCTTGGGCTCTGTGTCTCAGTTTCCGATCTGTAAAATGGGGCCAGTGATCCCCTACTTCACTTGGTTACTGGGAGGAGTCAGCCGTAACAGATGGCCCCCAGGCGGGGGAAATGCTTAGACCTGTGCCTGGCACTTAACAGTGCTCTATTAAACATTTGCCATGATCAGTGATAATCACTGGTAAATGCACATGCCCGGCATTTTTCATGGAGAGAAAAAGCTGGGAAATGCCCAAGACTTTCAGCTCCTCTCATGCCATTGACTGTGACTGCAGCAGGACACCTCTCTACGAGTCCCCTCTTTGTCTGAGTCGGGGGGTTGGAAGCCCTCGTGTCGGTCCAGCTCGGTCACTCCCACGTGCTGACACGGTTTTCCTTTGTCTCTGTACCGCCTAAGCCATTATTACTTCACACACACACACACACACACGCACGCACACACACGTACATATGTATTTAATACATTCACTATTTGTTTACTTAAAAGTATATTTTTAAAAGAAAATTGATGTCACTGCCAACAACGGAAAGTCAGCATGTTTCTATGCTAAGTTAAAATAAGCGTGTAACTCTCACACACCCCAAAGCTGTACCAGGGGCTGGGGATTTAGCTCAGCGGCACAGCCCTTGCCTGGCAAGCGCGAGGTTGTGAGTTTGATTCCTGGTACCGGAAAAAAACCAAAACCAAAAAAATAAAAAATAAATAAATAAATAAAAATAACAAAAGCTGTACCATTTACCACTAACTGTGGGTCGCTTGTGAACACCCCGCACTCTGGGAAATGCTAATCTAAGAGGTCTTAAGATGCTTCCTAGATCTGATACTCTAAAATATTTTCAAATTTTACCTTGAAATTTTAAAGACTGCAGCAAAATATGCACGTTTGGTGCCAGGGCCTTGTGCATACAAAGCAGGAGCATCCAGTCTCCTGCTGGGCTACGCCCTCTGTCCTTGGTTATTGCAAAGTGTACGGTCAGCAGTTCATGCAGTCGTGCAACCACTGCCACTGTTCATTTCCAGAACAGTAGTTTATTTTTTATTTTATTTATTTTATGCTTGGGATTGAAACAGGGCCTCACAAATGCTGAACGCGCTCTGCCCCTAGTTTCATGGTACATTTTAAAATATGATTTTCAGGTTCTGCTTTTTGTGTCTGGCATGAGGGAGCTACGCTGCTGCGGAGACCACCTTCTGCAAAGGAGCGGGTGGGGCGGGGCCGCACTCACGCACATGTGTCTCCAAACCAGTGGAAGCGGCCACCAGTGGCCCAGGCGAGCGCCCTGTAGGCGCTGGCGGTGTCCGAGCGGCTGGCGTAGCAGGCGGGAGGGCTGCTGTCCATCTGCGGCTCCCCCACAGAGAAGAGACACACGTTCAGCTGCAGGCTGCAGCCCCCACAGCTTTCAGCCACGTAGGCGCTGAGTGTGGGCTGTGGGAGAGGAGAGGCAGCATGGGCCCACGGCCGAGGGCCTGGGAGCCGCCGTCTCCTGGCGGTTCAGCCTAAAGGGGTCTCCCCCCTCCCCTCCGCTGCCTTCCCTCTCCTCTTTCCTCTGCTGGCTCTGCTGTCTCTGTCTTTCTCTCTCCGCTCCGCTTCTTCTCTCTCTCTCTGTACTGGGGATTGAACTCGGGGCCTTAACGAAGCTACATCTTCAGCCCTTTAAAAAGTTGGTGTTTTTAAAAATTTGAGACAGGGTCTCACTAAGCTGCCCAGGCTGGCCTCGCGCTTGTGACCTTCCTGCCTCCCTCCCAGAGGAGGTGCAGGTGCGCACCACTAGCAGCTTCCTGGGAGTCCACTGTGTCTCTGGTCTAGTACTTGGCCCTGAAGACAGAAAGCGAGGAGTCTGGGTCGCAGTCTCTCTCACATCTTAACAGGGTGTGACTCGAAGCTGGAGCTCTGTGGTCAGAAAGTGGACTTCTGTGAGCTTGTCAGAAATGCAGCTTCGTGGTTCTGTCTAGACCTGCTGGCCCGGGAGCCACACGCTAACCAGATTCCCAGGTCTGTGGGCATGTTAATGCTCTAGCAGGGCTGGTTTAGAAAGTCACGCTGGGCTGGAAACACAGCTCAGTGGTAAAGCTTCTCCCTGACACGCAGAGCCCTGGGTTCAGTCACTGGCACCACCAAACGAACGCATAAATAAATGGATAATAAAACGCTGTGCTGGGGAAGTCGCTGTGAGGCGTCCACCCAGAGGAAGACAGCAGGGTCACAGACGCGACGATGCCCAGGGCCGGGGCCTACCCACCACATCCTGGTCAGGGATGCCCCCCGCGAGGAGGTAGATGCCCTGCGACTGGTGTCTGTCTTTGTCCCTGAAGTCCACCTCCACCGCCTTCCGCAGGGCGCCGAGGACGTCCCTGCTGCCTTGGCACTGCAGGCGCAGGGCCCACCTGGGGAGGAGGCGCGAGCGGAGGATGAGGCGAGGCCACCTCCGAGGCCTGAGGGGCGGGCGGCACACCGAAAGTTATTTTCTGACGTCTGCCCGTGGCTGGGAGCGAGGGGACCCTGGAGAGCCACTTCCCACTGGAGGCAGGGACCAGCGGACGGTAGCGCCCCCGTTCACAGTAGCGCCTCTGGCCTGGGGTCACCTACCTCCAGGCGCTCTGTAAGTTGTCATGGCTCGCGGGAACCAGCTCAGGCCTCCAGCTCTCGACTGCGCTTCCAAACCTGCGAAGCAAGCACGGGGCTGGTCACAGCGGAGCGTGTGTCCACGCTGCAGCCCAGCTCCAGGAGGCCGCCGCGGGCTTTTAGGGGGAAGATTCTGATAACACTCCCCAGTTAGGATGGCACCTGCTCAGCCAGCCGTGGGTTCTCTTGCCGGTCACGACCTGTCCCAGCAAGTTCCGGGTCGGGCAGAGCTGCGGCTCTCAGGGGAAACAGCGCGGAACAAGGGCCAGCTTTGGGCAGCCTCCTCTTCCTGACACATCACGCTGACCCGAGTCCCCGTGTCCCGCAGTGAGGATGCCCTGGGCGCGGCCCACGTGAACCCCCCACCATCCAGCGGTGTCTTTGTCGTGCACAGCTCTCCCTCTCACGCTCATAGGCACCCTGAGCCGCCTACTGATCACCCAGTTCCCGCCACACGCCACCCGCTGGGCCTCTGCTCACGCTGTCCCCTCCCCCGGAACGCCCTCCTCCCCGCTGCATCTCCCTAGGAGGAGGGCGCTGATTCAAGGGCTGCTTCCTCTGCAGAGAGCTCCTGGTCTCCCTGAACCCAGGCTGGATGGGCCGATCCTGCCTCTGTCCCCTCAGGGCCCCATATCCTGCCTTCTACCTATTTCCATAGAAATCACGCAGCTATACTTACTTTGTCTCAATATACCTGGCCCCCACTGTTAGGCCATAAGCTCCTGGAGGTCAGATATTGTGAGCATTTCTGAAGGCCCAGTGCCAGCACAGTGGTTGTACATGCAGGTTTCAGTGAAACTTCATCACATGAGTGGATGGGTAAATAAATGAATGAAAACATTGAAAATCTTTCCCTAAGCACCTGTGTGTGTGTGTGTGTGTGTGTGTGTTACTGGAGGTCGAACCCAGAGCCTTCCCACTGAGCCCAGTCCTTTTTTATTTTTGATTTTGAGACAAGATCTCACTAAGTCAGCAAGTTGCCCAGGCTGCGTTAAAACCAGTGATCTTCCTGCCTCAGCCTCTTGGAGTGCTGGGATTAGTGGTGTGCACCATGTCTAGCTCTCTAAGCATTTTTATGTTGAGCTTGTTAGAGAAAGATTAAGCTTTTTTAATAATAACTGATAACTTGAATAGGTTCAGAATATTCCCTATGTGGTAGAAATCATGTAAAACTCTATACTGTATTTCAAGTAGTTTCTTTTCTGTCTTCTTTAGTTAGATAAAAAGGTATGCAAACGAACTATAGATATGAAGTATAATTACATGTAGAATTTTAAAACTGTAATATATAACAAAAATTTAAGAAGCCATACATGTACATATAATTAGATATAACAATTTATATAATTTGAAAATTATATATATTTTAAAACTACATATATTTTACATATACTACATATATTTTATATATACCTTATATATATAATTTTTTAAGCTATTGTTTTAAAAAGCGTACACCATAGATAAAGTTTAAATTTATATATGTTAAATCTACATTTGAATTGGAATTCTAAAGGTTCAAAAAACTGTGGCTTGCTAGAACCAGGGTGAGACTGAGAAACTTTTCTCTGCTGTGTTTGTAGGGTCGGAAGCCAAATGGGGCAGTGGACTGAATTACTTGATCCTGGCTGACCAAGCGTGCTATTTTGGGGCCACTTACCACCTCGCCCCAGTGGGGGAGCCTGCAGCCGTTTAATTATTCAGTGCCCCACAAGATCTCCCACATCAGATAGAGTGGGGGACACCCTCGGATGCCGGGCGCTCCGAACATCAGTGTCCGTCCCCCGCTGCCCTCCGGGCGGTGGCCCCCGAAGGCACACAGTCCCCGACCCGCCGCACCCGCCTCTGGGGAAACCTACGCGATGAGGTTGAAGCAGTCCTTGTTGGACAGCTGCTCCTCCAGCAGCAGCCGCAGGGAGTGCTGGATATGAATAATGTACGCGGAATTGGCCACAGAGATATCGAGCAGTATCGCCACCCTGGAAAGAAACACAAGTCAGGAGGGGAACCGAGCCTCTCAGATAATGTTCATTTTGTTCCATTTTACTATTTAAAGTTTTTTCCAGGGAGACTCTGCATGCCAGACTCATTGAGGTCAAAGTCTTCGCCATGGTTTGAGGCCAAAGTGGTGGGTTTACGGTGGTGGACGAAGCAGCGCGTGCAGTCTCCTCCTCCCGGAGGTTCCATAACGGGACAAAGTCTCAAGATCGAGGTGGTTTAAGATCTGAGACTGCCTTTTATAAACTTCTCTGCTTCCAAGAACAAGCATCCATGTTTTCACAGGGCAGGGTGTTTGTGGGGAAAACAAACAAGGTGAGCGAGTGAGACGAGCTGGGAGTATCGGGGCCTCCTGGGAGTATCTGTGTCTTTGTCTGCACGACTGGAGATCTCCAGCTCCACTCCACCTTCCTCGTCTTCTATTATTTCTCAACTTATGTTCCTGCTTCCTCCTCTTGATTCTCATTTTGAGACAGTTATGGGTAATAAAAAAAATTCATTTGCTTTAGAACGAGAAGACCTTTTCCAAGTCTCATTTCCTACCAGCTGTGAGGCTTCAGGCAGGGCCCCAAACCTTTCTGGTCTTTGGTGAACTAAACTATAATGTCTCCTCATAGGGTTGTTTGAGAATTACATTATATAACTTGTGTAATATTACAAAGTATAACTTAGTACATGGTAATATGGCAAATAAAGGATGGAATGATAATTATGGTGGTATATATGTATATATTCTTTTTTTTTTGAGACAGGTTTCACCATGCAGTTCAGGCTGGCCTTGAATTCACTTTGTAGCCCAGGCTGGCCTCAAACTTACAGGGATCCTCCTGCCTCAGCCTCCTGAGTGCTGGGATTAGAGGCGTGTGCCACCACGCCCAGTGGTTATGGCTATATTTGGATACATATTGTCTCCCGTTACTCAGCATCCTCTTCCTTTTCTGGAAACTGCATCCCAGTTTTGCTTTGGGAAATACTACTTCTATCAGCTTGTTCGAGGTGGGTGAATATCCCCTCCAGGCCTCATCCTCTGGGCCAGAGTGAACGGCCCGGGGGTGGGAGATGCCCAAGCGCTAGGTGTGCTACACTGGTAGAAAGCAAATCTGGAGCTTTGGACAGCTGCCTGGCCACCTGGAGGGGAAAACCTTCCCACCAACAAGCCCGAAAGCCCACAGCCAGAAAGCAGGGCTGAGAGAGATTCCTGACGTGGTGGCGACGCTGAAGATGGCGATTGTATCTGTTCTGGAATTTGCTGTTGTCTTAGATTTCTCTGCTTTGTTTAAGCCAAGTTTTACTTTTTTTTTTGCTTTTTCTTCCCTCTTGATATTGAGACTTGAATCCAGGACCTCATATTTGCTAGGAAAGCAGCATTCTACTACTGAACTCTACTACTGAGCTACATCCCCAGCCCGGTTTCTCTTGCTTTTTTTTGTTGTTGTTGTTGTTTTGTTTTTGTTGTTGCAGTTATTTTGAGATGGGGTCTCACTGTTACAATAGTTCAGGCTGGCCTTGAGCTCACTATGTAGCCCGGGCTGGCCTCAAACTTGCAGCAATCCTCCTGCCTTGGGATTATAGGCGTGTGCTACTACACTCAGCTCATTTGCTTTTTAACTGTAAAAGAATCCTGAGGGACATAGTGATGATTCTGTGGATGTGGGTGATGCAGTGGTGACTTTTTCCTTCTCCAGGGAATCTCTGCTAAAAGATTGCTTGTCCCTAATCTAAGTCATGGCCTCTGAAGCTACTCACAGAGAACCACAGTTGGATGAGTTATCCGCCGTACATCAGACCACAAAGGACAAGAAAGTGCTTGGAAGAAGGTACCTCTTTTCACAGACAGTGCCCCAGATCCTTCTGCTGGCCAGGGAGAGCCACTCGATCCGCCTCTCATAGACCTGCATGGCTCTGCTGAGCTGTTTCTGGAAAACCAGAGAGAGACTGCTCAAAGGTGGACAGATAAGAGATCCTGGGGAAGGGAGGGCCCTCTGCACTCCAGCTGGCTTCCGGAAATGGCGCACCAAGGCTCTGAGTATCCTGGCTGTGTAAATATTCTACTAAGTTATGGGAGAGTATTCCACAAGACTAGGACAGGACGAGTTGAAATATTTCATTGTGTCAAATGGGGAAGGAAGTAGATCTTGCCTCACAAGAGTAGAGACCCTTGGTGGGGGCAGGTCCCTGCTGGGAGTACTGTTGCTAGGTGCTGCGCACAGTCCTTACCTCCTGTCAAGTTAAATCAATGGCTTGGTGTCTTCGCAGCCCAGGACATCATCCTGCACCTCACATTTTAGGTTTTTTGCGACAGGTTCTTGCTATGTAGTTTTTGAACGCACTGCCATGCCCCCTGCCTCAGCCTCCTGAGTGCTGGGATTACAGGCGCGTCCACCACACCCCACAGCGCACCACAGATTCTGAGTGATTGGACTCATCTCTGACCTGGTACTCGTAGAGGAAGGGTGGATCCACGTGGACATTCTTCACTGTCCCGTCGTGCCATTCAAATTGTACCATCACCTTCTGCAGTCCGGGGGCAGGAGCGGGAGCGGGAGCAGGGGAAGATAAGCACATGTGAGAAAGGAGTTTAATTTGGGTACTGCACTCTAAGTAAAGCTAGAGCATGGCAGGAAAGCAGATGAGTCCATCTGGGCTGGATCGCTCTACCTACCCACACACATGCCGCCAACCATTGACCGGGCCGCTGCCTGACCAGGGGCGGCATCAGGGTTGGTGGGCCCTGCCGGCTAGCAAGCCAGGCTGTTCTTGGAAGGGTACTCTGAGCCATTATGACAGGGTGGAGGGTTTGGGTAACATGGAACGAGGTCAGAGACCCTAAAACACAGCAGCATGGTCTCCCCGGTCTGCAAGGCCAGACGGGCCTTCCCGGACACGGACTGTCCGATCTGCCATCTGTTCTTTCGTCCTCCACCGAGCCTCACATCTCTCACTCATTGGCCCAGTCACCCCATTCATCCACCTGCTGCTGGAAGCGTACATCTCCGGTCCTGTCCTTCTCCTCAGCTTTCCACCCTCCTCTGTTCCCTTGTTAGCCCTTCCCTCACTTTGCCATCCTTCTTCCTTGATTTCTACTTTCATCCTTTGTCTTTTACTGCACCTGGTTTCCATCATTCTGCTTTCCTCTTCCGTCCTCCGCCTGTTTACATTTCTATCTACCATCCCCTGTCCCTCTCCATTCAGCACCCACCTATGGATTTCTAGTCATTCATCAACACTTCCATCCACCATTCTCCTCCTCCTTTCTCTCCTTCCTTCCTCTGCTCACCCGCCCAGCCATCCAGTAAAGTTTCCTTAACTGTACACGTGTAATAAACATGTGAGACACAGGTCGGAGAGGAGAGTTCTCTTAAAGAGTTCACAGCTGGTGGGGAGCTACATGCACCTGCACGCTACAGGAGCAATTGTAGAAGTCCAAACATGGTACGGGGAGGACAGCAAAGGCAGTAAGTCTGCCCTGTCTGAGTGGGGTGAGGAAAACCGTCACGAAGGAGGGGACTGTGGTACCTAATTCAGCCCATCTCCCCTCTCTCCAAAGCTTTTCATGTATTTGAAAATACGTGACAGTTACAAAGAATAGAGAGCTCTACGTGCGAATTACCTCATGGATAGTTGCCGATACTGTTTTCTGGAGAATAGGCACAAACTCTTCCACAGGAGAGAACGCGTTGGGTGCCAGAGCCTGGTACAGGCTTAATTTTTTGGCTGGAAAAGACAAGTGGAGTTTGAGGTGCTGCCCAGGAAGACCTCAGGGTCCAAGTCTTTTTGTCACTTGTGTCCTGGATTCCGCTCTCTTTGGGGATTTACCTTTTAGACCATTGATCTTTAGCCATTCTGCAGAAGTCTTTTCCAGGCCTGGGAACTCAATCGTGAGAGGCGCATCGTGCTTTGGGGGCTTAGGCAAGAGATTTGTGAGTGACTCTTGTGTGTAGTCCGTGGCAATCTGAATTAAATTAGAAAATTTACATTACACAATCATTTTGGAGCTGGGAAGATTTTACTGTCTCCCAGTTGCCCAGTCCCTTAGCGGAGCCTCTTAAGACCTCACCTGGTGTATTAAAGGCAGCTCTGCCTGTGCCCTCCCTCGTTTCCCCTTCTCCAGAGATCTCTGGAACTTCCAGGAGACAGAGATGCCCCCAAGTCCCCAGTAACTTGCTTCCTCTTTCTCTTGCCCCCTCCGTCAGCTGCCTCCCTGTCTTCACCACAGACTCCAGGACAGCGGGGCCCCTTCCGGGGCTAAAGGCTTCAGGATGCTAAAGACCGATTTCCACACCAAATCACTCAGGGACCGTGAGCTGCCCGGCCTCTCCTCCCCCACCGCTAGGAAGTGAAAAGCCGAGGCTCTGAGAGGCGAAGTCACACAGCCCGTGTGTACACGGCACAGAGGAAGGCTGTCCCCGAGCTTCCAGCGGTCCACACCACCTACCTCCTGCGTCATGCGGGCCAGCTCCTCACGGGGGCGGCTCCGGCGCAGGGCTTGCACGTGGCTGAGGAGGTCCCCGGCCTTCTGGATCTCTGTCAGCAGCTCATCCACATCCCGACTGGTGTAGAGCTGGGGACAGCGGGAGTGGTCAGCCGTCCGGAAGTCACTGGCCTACCAGCCGTGGCCAAGGCAGGAAAGGGCAAGCGGTCAAGTCAGTCCCGGCTCTGAGTAGCAACGTGTTTAAATCAGAAATTGCAAACCGGGGTCCACGTGCCAGACACAGCCCGTGGACGCGTCTCCCTCCACGCCATTGTGCTGCCATGCAGCGTTTTTAACAACTGAAGGGTTTTTCTAACTTTAGAACTGTGAAGGAGTCCTCGAATAGTGGCGCACACCTGTAATCCCAGCACTCTGGGAGGCTGAGGCAGGAGGACCACAGGTGAGGCCAGCCTGGGCAACTCAATGACTTAGTGAGACTCTGCCTCAAAAAAAAAAAAAACAACAAACAAACTGCTGGGCATGCGGCTGAGTACAAAGACCCTAGGTTCAATCTCCAGTGCTGAAGAAAAGAAAAAGAAAGAAAGAAGATTCCACACCCACGAGGACAGCCATGAAGACAATAGCAATCACAAACAAAAGGTAACACGGGTCGGTGAGGAAACAGAGAACTGGAGCCCGGTCCAGTGCTGGGAGAAACGCGAGACCGCGCAGCGCCGTGGAAACAGTTTGCAGGATTCTCACAACATCAGTCGGAATTAGCGTCACGTCCAGCAAGTCCACTTCTGTCATCTACTCCAGGGGAGGAACGTGGGGGCTCGGGTCCTTGCACACTCATCAGAGCAGTACTCATCACTGCCAAAGGGTGGAGACAACCCACACGCTCATCAAAACATGACCGGGTACTTGGGCCTGAGGCACGTGCCTGTAATCCCAGCACTCTGAGCGGCTGAGGCGGGAGGACTCCAAGTTCATGCCCGATCTCGGTAACGCGGTGAGACCCTTGCTGAGAAAATATAAGGTAGGCCGGGGAAATAGCTCAGCGAAAGACCTTGGATGCCAACCCACCTACTGGGGAAAAAAGGAAAAGAAAAAGAACGGATAAGCAAAGTGTGGCTTATCCAGAAAATGGCTCGTCATTCACGAACAAGGAAGGAAGCACTGACATCACGCCAGGTGAAAAAAGCCAGACACGAGAGGTGTATGTTTCCACGTACATGAAGGGCCCGTACCAGGTAAAGCCGCAAGATGGGAGAGAGGTTTGCGGGAGACTGCCAGGGACGGGGGTGCTGCTTTGCGGGTGCTTGGGACTGGAGTGACAGTGGATGCGCAACAGTGTGAGTGCACTAAATGCCACCGAGCTGTTCAGAGAGATTCGCTTCGTGAATTTATGCAAATTTCACCTCAAATTTTTAAAAATAGAAACAAATCCATATTTCTGACTTTTTTGAAAACCCACAGGACCTGGTAAGCCTGGGTCACATTCACGAGGAGCAGTGCGGCTGGGCTGAGCAGAGGCCATCTCTCGAGGCGGGGCTGTGCCATCGCGCTATCTAGTGTGCCGTGGCCCCCACCCCGACACTGTTGTAATTTTTGTCATCCGTGCACTGTTTGGTAATTTCTTTACTCATCTCTGTGTCAGGAGAGGGAAAATGACAGGTAACAGGTAAGGGTGATGGGCTTTAAGATAAAGTACTCATTTTTTCTTATTTTTGTTGTTGTGTGTTTGAGACAGTGTTTTGCTCTGTCGTCCAGCCTGGCCTTGAACTATGTAGCCCAGGCTGGGCTTGAATTCACAGTGATTCTCCTGCCTCAGGCTGCCAGGCGCTGGGATTACAGGCGTGCGCCACCAAACCTGGCAAGAGAGAGTGCTTCTTAAACCAACCTGCCCCGTTCGCTCACTTTACCCTTGCAGCCCCCATGGTCTGCGGCACTGACAGTCTAGGCAGTGAGGTTTATCAAGACAGCGTGTAGCCCGCCCTTGACCTCCCAGTGTGAAAAGTCAGACTCTGTGACATCGGAACACACTCGTGAGATGCAGACCCTCACTCAGGGTTATCAGCAGGCACAGCCGGTGAGCTGGACAGGTCACTGGGCTCTTAGCTTGCCAGATACTTCCGCACACGTGCTGTTAGCCTGCGTCACGGATGTGCAGTACATGGGTTTCGGTCACGCACTGGAACGGGACGCTGGGTGGGCCTGGCTAGAGCTGACCGCCCGTTCTGCCCCACCGGGTGTCCCTGCGGGGGCAGGACTCCGCTTAGGAGAGAGGCCCCGGGCGACTGCTTCAGACTCCGTGCCACGGTGGGAGCAGAGGTAGCCGGGCCTGTACTAACGCCGGCTGAATGAGGGCTGAAGGTTCTGCCTCTAGACCCGCAGGCGTTCGGTTGCCTTCAGACGCGCTGACCGAAGGGGCTCCCGGGATTTCGCGTGGTCCCCATTTTTCTTACGCACTCCCTTTGACCGCATTTTAGCTGTGTGAACTCACTGAGTAACGGGCTGGGAGGAGCGAGCCACGCGCCTGGCCCGTGCGGGCCCAGAGCCCCCCGCACATCCTCGGCGGGCTGCGCTGCTGCGGGGCTCACCTCGGTCTCCGGGCTGTAGCAGTGGTAGTAGCCTCCAAGCGCTTCTGCGAGGTTCTTCAGGACAGCCTGCAGGGAGGACGACAGGCACACCCTTCGCTAGATCCACACCGACACCCTCACGACTTCTTCCTCACTAACCCTGCAGCTCTCTGACGCTTCCTGTTTTGCCAACGGGAGAAGTGGGTGCAGAAGTGCTCTGGCCACAGCGTGGGGGTCCTGTCCCGGCACGGAGCCTTAAAGGCCAGCCCAGATCACCGCCAGCAGTTCCAAGAGGCTGTGGAGCGCCTCAGGCTCTTACCGAGGGCACCTGACCGTCACACTGGTAGGTGATGAGGTGGATGAGGAGGCTGCGGCCCGCGGTGCGCTGCTGAATGTAGTCAGACAGAATTTCGGAGGGCTGATCTGGGCTGGGGAAGAGAGCAGAGGAGAAGCGGGACAGTCGGCTCAGCACTTGGAAGACTCTTAAGACCAAACCGACAGTTCCCCGGGAACAGCCGCACATTCTTTCATTTTTATTTTTCCCCTCAGAAGTTACCGTGGTTTGAACTTGGGGCCTTTCCACTGAGCTATCTCCCCACACCCCCAGTTCTTTCTAATTTTATTTTGTTAAATTGCCCAGGCTAGGCTCAAATTTGGGATCCTCCGACTTCAGCCTCCCGGAATGCTGGGGTGCAGGTGTGTGCCACCGCACCCAGCCATCCACTCACTCTTCTTCTGAGACAGGCGCTCACTGGTAGTCAGGCTGGCCTTGGATTTGCTGTGAGGCCCACACTGGCCTTGAACTCACGGCGATCTTCTGGCCCCTCAGCCCCTTGAGTACCGAGAATACAGACCTGTGCCTCCACATCTGGCTTCTTCTACGAACTTTTAATCAACTGCCTGTATCTGAAGCACCTGTGTGAGACACAGGGTTGGCTGGCCAGGTACAGTGGCGCATGCCTGGAATCTCAGCACTCAGAGGCTGAGGCAGGAGGATCACTGCAAACTCAAGGCCAGCCTGGGCTACATGGTGAGATCCTGTCTCAGAAACAACAAAACAATGCAGAGCTGGGTGGACTGCAGGCCCGGCCGCACTGCCCCACTGGTGGGCAGGCAGCCAGTGAACACTACCCTTCTCTCTTTTTTTTTTTAAATTTTATTTTATTACTTCTATTTATTATTTTTTTAACTTTTTTATTTTAAAGAAAATAGTACAGCTGGGTGTGGTGGTGCACGCCTATAATCCCAGCACTCAGGAGGCTGAGGCAGGAAGATTGTTTCGAGTTCAAGACCAACCTGGGCTACAAAGTGAGCTCAAGGCCAGCTTGGATTGCATAGTAAGACACTGTCTCAAAAAGACAAAAAAGAAATAAAAAAGAAAGAAAATAGTACAAAAAAAGAACAATAGTAAAATACAGACAACACAAAGCAAGGACATTAAAAATGAAACAGGGTTTCAAACCAAATGATAGAGATTAACTGTGGTTGTAATATTACATATTATTATCTTCAGTGAAGTTGCTCAGATTGCCAGAGGTAAGAATAGAAGATTGATCAAATCATTAAAGGGAATAAGAAAATAATAAACTAAAAGCACATTAGAGACAATACATAGTTTCACTAGACATGATTGTAGGAATTCACCAATGGATATTACACTGCAAATTGTTGTCGGCACATAAATTGCTCAGATTACCAGATACAAACATGCAAAATTGGTCAAATATTAAAAAAAACTTTCAAATATTAACCGTTCCCCTCAACAAGCCATCAGACACCAACAGTACAGTTATGCCACGGATCCATAATAGACACCCTTCTCTTAGGAATGTGTGAAGTGTCATGCTTGCTGATCGTTTCTCAAACAAATCTTTAGTTCTTCAACCTTCTTCATGAAATCTGTCGCCCGCTCAGGAAAGCAGACCTACCAGCTTCTCAGGACGGTCACCAGGGAATCCAGCCCCTGGAGAGCGAAGGTTTTCTTCAGGCCCTGCAGTAAGTTGCTGCCTCCTTCAGGCTGCAGTTTCTTTACCCAGAGCTTGAGCTCCTGGAGGCTGGGAGGAGACAGTAACAGCAACCTAATCAGAGTCATGCGCTGAGTAACAACTAGGCCACGTTCTGAGAAACATCTCTCAGCAATCTCCTTGCTGGGCAAACATCATGGAGTGTACTTACACAAACCCAGATAGCGTGGCCTACTACAGACCCTGACTCTATACTGTCGCCTACTAAACAGTTGTAAATCAAGTCAAGTTGAGGAAACAATCAAGAGAGGAGTCTGCTGCCGGTGTAACACTGTTTCACTGTTTACAGTAAACATTTTTCATATAAGTGGAAGGAATATTCTCTAACATATCAAAAAAGCATAATATAGGGGCTGGGGCTGTAGCTCAGTGGTAGAGTGCTTGCTCAGCATGTGTGAGGTCCCGAGTTCTATTCTCAGCACTTAAAACATGAACTTGTAAGATAACTTATTTATTATCAGGTGGATGCAGTGGCACACACTGTAATCTCAGTGCGCTGGAAGGCTGAGGCAGGATCATCACAAGTTTGAGCCCAGCATAGGCGATTTAGGAAGAGCCTGTCTCAAAATAAAAATAAAAAAGGGACATAGCTCAGTGCAAAGGCCCCGGATTCAACTCCAATACCACTAAAAAGTTATTTTCATTACAAAGTGTTATGTACTATGCAGAATTGTACGTGCTGCTCCTGTATCTAACTGGTGCTGCGGTAGGTTTGTCTGCACCAGCATCAGCACAAGCATGTGAGTAACGGTGCTGTGCTACAGGGTTCCTACAGCTACAATCACTAATGACGAGAAGTTTTCAGCACTCTTCTGCTCTCAAGGGACCAGACCAGATGTGTGGCCCACTGCTCAACAAAATGTTGCCCAGCCATGACTGGTAGAACTGTTTCTCGGGTTCAGGCCCAGGGCAGATGTTAGCTCATTTAAGCCTAACCATACTCTTGGAGGTGGGTCCTTTTATTCCCTTATTATATGTGAGGAAACTGAGACTCAGACTTAGGACTTACCCTAGGCGGTACTGTAAACATTTGGTAAAACCAAGATTTCAGAGCAGGACTGACTCTAGAGTCTGTGCTTTGGTGCCCTTTTGTTTGAAAATCTGGGGGTGAGTGCCTTCTTCCCATGCCCCCCAACAACTCTCCCAGGAGGCAGACCTTAGCAGTAGGCATGGAGTTAGGCCTCTAGCTCAAAGAGACCTCTGCAAGAAGGCACGTGGCTGTGTGCCTAGGTCCCGTAGGAGCCGGACACACACCACTGGGAAGAGGAAAAAGCTTAAATGGCTCACACGGTACTAGTGGGATAATTCTGCTCTTTCCATGTCTGTCAGCCTGAGCAAAAGAAAACCTCAAGCTGAGCATATAGCTCAGTGGTAGAGTACTTGCTAACCATGCACAAGGCCCTGGGTTCTATCCCTAGTCATGCAAGAAAGAGAAAAAAAATCTCAGGATGGTGCTAATGAAGCTGTCATTTATTATTATACGTTAAGTTGCCTTTATATATATATATATATATATATA
>NW_004955493.1:740740-797802 GCF_000276665.1 Chinchilla lanigera | reverse complement strand
TTTGTTTGTTTGTTTCTGGTACCAGGAATCAAACTCAGGACCTTGCACTTGCCAGGCAGGCGCTTGTGCCGCTGGGCTAAATCCCCAGCCCTAAGTTGCCTTTTTATAAATCCCACAGCCCCACAGTGCTGGAGATGGAACGCAGAGCCTTGGGCATACAAGGTAAGCACTCTGCTGCTGAGCTACCCTCCCCGCCCCGAGCTCCCTTCGAACAGAGAAAGAAATCCCAGACCTCTAGCCAGTAGGTTCCAAGATGGAATTAATATCATTGTTTTTCTTTCACTGTGTTTATTTTTATGACTACTTTCTAATTATGCCGAGTGGGTATGGGCTTCTGGGTCATGGTATTGATAGAAAATTTCCTTCCATACTAAATAAAGTTGATACACAGAAAAATTCGTAATAGTCTACAGGTGGCACAGAATAAACAACAGTAACATGACTCGGAGATGAGATGGCAGCTCAACAAAAGGAGCGCAGGAACGAGCAAGCGGAGGCGCTCCGGGCTGGACACTCTCCGAGTGACTTCGAGGTTTACTGTCCCAGAGACGCAAAGCAGTACAGAGCACCCTCACTCACTGAGTCCCTGCCTCGGGCCAGGTGCTTAATTTTCACTTCATCCTGATAATTCTGTGAGCAGCAGGGGTCCACTGGCTTCTTCTGCAAATGAGAGCACTGAAAAACTTGTCAGGACCCTGACCCCCTGCCAGAGGTGGAAGGCAAGCCAGTGCCGCCAGAACAGGTCATTTCTCTATGTGAAACGGCTCTTTTCACAATTTAAGCTCAGGACTTTAAGCCTGCAGTTTTTCCTGGGATCTGCTCTGAGCTTGTAGTCCAATTGAGGCTCTTTTCCTTTGGGTATATTCCCTCAATCTGAGTTTCTTCACCTATAAAATAGGGATTGTAATCTATTCCATGTGGTGGCTATAAACATTAAGAGCAATCATACCTGGTACCTGACACATGGTGGGTGACTAAGGAATTCTGTTTATAAAAAAGAAATTTTTAGATGCTGGCGCATAAGACCTCTTACATACTTCCTCACCACCCTACGAACCCCCAGAAGTAGAGCCTCCCAAATAAAGGGCATCTGTGCAGTGGGACACTACGTACGCCATCGCAGGGGAGGCAGAGCTGTACGTACAGCGGGGGAGCGACCCTCAAGATTGAGTGGGAAAGCCAAGTGCAAAGTGCTGCTGCCTGTTACTGCTGATGTTTGATCCAGAGGACTGGGGAAGATAGACACACGGATGTGCAGACTGTGGAAATACAGATACGAAAGTACAATTGGTAGCCAGGTGCAGAGGTGTGGCCTCTGTAGTTCCAGGTACCTGGGAGGCTGAGGTGGGAAGACTCCTCCATCCCATGAGTGTGAGACCAGCCTGGGCAACACAGTGGTAGTCCCATCTCAAACTAAACTAAACTAAACCCGCTGGGCATGGTGGTGTACACCTATAATCTTAGCCCCTGGGAGGCTGAGGCAGGAGGATAGCCTTGAGTTCAAGGCCAGCCTGGGCTACACAGTGAGTTCAAGGCCAGCCTAAACACATAGCAATACACTGTCTCAAATAGCAAAATAAAATAAAAGTCAAGCCATCGGAGTTGGACACTGCTTGTAAACTAACTAAAATTAAAGTAAATTAAAGTAGGAGGTAAGAAGGGAGACTGCAGTAAGGGAGAGTCATTGGCTATTATTTATCCTCCGTACAGTTTGAATTTTAAAAACATCGATTATTTTCGTTATAGACCATCTGTGCTAGCTTGCTGGATAAAAAAGGGGTGTCCTGTCTATTATTTAATGGGCTGCTCACGGGTGAACAACTTTCTAAAAATTATCAGCTGCCGGTGTTCCTGCTTTTGTGAATTGTCACTCTGTCCTCATTTGTCTACTGGGGTCCTGGGTTTTCACCTGACATGTCTAATAAGGACACTGAGGTAGAGGAGAATGCGGAAGGAAACATCGCGGTAGAGGGTGGGACGCCACTCACGCGGAGGTGCTGACTTCCACCAGGTCTGGCCAGAGGCGTCTGGCGGTGCTGCTGAAGGACAGGACGTACAGCTTCTCCTTGAGGCTCAGCTGCTCGTCAACGAGGCTCTGCGGACAGAAGCACGTCACCAGCCTGCACAGCCAGGGCCACGGCGAGCCTGCCTCACCTCTCTTGCCTCAGCTGGTCCCCAGGGCTGAGGTGAGGGCCGTGCTGAGACGGGGGCACTTAACCTCAGCTTAGGGTCAGCCCCCAGTTAACATTTGTTGCAGCCTGTGGGTCTGTGTGTGAGCTGAGCACCCCGCATGTGCTGTGGCTGGGCCCGCCTGAGGTGCCCGAGAGGGAGGAGAGGTCAGGAGCAGCGGTTTCTCTCACGAGAGCCAGGGATGGGGCAGGGGCACAGCATCCGTGCTTGCGATGCTCTACGCTGCAGCTGATAGGAGTCCAGCGGGGCCATAACTCTGCCCTTGTTCCTGGCTAGCGAGAAATTTCACCGGCCTGCCGCCAGCAGGAGTCTTGCCTTGGTGTTACGGCTTGTGTCCAGATGCCCCCCAAAGCCTCATGCAGTCATAGGCGGGGCTTTTCCAGAGGTGGCTGGATGTAGTGTATGCGACGCTGGAATTGATTCACGGTGCAGTGCGAGGATCAAGGGCCCTAGGATTAAGGGTGTGAGTGCTCCCCGCCCTAAGTAGCCTGGGTAAGATATAAGGGGTGGAGAGAGCTGTGGCCCTCCCTTGCTCACTTGCTTTGCTGCCTTCTGCCCACCATGAACAGTTTCTCCTCTGTGATGCCCCTCTGCCATCCCACCCTGACTTGGAGCCAGCCGATTATGGACTGAAACCTCCACAGGCTGTGAGCTACATAAACCCTCCCTCTACAAACTGTGAGCTAAATAAACCCTCCCTCTGTTAACTTTAGGTGTTGGGTATTTTATCTCAGCAACGAGAATGGTAACTAAGACACCGGGCTAGTGTTAGGCCTCCTCACCTAGGGAACTCGAAACAGCCCCGAGAACCCGTCGCGAGGGAGCCTGCACTGACCCCTGTCCTCTGGCCCTCAGAGAGACCCAGGCAGAGGAGAAGTCTGGACAACTGGTCATATTTGAACCTGTAAAGATCTTTCTGAAATCTAAGGGGCTATTGCTGCTATGGCCCCTGTCCAAAACTCTAGGGATTTCCATAAAAAAACCCTCCACATCACTTCCCAACCATCACAGAGGTCTGTCTCTCTGTGCTGTACTTGATACTGAGCACTTTTTTTGCACAAACTTTTCATCGTGAGGGGAACCCTACGAGCTAGCCATGGTTCTCATCTCCCTTTTGCTGAGGAGGTAACTAATGTACAGATATTTGGCTCACTGGCCAGAGGTGGAATAGGTGACCGAGGTTTGACTCCAGTCGTCTGACGCCAGAGCTCTAAGCTTTTCTATTACAGATGAGCAAACAAGCCAGAATAGACCCTCATGTAGAAGCGGCCAGGAGCTCCGCACTGCGCTGGAGTCAGCCCCCCACTGCGAACTGTTCTTGCATCCTCTCTCCAGGAACCCAAGGCCTCTTGAGACACAGCCTAGCTGAGAGGCGCGGCTGTGGTGAGAATACTAGAAGTTCACACTGCAATCCAAAATGCCTGACTCTGTGTGTGTGTGTGTGTGTGTAGGGGGTGTTTCCACCGAATCTCACATATTCCTCTCACTGTAGGTGCTAATTAAGTGTGAACTGTTCTTTATCAAACACCTTACTTGGCATCTGCTATAAACAAAGCCAGTTAGCAAGTGCAGGAAGAGGGTGGCTCCAGGCACTTTTCGTCCCCAGGAGACCTACCAGGAAGTCGTTCTGGAACTCCTCTATCCCAGGCCCACTGCTGACCACCGACGCATCGATGAGGACGGCCACTCTGGTCCCCCGGATGCGGCCAAAGGCCTGAAAACAAAGAAGACATTGGCAACACCAGCACAGCTCTGTGCGTCTCCTGGCCCCGCGGCCGCTCCGTGTGACGCAGAGCTGTGAGCAGTCCTCTCGCCTCTCAGGAAGGCACAGGTGGAAGTCCCACAGGTGGAAGGAGACCCTCTCAACCTCGTGCTGTCTAGATGGTGACATGTAGGCTTAGAGGTGTCGGCCACCCTCTTCCTAAGCTTGGGGAGCTCTGTCCTGAGAATAAAACCAAACCAGAGGAACCGGAGTCCAGAGACCAAGATACCCGGATGTAGCTGTTTCTGGGGGTTTGATTTACGTAGCTTAAAAGATTTCTTTTTTAGTTTAAGTCGGTGTCAGTTGAAAATCTACCATTTGCAACCAAAAGAGTTTTTGTTTGGTTTTGCTTTGGGAACTGAACCCGAGGCACTCTACCACTGAGTGACCTTTTTAAAAAAATTGTGAGTCTCACTAAGTTACTTAATTGCCCAGGGTAGCCTCAAACTTTTGATTCTTCTGCCTTAGCGTCTCCAGTAGTAGGATTAGAGGCCTGCACCACTGCATCTGGTGTACAGCAGAAAGGGCTCTAATCAGTACAGACGGACTGAGTGAAAGCGGCAAAACCAAAAGCCCAGCCTCGTACCTTCTTGCTGTTTTCTGTGAGCCACTGAATTCTCTGTTGATAGCGTTCGATGACCCTGCCAAGACACCAGAGACTTCATCACTACGCAGCAGCAATTACGGGAGGTGTGGATGGGATGTCTTCAACATGTCTAAGGTTTTGGGAAAATACAAGGCAAGATCTAGAGAAAAAACTAACTACTGTGCAGATATGCGTTAGGACACCAGATAAAACGCCAAGGACATTGCCAAAGGGCCTGGGTGCAGATGCCGCTCCGCTAGTGAGGTGCTCTACATCACAGTGACCACGGTGGGGCCCAGCGTGAGCTGCAAAGTGAGGGCAGGGGTGGGGGGCTGGGGGTGCACGTTCTCGGGAGGAAGGCGGGAAGATACTCTTGCACTCGCTCAAATCCGTGTCTGCGCAGGTGGAACCGCTCCTCGTCTCCTGGAGACCGAGCACAAAGACACGCGGAGGCTGTTGGGCAGTACTTTCTTGCTGGGTTGATTAACAAAAACATTAATGTCTGAAGAATAGCCAGGTAACGTCTTGAACCTCCTTAACTGCAGAGCAAACCATCCCAGTGACTGGCGGGACACCCGAACATGACAGGCGCTCAGGGAAGGACCCAGTCACCTGAACCCAGCTGACTTGCGCCTACTGAGGATGGACAGGACCAGGGGCCCAGAGAAGGGCAGCGCAGGCCTGGGCATGTGAAATCGTGAGGCAAGGAGCGGAGGGTGGAGCCCAAGGGTGTACGAACAGGACTGCAGAGCTAACGGTGCACTTCGTAACCTGCTCGTGTTTGAGATCTACTTCGGCCACTGACTGCCTAGCTTTGCAGAGGTGCACTAGCCTCTCTGAGTCCCAGAATTTCATTATCTTCCATCAAAAGGTAGACACAAGACTCTGCCCAAATCAGTTTGTCAAAAGTCAGTTTCTCTGAAAATCCACCTGCCAAGTGACCAGTTAGCTGAACAGACTTTCACATTCTTTAAAATGCTGGATACACAATTAAGGCCAACCAACTGAAATATTGTGGAATCCTTTAAAACTTGTTTAACCTTTCAACATATTATAAATTGTTATAAATTTATAGTTAAATATAAAATTTACAGCTACTTTATTTTGGCAAATTTGGCAAACCAAGCTGGGTGCACCGGTGCACACCTCTAATCCCAGAACTCTGGGACCCTAAGCAGGAGAGTGACAAGTGTGCGCACAGCCTGGGTGACTTAGGAAGACCCCGCCTCCAATTTGAAAAAGGGCTGGGGATGTAGATCAGTGTGAAAGCCCTGGGTTCAGTTCCTAGAAAGTAAACTGGTCATTCTGTGAAATCATTTAGCAACTGAATTTTGGCCAACGGGCTGGAGAGTAATACAATGTTTTGGGGGGTTATAAGGATTGAATAGGATTTGCATGCAGTCCTTAGCAGAATTTCTGACGTGTGAATAAATTTTAGCTATTAATTGTTATCATAACCTTTCCAGAAACCACAGGCAAATAGCAATTATGGATCACAGAGTGCCATAGCTAGAATGTAATTGTAAAAACATTCTAATTATCCATAGATATGCTTTTGAGTGTATATATATATATTTGTGCTATCAAAATCAGTTTAGGAGTGGTGGTGCGTGCGTATTTGACACACATTTGCAAAGGTATGAACCTAGCTCGTGTGGTATTGAACGTAGTCACTCTTCACCATCAGATGCAGCTGTGAGGTTTTAGGTGTTCAGCCAGAGGGTCTAGTTTGTTTTTCAGTACTGGGGACTGAATCCAGGCTTTCCCAGAGCTACACCTCCAATCCCCTTGCCATTCTCTCTTGAGACATGTTCTTACTAAGTCACTAAATTGCCCAGGCTGGGCTGGAACTTGTGATCCTCTTTTCTTGGACTTCTAGAGTGCTGTGATTCTAGGTATGTTCCACCATGCCTGGCTGAACCATGGATCTTAAAAGGCTGACAGACACTGATATTTTGTTTTGCTTTGTCTTTTGACACAGGGTCTCATAATGCAGTTCAGGCTGGCCTTGAGTTCACTTTGTAGCCCAGGCTGGTCTTGATCTCTCGACTATCCTCCTGCTTCAGCCTCCCAAGTGCTGGGATTACAGGCCTGTGCCACCATGCCTGGCTGGGTTTCACCATGTAGTCTAAGCTGGCCTTGAACTCACTATGTAGCCCAGGTTGGCCTTGAACTCCCAGAGATCCTCCTGCCTCAGCCTCCTGAGTGCTGGGATTACAGGTGTGCACCATCACACTTGGAAAGACACTGACTTTGTCCAATCCTCTAATTTGGAAGCAGGGCAAGCCAGGGCTAGGATGGGGAGATCTGCCCAGGGCCCCACTGAGGTTCTTACTGTCTCAACACAATTGCTGTTAGCTGGGAAGTTAGGCAAGTCTTGAGCTCTGGGTGCTGGGAGGACACTGGGAAACATACTTACTCAGAAAGCTTTGATTCGAAATGGCAAATGGTCTGCGTGGAGATGCACATTTCCTGCATGACACTGCTGCTCTCCTCCCTGAAAAAGCAAAGCCTTCTGAAGCGGTCTCGCCCAGGGCCCGGCAGCTCTGGGGAAAGCGGGGATGGCTTCAGACTTACAGCACAGCTGTGCCCTGACTTATCAGGTCAGCCAGGGTGAGTCTCTCAGACTTCAAACTGTGAGTTGAAAGCCAGTCTTCAGGGTCTTCCAAAGCGGACTGAATCTTACTTCCCTGCAGGCTCTGTGAGAGAGAAGTCAGAATCAGAACAAAAAACCTGTGCCTTTGGGTCCTCCCACCAGGTGCTTGAAGGTTTTAACTTAGGCCCCACTGAAAGGCAGTGTGCATTGTCCTCGCTGAGGAAATATTTGCACACGGAGGCCTGTGCTCCGGATCAGCTCCTTGGAAAGACCATCGCCCCCCCACTTGCTCCAGTATGCGGCCAGACCATTCCGGGGTGCTCACCCTGCCCTGCCTTGTGGCTGAACACACAAACATACAGCGGCCTCACAGTATCACACTACGACAGGAGAACCCAGTGAGCCAGTGACACGGTGTGACGGTAGCAACGGGCCCAGGAGGAGGAGGATTTCGCCAGTGACCGTCAGTTTCCCTATTTTTTTTGGTCTCTAAACGCTGGACGAATTGGAGAAAGCCAAACGCGTCCTCCAAACTGGTCCTGTGGGATCCCTGCCTCTAATGAGTCTCCCCGACGTCCTCATCCCTTCACCTCCAGTCAGGGACACCCCAAGTCTTGCTCTGCTCTCACGGTACAGTCCTCTCCCTCTGCTGCTTGTCTCCGAGTCTCTGCGAAACCTGAGGGACGGCCGCTAACTCCATGCCAGAGCGAGCTCTGAGCACATCACCTGTGCGCTCGCACTCGGTGGCCTTCGTCCATCTCTACACTTTTCTCGCATCTTTGCAGATGGTTTCTGCTGCCCGTCAGTCTGCGGGGTCCTCAGCAAGCACCTGCTGACCGACTGGCAGGAGAGGGACTCATTCTGTCCAGGCCAGAGGTCGGCCCCAGGAGCAGAGGCCGAATGCTAAGAGCGAGATTTCCTAGCTATTGCAGCACTCTGGCCGGGAAATGGACAGTGGCGCTCAGCGTATGCTATGACACCTATGCTTCTTACGTAGTACTAAGCTCGGTGTGTGCGGCGCTGGTCTTGGTGGTGGAGCCAGGGTTATTCACAGCAAACACTCGACGTTGGAGCTGCTCCCTGGGAGCCGGAAGGCGGGCAGCCTTGAGCTGAGGCTCTGGCTCCGCCTTGCCTCGGTCACCTCTTTGCGGGGCTCACATTTCTTGCTCCCTTTGTCCAGAGGGTACCTCCGGGTCAGTACCGTGAGTGACTCTGCCCCGGCTGCCCTGGTGCTAGGGCTGCTGTGTGAATAAGGTAGCGGCGTTCTTGCTTCCTTGGAGCTTACCTTAAAGTGCGGTAGACGGTAGTAACAAGCAATGAAAGCAATTTCGGAAGGGAATCGTCCTATTAGGAAAGTGGAGCTGGACAAGCTGGGAGAAAATAACCGGGTGGGGATGAGAGGCCACTTAGATGGAGTGAGAGGTGAGCAGCAGGCTCTTTGGGCCAAGTCTGAGCACAGGAAGGAAAGGAACTTTCCAGGCGGAGGCGGGAGGGGTGGGGGTGTCGGAGCGGGTAAAGCCCAGAAAGGCAGCCATGTGACACGGGAAGATCCTACAGCAACTCGCAGTACAGCCGCGGCCGTGTAGGTGGCCTGGAAGGGTCACCGGTGTTGCCGTTGCTTCCTGAAGGTGTGGAACCCGATCAGTCAGACTGGGAGGGAGGCCTTGCTGCCCGCCGGACCTGATGACTACGGATCGGGCCCGAGCACTGTTTGGCCCACCGGGTTCATCAAAGATGTCACCTGGACACCGGCTTGACCCTAAGTGGCTTTCTCGGGCTCGTGTAGGTCAGGGCTTTTGCTATAGTGAATGATCGGTGGGCAAGAAAGACTGTCTGCTGGAGCTGGCTGAGTTAGTTTGCACAGCACAGAGAATACAGAAAGAGGAACGGGACAGAGGGAGGGAGACAAGAAGAAAGGCATGCAGTCCATGAGGAATCGCCATGTATCAGCTTTGTCACACAGCAGCTTCGCCCTTTCCAGAAAACAGTATCGCAAAACTATGGTGCAGAAGGTATGTGTTTCTGCATGAACAGTTTTTAACAATGATCCTTATTTGCCACTGAGGTTTGGTAATAAATAGGTCACCAAAAAGCAAAAACAATACAAATAGAATTCTGATCTTATATCCTAGCTATAGTATTGCATGCCTTAAAATCTGCTCTGCGCCCCCTCGTTCAAAATGAAATTAGCAAGTGTTAATAAAAGTGTAAGAAACACGTTCATAATTATAGCAGACATTTAAACAGCTCTTACTATGTGTCAAACACTTTTCATATCTTAACTCATTTAGTTCTACAAAGTAGCCTCCATCTTTATAACTCTATTTTATTGACAAGGAAGTGGAGGTACAGAGAACTTAAAACGTTTGCCCAAGGCCAGGCAGCTAGTAATGGAGACTCTGTTCCAAGCTGCTTCACTCAAGCCAGACCTGCAACCCTAAGACTGTACTATCCCTCTAAATTAGCACCAAACTGTCATCACTCCCAAGAAAGAACGAACAATGACTGACAAGGTAACTCTGGTGTGATTCATGCTGCCGAAAGTCCTGTCTTTGAAAAGGGCTATGGTTTGTCTGCATGTCCCCCCAAAGCCTCATGCAGTCATGGGGTGGGTTTCTATTCTGGATTTTTGATTGATACATAGTCCAACGCGGGGATTATGGGTGTGAGTGCTACACTGCCCTGGGGCAGGAAGTTTGCATACGATGGAGGGAAAGAGGCTGCTTGCTGCCACTCTTCCCATTTTGCTCTGGCTGCTTTTGCTGTTTTCCGCTGCCATGAGCTGTTGCCCTCTGCCATGTGCCCCTCTGCCTTGGAGCCAGCTGAGTATAGACTGAAACCTCCACAAAGTGTGAGCTAAGCAAACTTTTCCCTCCTTAATTCTGGGTGTCAGGTATTTTGTCTCAGCAGTGAGAGAAAAGTAACCAAGAGAAAAAACAAGGCCTAAAATCATAGTCCATATCCCGCACTTGCACATATGTATCATATGACACTAGATGTCACTCTTTTCATCTTTCAGGACCACCTCCCTGGTTAGTACATGAAGCATTGTAGACTTACTCACTTTTCTAGCATTTTCCTTGTATTTGAAGTGATCTGTCATGTTTTAGGACAAAAATGCTTTTATTTTTTGTGCAGCTATGAATGGATTTTATATTACTCATATTAAAGAACTACTATTAAGCACATTATAGATTTGGACTGTAGGCCCTGCTGTCGGTACACTAAAGCTGGTGGTTGCCTTGGTGGGGGGAAGCTTTGTGTTGGGCAGTCCTTTCCCTCTTTCCCATAGTTCTCTATTTTTGAGAAAAAGGAGGCCCCATCTATGGATGATCATGTAAGCGGGGCCCTTTGTACACCTGATGTCATGTATTTTAATATACAGTTAGATGAAATAAAGACCCATGTCATCAGCATTTGGAATCACGGAAAGATTTCTTCAGAATCTCAAAACTCTATCGACCTTTCCTCATTTCCTTTTTAATTAAACTTGTGAAAAGTCAGACGTGATTATCTGATTGTTTAATTGCCAGCATAATAACTGTATAATTTTTGACTGATTATCACTTCAAAGGTATCACATTTAAACTTGAGAGTAGACTGCCTTGCCGTTGACAAGAAACGGGAGTTGTTTTCGCGGTAGAATGAATGCGGTTCTCTGCTGAGCGCAGCCCATTTACACACCAAGAGTCAGCCTAAGACCACCAGCTGGTTACTCTACCCGGGTTGGTTTTCCTGCCATAAACCTGTCACCCCAACAGAAATACCTGGAGCAGATTTCTGGGGTTTGATTTTAGGGAATCATAAAAGAAAAACACATCTCAGGAAGGGAAAATTTAGACTTAGACTTAAATTAAGTACCTTAGACTTCGGGCTTTAATGGCATGACCAGAATCTTACCATCCTCCTAAATATTTAATGAGGTGGCCAAGTAGACTATAAATTTTCTATAGATAGCATAGATTCTTCATTTCTAAAGACAGGATGTTAGGGATGAATGTTTAATTAACATTTTTTATTCATGGATTCTATGTGAAGGAAGAAATACCCAGAATTTAATACATTGTGCATTCCCTGGCCATAGTTTTTAGGCATAGGTACTCCGTGGAAGCGTTATGGTTTTACCAGGAAGTCCTGTGTCTGGTTCCCAGGTGTAACCAGTGATTCATGGTCTGGATTTTGGCCAGGTCCACTCATATCCTCCTGGTTCTCCTGTTTCTGATGTCTGTCAGTGTTTGTCTTCATGCTACAAAACAAAGCGATTTGATCAGTGCCACTGCCCTGCACATCGCGTCTACACTGCCGGTGCCTCCTTTCTTTTCCCTAGCTCCTAAAAGAGCTTCAGAAACTTTTTATTTCTTTGCAGGACCTGACAGGGTGCCTACAGAGATATGGAACCCTAATTTTTTTTTTTTTTTTTTGCGGTACCGGGGATTGAACTCACGACCTTGCGCTTGCCAGGCAGGGGCTTATGCCACTGAACTACATCCCCAGTCCCTTTTAAAAATTTTTTTAAAAAATTATTTATTAATTTATTTTTGAACCCTAATAAAACGTGGACTCCCGGACCATGAGCCATTATACCGGTGTTATAGATAATGCAAGCCTGCAGGTCAATGTAAGATGTTACCACGACCATGTCCTTATCTCCCTCAAGGCAGGTGTTTCCCCTCTAAAATCTCATGAGCAAAATGTACCTGCGGCTGTTTTCATTTGCAAACTCAGAGAATCATGCTTGCCAGTGATTTTCCAGAAACCCGTATCTTGACCCTGGAAGACATGACTCATTTGTGTAGCCACTATTACAATACCCACACTTCTCTCCCCAAAGAGAAAAGGAACACGGAGAGGACAGATGTAACACAGAGACAATCGTGCTGACGGACTTGTTCAGCTTCCCTCTTAAATGTGTTCATCATTGAGCATATAATGGCGAATAAGATAATGAGGGTTTCTCAGCCTCGGCACACTGGACATCTGGGGTGGGTAACGCTGCTGGCTGGGCGTCCTGTGCATTCTAGGACGCTTGGTAGCATCTCTGGCCTCCACCTGTTAGATGCCGACAGATCCCTCCGCACTTCACTGTGAAGCCACAGCCTCTGTAGCCATTGCCAGATGTCCCCTGGGGGGCAAAACTGTCCCCAGGTGAAGACGACTGAGACAGACACTGTCCTTGTCCTTGCGGAGTTGACATTCCAGAGGGAAAGACTGGTGTTAAAGCCCTTACAAGCTCTGGCAGTCTCTGAAGGCAGCAAACAGGATGATGTGGTAGAAAGTCTCTGGGAAAAGATCTACTGTGCAGGTGATCAGGGAAGGCCTCTTCTGAACTCAGACCCTCTCAGAGGATGAAGTGGGGGAGGAGGCCGTTAAGAGTATGGTGAAGACCTGGGTGTGATGGTGCACGCCTGTAAGCCCAGCACTGGGGAGGCCGAGGCAGGAGGATAGCCATGAATCTGAGGTCAGTCTGGGCTACAAAATGAGTGTGAGGCCAACATGCACTACAAAATGAGACTTTCTCACAAAAAAAGAGTATGGTGAAGGCCGAGGTGGGCACAAGAAACAGCAGGTGTCAGGACCCTGAGGTGAGAGGAGAGTTTGGAGCATCTAAAGAACCAACAGAAAACTGTTTGGCCAGTTGTTGCGATTTTAAGAAGTGGGAAGGGGAGGAGGGGAGATTTTGAGACCAGGCTGATTCTTCTCTGAAAACCGCACCTACACTCGAAGGGCCGAGCCTTCCAGTCCGGCTACTGAGTCAGTGGTGGAGGTGTATTTACGATGGATCAGTGAGGTTCTCTCTGTGAATGTGGAATGAAGCGCTACAGGGCCACCTGCCACGTAGATTCAAACACAGGCAAAGACTGCAAGAAAAGCACAGGGAAGGGCCGCCCCCGCCTCGGCCTCCCTGGCCTCTTCCTCAGGGGCTTTGTCTTTCCTGCCCGCCCCTCCCAGGCCCATCCTCTGAGCACTGTGGCTCGGTGTCCTTGAGGCCGACAGCGAGGTCTCCTCTGCTCCTGGCCAGTTTTGCCCACGTGCAGGCCCTCAGCTTCCATCTGTACGCTGTGTGTCAAGAACGCAGACCTCTTACCCTGACTTCAGACCCGGTATTCACTGGCTTGGACTTTTCTATTCGGAGCACCTCAGACTCAGGATGCCCGGGACTGCACTCGTGGTACTCACCGCAAACCTGTCTCCTTTCTCTAGCTTGGGACAACAAACAACAAAAATGCAGCATCTCTACTTATATGAGTCAGAGTTGTTCTAGACACTCAGTCCTATTATCCAGTCCAGCAGCTAATCTTGTTCCTTTTGCCCCTCCAATTTTTCCATTTCTATTCCTACTGACATTTCTCTAGTCCATGTCTTTGTCTTTTTTTTTTTTTTTTTCTTTCTGAGACAGGGTCTCGCTATGCAGCTCAGGCTGCACTTGAGCTCACTTTGTAGCCCAGGCTGGTCTCAAACTCGCAACGATCCTCCTGCCTCAGCCTCCCGAGTGCTGGGATGCCAGGCATGCGCCACCACACCCTGCCCCTGTCATTTCTGTCTCAGGCAACTGCTGCAGACTCTAACCGGCTTCCTGTACCCTCAGTGCTCCTGTCTAACCTCTTCCCCTTAGTCAGAATAATCTTTTAAAAAACAAGCCCAATGGTACATTCTTACCATCTCCTTCTGCCTAAAACTGCTCAGTCTTCCCCGTATTGCTAGAATGAACACTAAGACCCTTAAAACAGCACTTGGGGCCACACACGGTCTGGCCATTGCCCATCTATCTTTTGAGATTTTTCACCTCACACTGCCCTTCCCTTCTGGGTCCGCAAGGATTCCGGAACATTCTACAGTTCCTTTGACCTCATGACCTTTTCATGTGCTTGCTGTCTTTGTTCTGGAACATTCTTTTAACTTCCCGGCACACTACCTATTTCATTCTTGATGTTTCAGTACGAACGTTACTTGTTTCAGGAATTATTCTCCACATTCTATTCCAGTTCAGGTTCCTTTGTTTTATACAGACTTTCACAGAACTGTGCTCCTCTCATTTAGAGCACTTACTTAAACTTGGAATTTTATATTAATTAGTACTCATTCGATCTTAAAGAAGTGGTATGTCTATTAAACTGTAAGTTAAGTGAAACCGGGCCTGGCGGATAGCATATTTTGAGGAGGGAAGGTGATGGGAAAGTAGGCAGTTAAGAACCTGCCTTGGTTCTTGAATTTTCAATTATTTATTCCAGACATTTGTTAGAATTGACTACTTTTTGCTTTTGGGGTCCATGTGATACCCTGTTCTTTATAATCTCCCACCTTCCTGCTTAAGTTAGCTCATTTAGATTTCTACTACTTGTAATAAATACCCTGGCAAACACAGCAAGTGAGAAACTCTGAATGAGTCTGCAGCTTAAACACCACTGTGCTCTTTTAGGAAATTGTTTAACAGTCTGATGATGGTTCTGCAGCTTGCTCTTCTCTTTTTGGGGCTTTAGTCTTTTATTCAAAGGATGCTTTGCTTTCTTGGATGTGGTGGGATAATGCGACAATGTCTACAAACCAGAAGGAAGGAAAGAGAGAGAGAGAGAGAGAAAGGAGAGAAGAGAAAGAAGGAAAGAAAGAAAAAGAAAAGAAGGAAGGAAGGAGGGAAGGAGGGAAGGAAGTCAAATCTGGCTTACTTCAATAAGCTCTTCTGGAGACGCTCATGGCGGGAGCTGTTGAAACAGAAATGCCTGAACACTACCCCTCCCCCAACAGAGGCTCAGAACCCCCTCTGCAGGCACTGATTAGCCATCTTTTTAAGAATCCAGAGGCCGCACAGTTGGACGCTGGGGTGACTTGTGTGGACTGATGGTGAGGTTGAATGACACAAAACCACCAAACAACACAGTGTGTGGGAAAGAGCTTTGGACCTCTGGTTCCTTCATCTGTGGTGGAGTGGGGGAAACAGTAACTGCTCTGCACTGTCAAGAGGACCAAATTAAATAGACATTTTAAAAGTGTTTTTGAAATACAAAGTACTACGGAAATTTAGCATATCACTAAAAATGCGTCTTTAAGAACTTTAGCAAAAGTCACATATTTCTTCCTGAACGTTCGTAGAGTAGCTTTTACGGCCAGAGAGAAGTGATACAGCGATGAACAGGGTGAAGCTCTTACCCTTAGGCCTTTGCTCAGAAGAGTCTTGATCAGAGAAGCTGTCTCTGAGCACCTAACTCACATAGTACCCCCTCCACCCTGCTTAGTGCCACCCGCAAGATGTTTCTGATACTATCTGCCCCGCCCCCCCATCCTAACCTGAACATGTTGGAAGTAGGATCCAGGGCCTCCGCCCTGTTCACGGCTAGAACACTGCCTAGGCCCCAGCAGCTGTCAAAAACCACTCACTGAGTTCAGGGTTTAGGGGAAGGTGGCACACATTGTCCTGGAGCAGTGATGAGAGAGGAAGAGAACAGGCAAACTGTCCACAGCAGATGTTGTGCTTTTGTTTTGTTTTGTTTTTCTTCCGGTACCAGGAATCGAACTCACGACCCTGCACTTGCCAGGCAGGGGCTGTGCCGCTGAACTACAGCCCCAGCCCCTCTACAGCCGGTGATATTTTGGTCCATGGGGGAGGGAGCTCTGATTTTTGGGTGAAAGAAAGCTGTTAGCTAACTTCCTGATTTGTTAACAGCTAGATCTAGGATTGTTCTAAATATTCATCCAGGATAAAGCCATCCCCAAGGTTTGTATTTTTAACTGTAGAACTACCTCTGGTCTTGCGCGTACCTAGTCCGTGTTGCCAGGGTGATGTTTCCAGTACGCAGAGCCGTTTCTGTTGCTGTGTGTTCACGGCCCTGCATGGCTACTCCGAGCTCTGGGATCCTCTTCCCAAGCCTGTCGTCCCCTCAGGGTCAGTCCTGGCTGAGCGCTCATCCCTCACCCTGCTCTGCTCCTCACATGCACCTTCCTGCTGCACACGCTTTTCTCAGGTCTTTCTTCCAGGAATGCCCTTTGCACCTTTTCTCAAAGCAGAGTAAGCTTTTTTCTGAACCCCAGATGTCGTCCCCAGCTCCCAGAGGGGAAGCCCCCGGGGAGTCCTCCTTGCTGTCCGCACCGTCTCACGATGTCCTGGTGTCTCCCTGGCCAGCTCCACTGCGCCCTTGTCTGCTGTACACGCCCAGGACCTAGTACCTGGCCTGGCACCAGGGAGCTGACGCTGAAGGGCCCCCTCACCCTTCCTCAGTCCAGAGCCTAGCACCCGCCCCCACCAAGCCTTGTGACACTCACCTTAGCCTGCATTTGCTTATTTATTTCTCTAGCTGTGGAGAGGGGCCTCCGTACTCAGGGCCCTGCTTTTCCTGGTTTCAACTTCTGGTTGCTTCAGGCTCTTCCCGGGAACTCAGCAGTGAAGCTCGCCCCACAGGGAGGTGTCAGCTGGTCTCCAAGGTAACAGACCGCACCACTGCAGCTTAGGGCAGGGTAAGGGAAGGCTTGCTCACCGCAGGGAAGACCCACGGCTGTGTCGGGAACAACCTCCTCACCCTCACTCGGCTTTCTCCACGCTCACAAAAGGCTGCAAGCAGGATTTGGGGCTCTTTTCTATCTTTAGAGCCCCTGGGTCAGCAGAGAACCGTGGTTTGGACCAGCAGAGCCCTGGTGCCTGCTGCCTTCTCCTGGAAGAAAGGAAGAAAGAGACCAGAGCCCCAACACCTGCGCAATGTGGGACTCTTCCCCGCACCCGCTAGGGCAGTGAGGGCGAACCTTTCAGAGCTCTCCATGATGCAAACAGTGCCATGCGTTCACCACCACCGCCCTGGGCCCTCTGAGCAGACTGCGGGGGTGAGGAGGGTCCAGGTCCAGCCCCACCCACACCTGGCCGACTCCCAAGCCCGAGACCGCTGAGATCCGGGCAAAGGATCCACTCCAGTGGTTTCTAAACGCAGGCGCCCATCAGAACGTCAGGGTTGTTTGCTAAGAAAACAACACCTGTTCTCATGCGGGAGACTAAGAACCGCGCAGGGCTGGCCACACGAATCTTCAGCAGTGGCCTGCGGTGATTACGATGGAAGGAGGCCCCGGCCCGTGGCTGCAGGCCTGCCCAGCCCCGTTTTCCTGGAGGTCGAGTGATCCAGTGATATATCCAGTGTTGGTCAGCCTTGTAAGTAACTAAGGGATTAGCACTTAGTTGTTTTTTTTTTTAATCCATCCAGGATAGTTTTCAAATCAGCGTTCACTTCCTCAATCTTTACTTTTGTAAGTTGGAATATATGTGACTTGTGGCAGTCGCTGGATGGTAAGGCCCCTTGAACTGTCAACCACAGGAGTGGCTCCTATTGGCCAGGTCAGAACGAACCAAACTCCTCGAAGGAGAAACTGCTTACAAACCTCTAGCTACTCTGAGCAGAACATTCACGGGCCGAGAACACCATGTATGTAAGTCTGAGGCATTTAGCACTTCACCAAAATCAACAGGGCAGGATGGGGGTTAGAGGGGATCAGGAAGGGAATCATAGGCCATGAACAAGCAACGGTGAGGCCATCTTGATGGAAATTGTGGATGGAAGGGGCCGATTCACGTGAGAGACCATTTTGTTTTATTTTGTTTCAGACAGGGTCTCACTATGAAGTGCAGGGTGGCCTCAAACTCATGGCCATCTCCTGCCTCAGCCTCCTAAGTGCTGATACCGTTTTTTTTTTTTTTTTTTTGAGACACGAGACCCCCACTTCCCTTGCTCCCCTGATACACAGGGTTTCAATATCTCACAAGGAGTAAAACCCAACACTGAAAACTTTGTTACCGCTTTGTTCTACTTGCGCTTACGTGACATACATTCTGGACATTCTGTACCAGGTGGATAAAGCACAGTAAGTGTTTTCTTATTGCACTGACCAAGAGGAAAGCTGTATTGGTGCCATCTCAGTTAGCTCCCCTCAGACTGCAGGTCCCGACCAGCCCGGTGTGAGGAATCAGAGTGGAACAGGAAGCTCTTTCTCTGACCCTAGGTCCTTGGGACATGAGTAAGGGCAGCTCATCCACGTCTGATCTTTTCTTTAGGAGCTCTTTCCTGGTGATATCACCCAAGAACATGGTTAGATATATTTTAATTTATATTTTCCTTTCTTTCAAATCAAAGAACAAGTATTTTGTTGGGTTACGAAGTTGCATAAAATGAACAGGTTTTTTCCTGCCTTTGTAAAGGCCTGAACTAACTAAAAGACTGAAGTGACAATGCCAGAGCAGGGAGCTGAGGAGCACGTTTAATGTCAAGAGGAAAAGTGGCAGCATCAAGATCCTTTCAACGAAAAGAGGCCGAAACCCAACTTAAACCTATTCAAGGAAAAATGTGAATTTGTTTGCTTAAATAACAAAGTAATTCGAGGATAGTTCTGGCTTCACAACTGAAACGGTGTGAACAGAATGTGCTTAGGTCAGCGCTCTAGGCGTGGCTGACAAGCTCGCACGTATGCAGTACCAAGCTTCCCCAACAACTTGGCAACCCTAAAGGAAGAACTCTGTTTCCGAGAGTTCCAGCAGAGTCCCAGGCTCGGCTTCCCGGTCGCACACCATGCGCATTCTTGAGCCACTTGTTCCTGCTCTGATTGGCCGGGCCTGGCTTCTGTGTCCCGTTCTGGAGCAGAAGGGGAAAGCAGCCCCATGAAGCCATACGGGTTGAGGTAGGATAGAAGTTTCTTTTTTTTTTTTTTTTTCCCCGAACCAGGAATCGAACTCACGACCTTGCGCTTGCCAGGCAGGTGCTGTGCCACTGAGCTAAATCCCCAGCCTCTAGGATAGAAGTTTCCAAAAGGAAAATATTTACATTTGTTTTATTAACTGAAAACGAGAACACAGACCCTAATATTCCTCCGAGGGAAGACAAAGACGAGGGAGTATTTTCCTATATAAGTGGAGAGCAAGAAGTTAGAGATGCTGAACTTAGAGGGCGTCAAGGCTGCTCCGTGTTTGGCAGTAACACCGCGAGGGAGTGCAAGACCTCAGAGGAAGCAAGGCCTTGGTGCACCCAGGGCCCACAGGGACAGGCAACCCCAGCCAAGTTTACCACGCCCAGGCACAGGGTGGACTCGGCTGTCTTGGTAGGAATGGTCAGATGACAATGGCTGGAGGGGCCTTCCTAACGTATGCGCCACGGACACAACCTAGGTAATCCAATAACCGGTAAGTTTCCTACCCACAGGTGGAAGGGATCTAGTTGATTTTTAAGGGCCACGAGAGGAAGGTGGGGAGCAGCAGCCTGTTTGGGGAAATTTCCCCAAGTGCTCAAATGCTGAAAACTCCCCACGGAAGTCTGAGGGTGACCTCGTTACCTTTATGGTTCTTTGCATCCCACCCCAACAAGAAGAAAACCATAGATTTAGCTCATATATGAGCCAGGAATCATGCAACTGGGACAAGCTATTTTTATTTCCCTTTAGAGTAGCCAACGGGCAACATGGGACAGCAGGAGTCCTAGATTTGCAGTAAGGAAACCTAGGTTTAAAGCCCCGATTCTCCAATTACTAGTTAGGGAACCTTGGGGAGGCTGTTCACCCTTTTGATTTCAAGTTTTCTAGTCTGTAAAATATCACCGTTTACTACACAGAGGATTATGATGACATGGCAAAGCACGTAACGGACATATTTAGATGTTAATTTCTTTCTCTAAACTAATTGAATACCACTACTAACCACAGTACTCTTTTTTTTTTTTTTTTTTTTTTTTTTTTTTTGTTTTTTCTCCGGTACCGGGAACCGAACTCACGACCTTGCGCTTGCCAGGCAGGCGCTTTTGCCGCTGAGCTAAATCCCCAGCCCTAACCACAGTACTCTTAAAATAATGAATTGCCTTAATGGAGTAGTTGATGTGCTTCACGTACATGCCAGGTTATTTTGACACTTGGGAAAGCTTTATCTCAGGCCTAAATTTAAAGCAGCATTTCAAACGGCAAAAACTGGGAAACAAGCTGGGTGTGGCGGCACAGGGCGTAACCCCACAGGCAGGGAGGACGAGGCAGGGGATTGCCAGGAGTCTGAGCCCAGCCTGGGCTACAGTCACTTCAAGACCAGCCTGAACGCCACAGGGAGACCGTTTCAAGAAACAAAACAAAAAAACTAAACGACAACAATAGCAACTGGGAAACAAAAATGATTTTCTTTGACTGGCTCTTCAACTGTATTTCCGCTGGCCATAAAAACAAGGCAATATCAAGGGACAAGAATTTTATTTTTCAGTTTAAGGACATAGCTGAGTTGTCTAAGAGAACTAATATTAACTACCTGAACAACAGGAGCAGGACTGCCGGAGCCAGGACATGGTATTCGTTTGACTGACTTACCTGACGGGTAACAAATGGGCATTGATTTAATAGCGAACAAATGTAATTGGCCAAGTTCACCGAAGTGCCTTACAACGGCCAACTGGGGAGAACTGCATCTAAAGAGACCAAACCTTTGAGACTATCCTTTTAGCAGAAATAATGAAAACATCTTGGCAGGACCAAGTCTTTGCAAAACACAGCAGTGTACGGCTGCAAGGCAGCAGAGAACCCACACGCTGGAAGAAGGCCAGTGATCCCGGGATCACAGGCCGCTTGCGCCGTCTCTAAGGAGCAATGGTAGGGCACTGGGAACACAGCAGCAAAAGATGTCGCGTCCGTAAGCAAACCCCAGAGGCCAGTGAAGCTGACATCACACCGCTGCACAGATGAAGTGGCCGCCCTTATGAGGGCTGATCTGGGGAAGCCTCTGCCTGCAGCGAGAATTTTACGAAAACAGTATTGGTAGATAGGTTACTGGGTCTTTCAGATTTCCAGGAAATGTGATTTCATAATTTTCCTTTGTAACCTCGCCCTGAGCTTACTTCTCAGGAGTACAATGAGAGCGCTACAGTCCTGTAATCATTTATAACTCAGTTATAAATATTTAGTAATGATAATAATAACTAGCAGTTGAATGCTTACTGTGTGCCACTACTTCCTTTAAAATAAACCTTACGTGGTAGGTACAACTATTAGCTCCATTTTACAGATTATAAAACAAACACAAGGCTCACCAAATTTAGGTGATTAGGTCTGATCTAATCATCTGTCGTGTTGAATGCTCCGCTGAGCTCTTGCTGTGTGACTGGGAAAATCAGTAAGCATTTTGGAGGCCTCAATTTCTTCATCTGAAAATGGATATACTTGACACACTCTTTTAGATTTCATCCAACTCCAAAAATCTGAGTCTCATCAAAAGTCTCTTCTTGAAATTTAATTTTAGGTGGTCTTAGTCTGTTGAAGTGGGACTGATTTGCAAATACCTGAACATACCTGAGAAAGTCATTCTACAGTGTTTTCTTCTCCTGGGAGGGAAACCAAAACCAGAAAAAACCCCGAAGTTATACTATCTTTAATGCCATTTATAAATACCTGCCTTTATTTTGTTGCTGGGTTAATACGACCCAAGAATTGACTTTGCACAAAAGAATCCTCTAAAGTGGTGTTTTCCCTGTAATCTTTTCATACAGTGGCCAGAATAGAAGACTACGTCAAAAGTAAGGTATTTTTAAGCCCACGTTATTGCCATTTCCTAAGGTATTACCAAAGAAAAGGAGAAGGTCCCCCTGCCCTCACAAAGCTCAGTATAAGCCCGCCATTACAATTTCCAACTACCTATTTGTTAATGTGCATGGGGGGAAGCAAACCCTTCAAATACCTCTAATTCGTGCTGCCAAGCAGAATCAGATTTGGATGGTGTGAAGACAGTGATCTGAGACCAGCCTGGCTCGCCCGGAACTTCCCCAGCTGCAGCACTGACAGGGCCAAGTCCTGGAAAACCCTTCATCTCAGACAAGGACGGCTGAGAGCCCTAAGAAGCTCTCAAGCGCCAGAACCCAAGAACCCAAATGTTCACTGGATTTTAACCCGAGTCCCCGCGGGGATGCTGAAAGGGCGTATAAAGCAGCAGCAGCAGCAAAGGTATTTATTAGTTTTATTAGGCTGGGCTGGAAACCCCAAGAAAGCTACAGTAAAGCTGTGAGGGGAGCACAGGGACGAGTCTAAAGAACAAGGGTCTCTACACCGTCTTACACACCTTTTAAAATTCTGGAGGGAAAGATCCGAAGATCTCCCTCCCTGTGTGTAAGGCAGAAATGGAAGATGAAAGCGAAGATGGACCTAGGTCTGCAAGCAAGGGAGACAAGCACGGATGGCCTTCGGGGCTAAGGCTCAGCGAAGCTCACGGACACTCGAGGTGGAAGAGAGGCATAAATGTCCTTCACTGCTGAGCGACTCTTAGCACACAGGGCTGACCCCCACCCCGAACACTAACGGCCTCTCTCCCCGAGGGGCGGGCTGGGAGTGGGAGCGAAAGGGCAGAAGCTCCTTCAGCACAGTTCTTTTTTTTTTTTTTTTTGTCTTTTCTTCCGGTACCAGGAACCGAACTCACGACCTTGCGCTTGCCAGGCAGGCGTTTTGCCGCTGAGCTAAATCCCCAGCCCCTCCTTCAGCACAGTTCTAACAACACAACCAGCACGAGGCCTGGAAGCGCCCCGTGTGAGCACGGAGACCGCGATAAGAACTCAGTCTGCAAGGTCAAAGTTCATTTCAAAGTAATAGAAGGCTTTGTAGTTTCTTTAGTAGACAATTTATTTTGATAAACTTGCTCAATAACAAAAATACAAGTGAAGAAAATTATGTTCATTTTATACAGTTGTATTAACAATTTGTTTTGAAATTATTAATTGAAAAATGTTATAACCAATTAGAAAACAATTCTTAATAAAGTTGGGATAATATACAGACCTTGATCACAAACTCTTAAAATCTCTTGAGGTGATACAGCTGAAAGTTCTGTATAGGAAGTTCTCCCTACACAGGCCACTTCTGTCCTTCATGTATTTTTATCCTTCAAAAATTTTCTGAATGACAGCTGTTTTGAATTGTGAATGTAAATTTAATTTTTAAATAGATCCAAGTGGGTTGATAAAAGCTACTCCCATCAGAGTAACTTGTGGCTAGTCGTCTTCTACTAAAAGACAAAAAAATGCAACACGTTCTTCCCTGAGGCCCATGATGCAAAATCATGGCTCAGTGTATATCCAAAGTCGGTTTTCAATACTTTTTTTGGGCTTTTTCTCTAAGTCAACAGATTGTTTGTCACCAGGACTATTTATTATTTCACTTAAGAGATTAAACAGCAGGTTCAGAGAACAAGAAGTGGAGATATCAGAGCTTTAGGCAAAAGGGTAAATAAAAACCAATGAAGTGTTTTGGTCATCTAGAACATTAAGAGAAAAAAAAGACATCTTTTGAAAACAAAACAAATGAAACAAAATAAGTTTGTAAGAGGTGGAAGAGTCAGAAAAACTACATACACACATTAACAACATAGAACATGATTACCTTTGGAAAGAATCATACTGAAATGTTTGCTTTTAATGAACTGAAGATTTTTCTGCTTACAGATATTTAGGCATGTTCAATAGGAGCTTCCAAAACTTTCAAACTAATTCAGTCTTGTGCAAATAAAACCTAAAAATAGTTTTCAGCAGATTTTACAGTGATGTTCTTAGGTATGAGAAGAATGCACACTCTAAAAACAATGTACCAGACAAAAGTTTTGACAAATGATTGCACCATAAAACAGTGTTTTATATACAGTTTACAAGATATGGTTTCCTGCTATAAATTAATACTGTACTATATAGTACTTATAGTGACCTTTTTAAAAGCAACTGCTATCAGTTGGCTATCTTTTCACTTACAGGATTTACAGAAATTTCTATGAATGAGTCGATGTCAGTGTTTGGTCTGGAAAAGCACGAAGTCTTGTCCTCACACACTACTAGATGGGGTGGTCTCAGTCCTGGGGTAAGGGCTGAAGGACTAGGGGGACTTTTCCCTACCAGCCCTTTACACACTGGACTCCAGGACAGTGATGAAAGCAAAGACAACAGGGTGGTTTGGGTAACAGATACAAATAAAACCTTAAATTCTGTAGTCTTATATGCAATACCACTGTAAGTGAAAGAAGTAAACAGTGGGGAAATTCTTAGCAGCTGAGAAACTTTCTCTCCCCATGCTTATGATCCAGTTAAAAATACTTTGAGAAACTATTTACAATAAAATCCCTCTTTTGGAAGAGAAAAGCTCTTGGTTGTATCATAAATTAATTTGAACAATACTCTGCAAACACTTTATCTTAGTGGTATAATGGCGATAACCAAAGCTTTCCTCCAGAATGATCCATTTGACGAGGACTAATCAAATCGCAAGAACTGCAATCCCAAATGTCCACAGAACACACCTGGTGTATTCTTAGAATTTACTAGATGTCATGATACTTGGGGGAAAATGGTCTTCCTCGGATTTTCCAAGTTTTGGGTTTTTTTTTAAAGCTGGGGAAGGGCAAGTACAACATTCCCCTCCAACACTCAAGGAATGCACCACAGGGTAGTACAAATCCTCGCCCTCGGCTCCCCAGTGAGCTGAAGCACGGGGTTGTTCTAATGAAATACTGTCGGGTCGACATTTTAGTCAGATATATGAGTATCGAGCAAGCCAGTGTGAAACACATCAAGCTCTTCCACTTCATACTAGGAACACCCGAGGAGGTCGCCCCATCCTCCAAGTGTCTGTTTGTAACTTAGCTTCTTTAAAAAAAATGCGTTCACTTCTGTTTGTGTGAAACACGGGCTTCGCGGGACCGACCTCTACTTAGTGGCAGGGACATTTGGGTCGTCATTTCACTTTGAAAGAGAAAAAATTTAGCTCTATTGCCATGAAACACCCTCCTACCCATGTTTTAAACAGGAGTTACTATAGTGTTCACCAGAAAAAAAACTACGCGTTGACGTGAAGGCATGGGAATGTGGAGAAGAGAAACACCACGTTTTGAAACTACTTACGAGTTCAAAGGTTAGCTGTATGCTTTCTTTAGGGAAGAACTTAAAGCTGTGGGTGTAGTACAGCTTTTGATGTAAATGCAAAACCGTTAGCTTTTAGCAAACAAAGGCATGTAGCATATAAAGAAAATATTGTATTGCTCAAGTATTTGGTAAAGATCTATTAATAATGCTTACAGATAAAAAGAACAGAAATTTAATTTTTTATGGCAGAGTGAAATTAGTGTAAATAGCCAAAACAGCCAGATATTTGCTAGTGAACTTTGTAGTTATGTAAAGTTGTGTGCTTGAACATATAAAATGCATTATTAATGTAACAGACCCAAGCCAGTAGAAAAAAAGAATCTCTATACAATAGACAACAGTTGCCAATAATTTAAATATAGTGTCAGATTCCCCAAATTATAAGGTTTGACATGATCTTACCTTCTACTATCATATACAAATAAATTAACCCTAGAAATTTTTAGCTTAACTTAAAATTGCACCTAGAAAGGTATGGAATTATTTGTACCTATTACAAAGACCTGTGAAAATCAAGGGCTGCTACAAAGAATGAGGTAAACTGAAGACGCCCTCCGCCGCGCAGCCTTCAGGTAAATGGCTTGTTTTCTACGGAGTTCTAGGTTTGCACACCACAGTGTTTTGCTAGCAAAGCATTCAGAATTCTCTTCCAGGAACTGTGTGCATGTGTGCGGATATAAATTCACACACACACGCACACACACACATATATACACACTGTATACGGCATCAGCAAAATATATATATTATATATATTTATATAAATATAAGGAAGATTTCCCCCACCCACCCCAAACAACATGTCTTTAGTGTCTGATTTCTCTTTTCTTGTTTTGTACACAGAACTGAGGGAATTTCAGAATTTTTACATGTATTTCAGCAAACACGTTCTGATCTATTGGCTTCTTGGTACAGTACTGCAACGCAATTCATTCTGGTACCAAAGGCTTAACCGTGACAAGGAAGCTGTGAACGCTCATTGCTTAGGCGGTGAGGCCAGCCTCACACCAGCTTCGCTTGCATCCCTCTGGTCCACCACGATTCATAAATACTTAGACTTTTTTCCTCAAACGAATCATTAGACATTAAAATGGAAGCACAGAGCCACCAAGGGCCACATGCTTTTCAGCGTGAAGCGTTCTCCTTCACTAGGTTGCTATCACAGTGCAGACTGCCTGCCTGAATATGCTCAGGAGATTTAGTCAATATTGTCTGTATTTGGTTACGGAAAAGGCTCTCCTCATTTGCTTAAAATCCAAAGTGCATAGTGAGAACAAATCAAAGAATTGTTTCTTTCAACATCAGTTTCATCTAAGCATCTTCCTCTGAGAGGTTTGCTCAGATACCTTGTCTCTGTCCTCCCACCCTCCTAAAAAAAAAAAAAAAAAAAGTCAAGCAGTTTAGACATTCATCAGCCTGGTAAACAAACTTTGCCAGCAAATAGAAGTCCTACTATCGTAAAGAAAATTGATAAGACAAAAAGTACATATGATGACCCAACTACTGTGTTGTTGGGTAATTTATAAGGTTGGCCTCCGACTTCATTGATGTAAAATCCTATTGGGAATATTAGGGCAGCCATACAGAAAAGGATCACTGAAAAACAAACCAAAACACAACATTAGTAACACGGCTTGGTGATTGAGAAACAGAAAATCTGCCACAAAAGAAGTTTATAGGAGGTACTGTGGGTTACTAACAAGATTAAACCCATTAAAACATGGACCACTTGACTTGCATATATTACAGGTCTTATATTATCACTGACACTTAATTGGATATAATAAAAGTTGTATTAGCCCTGTTAAGGATCATTGTGAATTATCAGCACCAGGAAAAGTCAAGCCTACTAAGTGTTCATATATACTATTCATAACCCTGTATACTAGTAATTAAGGCCACTGGCTAGAACCAACGCTACGTTCTGGTCCTGCTACTTACTGGCCCACAGCCGCAGGCCTCCAGCTCCTTTCTGAAAACGGGAGTATCAGGGGACAGACTAATTTCACAGGCCTAGCACAGCGCCAGGCCGACAGGAAGTGCCAAAGGAATGCTGCACACTGCTATCACCACAGCTCCTACCCTGTCAATTGTCTTTTGCAATTCGTGCAAGGAACTGGAAGAAAAGGTATGCAAAAATAAGTTTGTTTTGTTTTTGGAGACAGGGTCTCACTATGTAGTTCAGGCTGGCTTTGAACTCACTATGTACCCCAGGCCAGTCTCATACTCGAGATCCTCCTGCCTCAGCCTCCCAAGTGTTAGGATTACAGGCGTGCACCACTACACCTACCTAATACAATTTATTTTCCCCTAAATTAGCTAGAAGAAAAAACACTAAATCTTTGGGATGATTATTAGCAAACTGACAGAGTGGTTATCTCTCGCCTCTGTCACATTTTTGAATATGTGGAAATGCTAAAGTGTGGAAGGGTAAGAAACACTGGGTTTTATGTATGAGTGCAGTAAAATCTATTATTCACTAATGTTTCTAGAAAAGTATCAGTGTGTGGATAGAAGGAATTCCATAGTCTAATGCTTTAGCGAACAGGGTGCCCCCCTGTGTCATCAAAGTGCTCTTCTCAGTAAACAAAAATTACCTACAGAGAGGGCAGCTTTCCTAAGAAAATATTTTTGTTTTTTCAAAGACATATTGTTCAAATATTCCTAATCCTTCACATTTCTCGGGAGCAAAAGCACTCCCTCGGTAGAGATTTCTAGTTACTGTATGAGGAAGGGAAGCTTTCCATTATTAATGCAGTGAGATCATTTCAAACCAACCCTGCCTCAGGAATACAGGCAGAACCCTGGCAGAACACATTAGCTGACACTGTCTGTACAACTTTGTGTGTATATTAATCAGTCGGTGCAATTTAACATAGGAATCCTTAAAAAGCCAATTATATACCCTTTCCTAGATGGAATGCCTTCAATATATTAAAAAGCAACATTTACTTAAGTAATATACTACTCAAAAGTATAGCAGCATTCTGCTTTGCACCATTTACGTAGACTTTATGTTATACCGACATAGATAATATTTCATTTTGGGTAAAATGATCCAAAAACATTACATAAGTGAACTTGGAGTCTTTCCAACACCTATTAGAGAACAGATGAAAAGTTCAGGCATTAAATCTTACTAGTTCTTGGTCTTTCTGTTGTATAGTCAGCAACAAACAGCTTTACAAGTGTGACTGACCACTTACCAGTGCTATCATTAACTGCAAGGGTTCTTACAGCTGAATACAGTTTGCTGAGTAAAATACAACCAAATCTAGGCAGCTATAGACAAGCTAATAAAAAAACAAAGAGTTCCGGGCGTGATGGCAGAAGCCTATAATCGCAGCACTCAGGGATGTTAAGGCAGGAAGATCAGAAGTTTGAGCCCAGCCTGGGCAACTTAGTGAGACCCTGCCTCAAAATAAAAAATAAAAAAGGAAACACGGATATAGCTCAGTGCGGAGGGCCTGGGCTCAAGCCCTAGCATAACAGCAAACCAACTTTCTGAAGCACTACAGCAGTCTGGAAGAAGATGCTGAAGAGACACGCATTACGCTGCTCACTCTGCTAACGGCTGTGTGTGGGCAGCTTTATGTTTGTTTTCTACTGATAAGTCCAGACTGACTGTGGGGTGCTCATTTAGGGACTACAGTGAGAACTTAACATTCTCAGGAAATTAAAAAAATTCCAAATTAGGGGCTGGGGATATAGCTCAGTGGCACAAGCGCCTGCCTGGCAAGCGCAAGGTCCTGGGTTTGATTCCCAGTACCAAAAAAAAAAAATTCCAAATTGGTTAGAAAGTCTAATCAATGTTATGGAAGCAGTGAACTCCTATTCAAACGCTGGTTTAAATCCTAGGAATTATATTCTTTATACTTTCCAGGGACCAGATTTAAGAGAGGCAGACGCCTCTTTCTTTTAAATTACTGAGAACTATGTAGATATAGTACTTTGGCTCATAAAATATTATAAGCATTGCCATGTATCACCTAAATAAGCTTGTAAAGGTGTAACTTCATATCTTCCATGGCAGGGGTCATTTGGTGCTAAGAGTGAGAAGTCAGGTGTGCTGGGAGACACGGCATTAAGACACAGCAGCAAAGGAGCAGAACAGGCTTGGACTTAGAGAACAGGTCTCATTTTCTTTTCTTTTGCCCCCATGGGCAAGATCCATCACGCACGGCTCTCTTCTGAGATGTATTTCCTCAGCGCACGCTGCCATTTGAGCTCCCCTCACATTACTATAAAAAGTGCAGCCTAACTGGAAGTGAAATACGTATGATAAGGTAAGTCTTCAAGGGCTGAAAGGAGTCATTAGGGGGAGCTCGATTCCTCTCACAACTGTCACCCCAGAAGACTAGCTGTGATAACAGAAACCATATTTAAGGAAATGAAGATGATAGCTCTATGCCTACTTAAATAAAATCAACCCTAAAATATATTTAAAAATAAAAAATGCAGAATACTGTAAAAATATTCATGTAAATATATGAGACACAGACATGTGCATATTCCCTACATGGAACACTTCCAGCAGTGAATTTCATCACCTAGTTTAACAGTGACTGGATGGCTGGGTGACTTTTCACGGCACAAGTGACTTTTCACTCTGTTAGTCTTTTCAGAGACTTTTAATTATGTATCATATACATGTATTATCTCCAAAAGTTAGCTTGACCAAAATAGAAAAATATATTGCATTTGGGATTGATTATACATACGTACGTTTTCTGCTGAAGGAGAATGACCTACACAGATAACACTCTCCTTTTTTCCCTCCCTCTACTGGGTCACGTGATCCAATAGCTCATGTACGTGTCTTTTATATATGCTTTGCCTCAGACAACTTTGCTAAATTACAGTTTAGATTTCTGGTATTCAGAGCATATGCACTCCCAAATTTCAACTAAATGCTGACACTAAATCCTTTTCTGATACTTAGTATGCAATCTCTCCAGATAAGTGGTAAGTGTCTATGAATAAAAGAAACAGAATTATATCCTCCTTAAACTCCTCACTGGTACTCGTCAGCTGCCCTGTCTTCACAACTGTCTGTGGCCCGTCTTCTCTAGAAAAAATCTGTCTCGGGGGTTCTCCTTGACAGAGGAAAGATCATCAACTTGTTTCACATTGCTTAACAAGGGTGCACAAGCTTTTTATATTAAATGCAACTTACTTGATCTAAATTTTAAAACTGTAGAGAGAAAAATAAAACAACAGAGTAAGAAACAGACGTGAAAGAGAAAGTTTCACAGAAAGCTAAGGAGAAACAGACCTGTAAGGGGATGTTATTCTCCTACAGCCTTCAAGATAAACTGAGTTTTAACATTAACAGGGATAATGAGCTTATACTTTAATCATACTAGTTCTAAATAAAAATAGCAAGTGACAGTAAACTGTGTTCTAATACCTAGTTTTAGAAACTTAGGCAAACAAGATGATTTTGAGACAGTGAACTGGAAGCTAAGTCTCACAGTACGTGGCGCTGGTACTGTCACCCCGTCTCTGTGGAGCAGAAGGTACTACTGCCATTGGGGCCAGAGTTCCTCACTGCGGGGAGTCGTCCTGTACCTGAGGAGGATGCTCAGCAACACTTACTGTTGCCTCTAACACTGGACCAGTGGGTAGCTGTGACTATCGAGGAATTTTTCTTTTTTTTTTTTTTTGGTTTATCTCCGGTACCGGGAACCGAACTCATGACCTTGCGCTTGCCAGGCAGGCGCTTTGCCGCTGAGCTAAATCCCCAGCCCCCCGAAGAATTTTTCATATATTGCCACATGTCCCTCAGGGTACAACGCTGCTTTAGAGAGAAGGGAGTAAAAAAACAAAATTACAGGAATAGCTTCTTTGTGCATTTAAATTTTTGTTTAACTTGGGATAAGCTTCTGATGTGTTTTGAAATTAAGCCAATTTTGCAAAGTACAAGAGATTGTATAGTATAAAAAATTATCATGCCATTTGGTATAGCTTAAGGGAGTAAGAAATGTTGATAAACAGTTATTAAATAACCAAATGTGTTGCTGATTCTTGAATGGTCATACAACAATACACAACAGAAACTCAAAATAATGATATGAAGTAGCAATTCACCACCTTCATATAATTTATATTTTTAATATTTTTCTAGATTTATCTTTATTTTGATAGAAGATACCAAAACCTTCATGAAGATTCAGGTTAGTGACAGCTCCTTAGTCACAAACCTGAAATGACTTATATCATAATGTGATAAATAATAGGATTCATTAAAATAGCAATTCATACAAAGCAGTTAAACTGTGGACGTCCTGGTCTTGCGGGAAGAGTCTGCAGAGCTGACGGGACTGTGAAGAGTTTATCTCACGGGCATACGCAGAATGGTGCTGTTTGAGGGTTACGTAGTCCTTGTTAAGATTCTTGGTTATCTCCGCACAATAGCAGCGTGTGCCTTCTAGAGAAGGTAGAAGACATGTTACTTACTTCCAGTGAATGCTATCCAACGAGCATACTTTGTAGCTTCTCTTCGCCAGTGGGAAGCCACCAGCAAAGCACATGTGACAGTCAGTGAAATGATTCCCATGATGATAAAAAACAGAGTGGTGACCCACTCGGGGGGCAGCCGGGGAGGGATGCACGTCCGATCTCGTCCGTGGATTGTCTGACACTGCCGCACCAGGCCCACAGTGAGTGCTCCTGGGGAGATGCAAAAGGCGGCAGCAGTTTAGCAGGTCTCGCATACGGAGTACTTCCCACGACCACCCCTCTCCTTAGTCTTTAAATCTTGTCTGTCTGCGGGTCACTCACGTACTTAACTCCCAGCCCCCCTTTAAAGCACTCTGCTGTCCTTCATCATACAGCAACACCGGACATAACAAACACAATGAGCTTCAAAACCAAAGCAAACCCCAACCTTACAGAAGCCACAAAACGCAGATAAGGGCAGTTAGCCCAGTTGTTCGTTAAAGAAATACCTTCCTTCTGAGTGCTTTTGCCTGGCACTGCTCTAGACTCCAGACAAGTAACAGTGAACAGGACAGGTGAGGTTCCCGCCCTCTTTGAACTTGCAAACTATCAGAAGGAACTGTGACTTTTCTATTCTCAGATTCATTTAGGAAACTGAAAAACTTGAAACATGTCTAACCACAATACACAAATAAAATTAAATAACAGATTAAATATAAGAAGTGATATGTTTATCAAAGTTAAAGGATCCAACTCACCAATTTTTATACAATTACAAATGTTCATATTGCCAAATCATTACTGGCATGCTTCAGCAGAAAAGCACACAGGCAAATGACAATGGTAATTTTTAAAGCTCCCCCCCGCCGTATTTAAATGACACAAATGCCTTTTGTAAAACATCAAGTGTGTTCTTTCCATAAGCATTCTCTTGTCACACCCAAGGGCCCAGGACTGGGGATGTGGCTCAGTGGTAGAGCTCTTGCCTTGCATGCACAAGGCCCTGGGTTTGATTCCCAGGACTACAAGGAAAAAAACCCCAAACCAACAAATCTAAGGAACCAGTCTATAAAATTGAGGTGAATTAACTTACAGAAACCCAAATCCAGAAAGTAGAGTATTTTCTCCTCTTCCTCAATGAGAAGAATAAAATGCAAGAGGAACTGAAGATGGGAAAATAGTTAACCAAAAGTACAAAAGCAGAAATTTTGGAAGCTGCTGAAAACACAAGAGACTTCTGCATCTTTATTTGGGGAGGGGGTGTCTTATTTTGGTCTGCATTATTCTCTCAATATAAACACAAATTAAAAATAATAAACACACTGACATCAACATCAGCACTTGTCGTGAAAAAGGGCCTTCTGTGAAGTCAGCCAGTCAAATTCCTAGAAGCTTCTTTGGTGGGAGAAGCGGAGCAGGGTGGATGTGTCAGTACCGACGTATGTGTGCACACGCAAGGCTGCCGGAGGGATCTGTGCCGTGTTACTTGTGTTTTGCCACTGACACATTTTTAGAAATAACGCCATGTGTTAAAAGAAAGCTAAGCAAGAAATCACACCTGCCCTCAAAATTGTCTGTTTTCCTCCTCATGTGAAATCCGACCACAAGTCTAAGTAGAGTGAAACAAGTTGTGCGTTTTCTCCCAAATATCTAACAATTAGGCCCACGTGGCAATTCCAGCACAGGTGTAAACAGCATTGCAATTATGGGGTTGTCGCAGGCAGGACAGAGGCAGACAGGACAAGGTGAACAAATCTGCACAGTAATGTCATCCACTATGCCCCCCCACCCGCTGCCTGGAGCTGAATACAACTTCACAGGCCAAAGAGAGGTATGTCCAGTGAAAATACCTGGTATTATTGCTAAGCTTTCAAGTTTCATGGTAAGTGCTTGCAACTAGAAGAAGAGACAAGCAGGTACCAGGGAGCTGCAAACTGTTCTCAAACTGAAACACTAAAAAGTTTCCTTCAAGAGATTACTTGAGAGGAAGCAGTGTCTTATAATAATGCATTTATTGTAATTTTGGAAATAGAGAAGGCATTCACAGCAGTGCCTAAGAATGCCCAACAGGAAATAGCTCTGGTCCTTCAGGAAAGACTTGCAACAAATTACTCTCTTACAGTCACTGCTCATTTATAAAAGCCGTAATTGCTGTAAGAATATGGACTCCAGGCAATGAAAGACCCTCCGACAAAACGCAGTACTGCGGATTCCGATTATAGAAGCAACTTTTTTCATAACACACAAATAAAGTTCCATTGATAACTATATAGTATCTACTGGACTTAGATTTATATTTGAGAGTTTTGGCTGACAAATATTTAAAACTGTAGATTTATTAAATCTAATTAGAACAGCTCTCCTTGAAAATATCACCTAGTATCCTCACAGTTTCTCTTTCTTCGGTTATGGATATGATGAGGAAGGATGAAATTCAACTTAACCTTCTATCACTAAGCTTTCTGAGCAGGTTTGCTTTCTCCTTCCTTTCCTGCCTGACGTGCTATGCCAAGAGACTATAAACAGAACAAGTACGGAAATGAAAATCACAGATACCTTCCACAAACCACCTGGAAATAACCTGACAGATGTGCAGGTTTGAACAAACTATGTTCTTACATTTACAGACTTCCTTCTCACAACGAATCAGGACTAAACATTCAACAGTTCTGTCCTGGAAGGAGACAACAGCTAATTCTAACTGACAGCCAGAAGACACACTGCACATAAGAATATCAATACGCAGAGTGTTTAGCTGTGGGCTGGCTGCGGCCTAACCCTACAGCACGTGCTCAGCACACATTCGGCCTGGCTTCGATCCCCAGCAGCATCCCCTGCATCGAGCGAGTGGCAGTCGTGTTTAGCACCACTACAGCAGTCAGATACTCCAAAACTGACATGCTGTCTGCTTTCAGCAAAGGTAGACTTTACTTAAATGTACTGTGAAGGAGCGAGAACAATGGTCGAGGTTTCTTGTAACTCATTTTCTACAGTAAGACTCTTAAATCCACAAAACTTGTATAGTAGCTATACACCTTCCTTAAGCTAACAGGAATCTGCAAGGGTAACGGTGCTGCTACTCGTCTTGTAAATTCAGCTAGTGTTAGTACCTATACATTCACTTCCTGCCCACAGATTAAAGTCCATCCCTTTGATAGTCAAGACTTTACTTCAAATTTTCCTAACACTTTTGTATCACAGAATCATGCCATGCCCTTGATTTTTCTTTTTTTTGAGACAGGGTCTCACTATGTAGTCCAAGCTGGCCTTGAACTCACTACATATGCCAGGTTGGCCCCAACTTTGCAGCAAACCTCCTGTCTCAGCCTCCCAAGTGCTGGGAGTACAGATGTACACCATCACACCTGGCATGCCTTTGATTATGAAAGGTAGTGTGTGTGTGTGTGCGCGCGCGCGTGTGCTAGATATTGAATCCATGCCCTTGCATGTGGCTAAGTTCCTAAGCTAAAAGCCCAAAAGATAACTTCTTTTACCTAAGATAGATGCGAACTTTTCAGAGGCAGTAATGGCGCCTTCTAGTTCACTGGAAGCCTCCAAAATGGCTCATAGCCGTGAAGATGAAACAGGAATGAAAAAGCACTTGGTGACTTTAAATGAATTAAAAACAAGCTAAATTTAAAACTGCACTGCACTGAATAAGTTGTCCCGTAGAGCTATCTTAATGCGGGTTCTGCAGCACACCTGTATTAAGCACAGGCTCAGCCATTCACTACTTTTTGTTTTAGCCAAGGGGTCTTTTGCCTCTTGAAGGGCCCTATAACTCCATTCCCTAAACACCACTCTCTTTACCCTGCAGCTGTTTCCTAGGCAACCAGTCCAGCCAAATAAAGGAATGAAAGTGGGAACTACAGCATCTCACATGTCTCCCAGGACCTCACCTGTGTTACCACACATAAAAGGAAAGTCCTAGCAAGCGCTGCCCAGTAAGTGGGGCAGCTTAACTACAGCAGCTTTTGATACGCACCATCTGTAGGTCTAGACGTGCGGAGATGACTCAGTGCGGCCAGCTGCCAGCTGTCTGCTGCCACAGAGGGGGTGATGACAAGGTCTGTCAGCACCACACGTCACAGCAGTGTTACAGGAAAGCTGCAGCCCGGGGACGCGAAGCGGGGGACGCGAAGCGGGGCACACGGCTGCCAGAGCCCGCCAACAGCAAAAGTGTACTCACAAAAACAAAAAGTTTTAAAAGGGCAAAGCATGCAAAGTGCTCATCAGGCTGGTCAGACGGCTTTGGCACGCAGGGATTGGGCCTGAGCAACATGGTGACGTTAAACTCTGCGGTCTGGGCTCGGGTGTGACAGTGGTGGACTGGTGCACAGGGTCCTGGGTTCAATCCCTGCATCCTCCCCGCCCCCCAAAACTGTCGTCCTACACAGCCTCTTCACGGTTCCTTCTTCTCACAGTGCCGCTTTCTCCTCAGGCGGCTTTCCCTGTTACTTCTGGGAACCCTGATCGGACCTGCGTGAGCTCTGCCACTGATACAGCCCTGCGGCTGCACGTTCTCTCCCCAGACATAACAACCTGCTCAGCTTGTTGATTACAGACCAGAAATGCTTCACCACAAATGTCTTAATGATTGAGAAAAGCTTAGCACAGCGCCCCTCCCAAAGGCATTTGTATTTAGCAAGGTATAGTATTGCAATTTAATTAAAAAGATGGAATTTCACACTTTAGTAGTAGTTTGGCTGAAACAATTTAGAACTGGGGACAGGTAAAAATGAGAAGGGCCCGGGAAGGGGGTGTAGATGACGACACACACCTTCCTAGCGAAGCCACGCCCGGCAGCCCGCGCTTGGCACGAGCAGATGCACAAACACAGGGAAGAGCAGCCTGAAGGTAACTGAACCGATCTTCACGTACTTAATGTTTTTCCTCTAGAAATACAGGTCGCAGTAGGACTTTATCTGCTGTGCTTTCTGCATTCTTTCTTAGGACACAGGTGCTTATAAATAGTAAACTGGCCCGAAAGAGTGAACAGGTAAAACAAAGAACTTATGAACCAGACAAGGGCACTGAAAATCTGAGGGCCGTACGCGGAGGCTAAGCGCGAGGTCCACTCTAGAGGCCTCCAGCCTTCCCGCTGCCTCCTCCCTTCTAGCCCCTCCCTCGCACTGTGAGCCCCTGCGGTACTCCCTCCCTCCCACTGGATTCCCGCTGTCTTCACTGCGTCTGCCCAGCCGAGGATCCTGAAGCCATTATCCATTTTGTCCATGGTGCTGAATGCGGACGGAGAAAATCACGCATCGGAGAGGAGGGCTGCCGCTGTAAATTCCTAAATTTCAATCTCAGGACCATCACTGCTGCCCAGAAATGACCTGCGTCTCCACATTTCTGTGCTTCTCCACTGTTTGCCGGGACTTCTGCAAATCCTGCATTCTTCTTACAACTCTCAGTCAGTAGGTGCCCAGGTCTACCATGCTGCGAAGAGGTCACGGGAGCGCAACTCTTCACCTGCCCACTGTCGAACCTACGAACTTACCTGCACATACTCATCCACACACCCTACCAGCGCCTGTGCTTCGAAGCCCGTCCTCTCACTTCCTTTGGGATCTTGCCAAATGTTTCTTTGACTTTGCTTCTCATACTGATCTACTTGAGCCTCAAACATGCTTGAATGTGCTTAAGTCTCCGTCACCGACAGCACCACCGCACTACCCCCAGCTGCCCTCACTGGTGTCTCGCTCCGTGCCTGCCTCGTTCTGCCTAAGCTCCACTGCCTGCAGCCTCATCGAGAGCTCCTGGCCTCACCTCCTACAGGTTCTCTCACCCCACCTACTGTGTAGCGTGGCTTCTGACCCAACCACCTCCCTGAAAGAGGGTTTGTGGCTGGAGTCTTTGCTTATACTAAGGGGTATTTCCAAGCCCGCACCTTAACCTCCAGCAGCATTTGGTGTCACTTTTTCAAACACATTTCTTTTGATTTTGGTGACTCCATGTTCTACTCGTTTCTCCACTATCTCTTAAGTTTCTTTCTTCTCTCTCTTTTATCACAGACTTTCTCTTCCTCTGCCATTCATCAATGTTTTGTGTGGTTTTTTTTTTTGTTTGATTTTAGTTTTCTGAGACAAGGTTATGCTATGTAGTCCAGGCTGATCTTGAACCTGACTATGTAGTCCAGGCTGGCCTGGAACTTGTGAGAATTCTCCTGCCTCAGCCTCACAAGTGCTGGGATGACAGGCATGTGCCACCACACTGGGAAATATATGGTGTTTTGAAGGGGTCTCTCTTGAATGTGGCTCTTCGGCATACACTCTCTCCTAAGCCCAACCTGTAAAACAGCCGACAAGAGTCTGAAGGATATTGCTGTTTTTCTAGTTTTCCCTTTAGTTTTCATGCTCAGTGCTCAAGTTCAGTTCCAACTCTTGTACACCTGTATGTTCTCCTGTACGACACACAGGCACATACAAGGCCTTCACACGTGTTCCTGTGCCTGCAGTACTCCAAACCTCTTCCAGTGGCTCCTACCTGGGCTTAGAACTACAACTGCAGCTTGGAAGTCACTTCTGGGACACCTTCCTTGACAAGGTCTTAGACCCTCATTCTGGATCAGGTACTGGTCTTCTGCTTCCTTGGCTCCTATCGAAGCATGAGAACTATCTAGCGAACCTGAGGGGGCGGTGGGACCTCTGCGTTTGTAGCCAGTGAGCCTTCACCTCACAGCAGGCCTCACAGGAGGACCTTCACCTCACAGCAGGGTCTCCACCAGGGGCAGTGTTGTGGAGGACTGAGTCCTTCCCTCACGGGGTCCAAGCAGTGATTCCAGGTGCTTTCTGGAAGAACTGAGGTGAACTGCAGTAGACTCATTTGGAGCTGAAACAGAATTCAAATTCTTGCACGAAAACGGGAACATCCACAGCAGCATTATTCCCAGTACCCCAAAGTGGTAACAACCCAAACACCCATCAGTCCACAAATGGCTAAATCGTGGCATCGTCACACAATGAAATATTTTCCAGCAGTTTAAAAAATGAAGTACTAGGGGCTGGGGATTTAGCTCAGGGGCACAGCGCCTGCCTGGCAAGCGCAAGGTCGTGAGTTCGATTCCGGTCCTGGAAAAAAACCAAAAAAAAAAAAAAAAAGGAAGTACTAATACATACTACAACATGGACAAAACTTGAAAAAACAATGCCAAGTGAAAGAAGCCAGACGTACAAAGCTATATACAGTGAGAGTCTATTAGTATAAAATGTTCAGAACAGGAAGTTCAGAGTGGCAAAAAGTGTATCGATGGTTGCCAGGGGATAGGGAAGGGTGAATTAGGAAGTATGGGGGCCTCTTGTCCATGGGGTGATACAAACACTCAGGAATTCCATATTGGAGATTATTGTGTAATACTGTAAGTCTACTAAAAACTACTGAATTGTGTACTCTAAAATGGTGAATTTTACTTCAAAAGGAAACAAAAAATCTGTAATTGTCAATTATCATCAAACAAATTCAACAGTATATTAAAAACTTGGTTCTAATGTAGCTCCATTTTTTCTTTGCCTTGGCGCTATTACTGTGCAAATCCTATCTTTACGCACTATATATCCCCAACATAGCTTTATAATTGCTGTCTTATTTTAAAAAGAGATACAAACAAACAAAAGCCGTTACCCGATTTACATTTACGTCTGTACCCACCGTTACCAACGCTCCTCCTTCCTTGTGTGGAGTCGGACAGTGCCACGCCATCACTTACCAGTCCTTACTCTTCTTCCTTCCCCTCCCTCTCCACGAGGGGCCTTCACACTGAGCTACATCTACAGCCTTTTGCTTATTTTTTATTCTGAGTCAAGGTCTTACTAAGTGCCTACACTGGGCTCCAACTTTCAGCCCTCTTTCTCAGCCTCCCAGAGTGCTGGGATTACAGGCAGCCACCACTATGCCCGGCTTCATTCTATTTTAATTTTGAGACAGGGGCTCACTAAGTTACCAAACTGCCCCAGTCGGCTGAAGCTTGCTTTCCTTCCGCCTCAGCCTCCTGCACGGCTGGGACGACAGGCACGCACCGCCACAGCCAGCTTCTCTTTCGCTTCTTCGGACTTTCCTGTCTCACCTCTCCTTTAACTTAATCTCCGAAGCGGGTCAGCAGTCAGCTGGACCGCTCTTCTGAAGGACGGCCTTGCTAGGTGTAGAATGCTTGGCTGCAGGTCTCCTGCGGCAGTGGGCCTGTTACCCCATGCTCACCGGCCTCACAGGCCTTCATACCTCAGGTGTTCGCAGCACGGGGGCCCCCACACAGGACAACCGCTGCTTTTCTGCTGCTTTTAAGATTCTCCTTATGTTTTCAACTGCTTGGTTACGATGTGTCTACGCATAGGTTAAGTTCGTTACCATTCCCGAACATCGAACTAATTCATCAAAGTTGGGCTCTCTCTCCCTCCCTCCCGCTCCCTCCCCTCTCTCCTCTCCTGCTTTGGAACTCCCATGTCGTCTGTGGTCTGCCTGATAATGTCCCAAGTGTCTTTTGTGCATTATTTTTCCTTGTGTTCCTCAGACTCAGTAATTTCAATTAACATGTCTTTCAGCTTACTGGTTCTTCCACCCGTTTTTCATTTCAGCTATTGAGCTTTATAACCAGAATTTCTGTTTTTAGAAATAATTTTGCTCTATTAACCTCGTGTGAGAAGCTGTTTTCGTATTTTCCTTTGTTTCCACATGGCTTCCTTTATTTTTGAAATATAACATCTGATTCCAATTCTTTGTCTAGTAGTTCCAATGTCTGGGCTTCCTCAGGGACAAATTCTATTGTTTCTATTTTGCCTACGTATCTGCCATACTTTGTTTCCCCGAGTGTCTTTAGTTAAAGACTGAGAATTTTAAAAAATATAATGTACTTTTTCAAAGATTCCTATGGACACAGTGTTCCCCAGCTCTTTCCTTTTATTTTTTTCAGCCTTTTATGACCCTCAACGGACATCAGTGCCTCAGGTACCGCCTATAAAGCCACACAGCTGACTGCCTGATTGTTTTCATTGGTTTCAACAAATGCCCTGGAAATAGGAAAAAGCAAGCTTTGCACCTGGCCAAATAAACTGTGAAAATGAAGTGTTCAGTGAGCTTCCTGACAAATCAAAATAGTACTAGTTCTCTGGGGACAGGCCTCTGAGGAAGTACGAAGCCCCCTGCTCTCTGAATCGGCTGTGCCTGCTGTTTTTTCCCTACCTATCACCGTTTTGAGACTACTGGTTTTCAAGGCAAGCAGGGAAAGGGAGCTGGGACTAGCACAATTTAAACTGTCACAAACCTTGTCATTGTTAATGAACCTCCAGGTGATATTCTTGAATAAATGCTTTTTGGATTATTATCAGTCTTTAGTTAATGTCCAGAGTTCTAATAAAAAATTAATGTGGTAATTTCTGCCAATGTTCTTGCTGTTTTTATTGAGCAGATTTTCAGAGGTCCTTACTCTGCTATTCTGGAAGTTCAGCCCAACAGGTCACAAGTTTAACCTTACTTTGCCACTAACTCAGTTAAATTATTAATCTTCTAAGTCGGCTTCAGCAAGAAAATAAATACAACCTACCTTTTAGGTCTGTGTGAGAGTAACTAAGATGAGATACTACCTGTAAAGTAAATGTAACTGTAGTTACTGAATAATCATTACATGCTTTTTAGAGTGAGAATTGTGTGTGTGCCTGAGTGTGTATGTGTGAGAGAGCGAGCGAGAGCTTAATTTAGGACAGTAATGAAATTCATACTTCAAAATAAAAAAGGATGACATCTGATGGTTATTAAGGCTGCTAGTCATAAGAAATACTCAGGACACTACGACTGTCAAACTGCCTGGGTATGACATTTGGTTAGAGACTATATACAGTACAAGGCAAGTTCAGACTTGCTGAAATAAAAGCTCTGGGGATGGGCTTTAGAGGAACAGCAATGTCAGAACCGGGGTGGAGGGTGCTTTGCTAATGTAATAAAACCACAGAGTGTTTTATTAGGTAGCAAGTAAGTAAAAACACTGGTCATTAACCTTGTAATTTTCTTTTCTCTTATACTTTACTGGCCGTTCCCTGTATCTTTATTTAAAAGGTAACTATGACCAGCTGTTAGTAAGCAGGACTGTAGTTCAGAAGTCCTGTCTCGCTTTACACCCAACACTGCCTTCTCAGTAGAAGATGCCCTCTCAGCCTCTGCTCTCTAACCTGGCCTTGGGTCTAATTCTATGAAGACACTAAACCCTGCCTAGCAGGGAGTTTCTACTCTGAAATCCGCTTTACTGACATGTACAACGTGGTGCCAGGACCTGTCTTTACGACTCCACCAATCACTGAAGCCCTAACAAATAACGCACGGAGGACTCCTTGAAGGAAAAGGGTACTAGCGTTCAAACTGCCCGCACAATGCGAAGAAAATATGTGGAAGGACATTGTTATACTACTCGGACTTGCACAGTCTGGCTAAGCAGGACTGAGGTGAATGGGGAGCAGGGTTGTAGTTTTCACTCTATCCTACCTGAGTACAGATAAATTAATACAAACTTCCCTTAAAAATAAAACAGGATGTTTTACATTTTAAAATTTAAAAATGTTTATAGACTAGGATTATACATCAAAGTGCTACTTCTATTTATATTACACACTGTGAGATCTTCCAATCATGTATGAATATAAGTACATGCTTTGGCTCTAAAATAAATTAAGAATATGTCAAAGAAATCAGACTGAGCTAAAGTAAATCAAATAGAGAGCTAACATGGAACTGAAATTACAATGTCTATCAGGTATCATAAGACACTGTACAGGATTGCCATACCTAGATCATATTGGCTACATTTCTTCTCTCTGGTGGATTTAGCAGAAGAAACTCACTTATTTCACCTAAATAAATAACCTCCATGTTTTATCAGTAGGATTGAGATGGTTTAAGACAAGTGATGGGGGATAAAAGAGAATAAAAGTCAAATTTTGGTAGTTCAAATAGTTTGTGTAGGCAGAAAATAACTGCAGAATTATTTGTAAAGGTATTTTAACAAAAAGGCTAAACTTTTAACGGCTCACCTATGGACAATGAGCAAGAAAGAAACCAGCAATGTGGAAGACAAGAGCAGCTCTGTCATAGCTGGTGTGGCGGCAGCCACTGTAATCCCGGACTTGGAAGGGTGAGGCAGGAGGGTCACTCCAAATTCAGTGTCAAGCTGGACTACACAGTAAATTCAAGGCCAGCCCGAACTATATAGTGAGACCCTGTCTCAAAAAACAAACAAACAAACAAACAGACAAACAGCAGCAAAAATAAAAGCAGTCACAAAGTATGAGAATTTGGAGCTGGAAGGAATCTCAGAGTTCATCCCCAAACTAGGACTCAGAGAATGCTGAAGCCCAGAGAAACTAAATAATAAATACAAGTGTACAAGTAACTAGCAGTCCTGGGACTAAAACCCAGGTTTCTACTACCTACTTTAAAATTATCCCTACAACATGGTATTCATTTCCCAAACACCATTTACTGAGGAAAGGAAGTGCACAGTACTCCCCAAAACACTTTGAGAACATTCAGATTCATACATATCAAGCAGATTTAATTCGAGTTTTGTAAGCACAGTGAGAGCGAGTGTGAGAGGAACTTTCATGCGCGGTTAAAAAAGTGCAAAGGAGATTATCCTTGCGTTGCTCTCACAGGCTGACTCTGGGGCAGCCTCTTCCCACAGCAGCCAGTCTTGCCTAAACGCTCAAGGGATACCTCATTCCAAGCTCCTTCACCTTAAAGAAGCATCCCGACTTCTTTCTCAAGAATAAACCAGCTGTTTAAACTCCTGTCCTACTTCCAAACAACTCTGGCTACTTCTAGTCATCAAACTGAGCGTGCAGCCGGGCGTGCCGGCAGACGCCTGTAATCCCAGCACTCAGGGGTTGAGGCAGGAGGAGCTCCTTGAGTTTGAGGCCAGGCTGGGCAACACAGTGAGCTCAAGGCCAGAGTGAACTACACAGCGAGGCCCTGTCTCAGAGATACAAGAACAAAATAAGCATTTATATTAGTCTCATTTGGCCCAGAGAATGTGCACTAACACCTTCTCAGAAAGGAATCTGTAAAGCCCCAATAAATAAAAAACTTTCCTGAGTTTAGCAAAAGTTCTATTTTATGATCTTCTGGTTTATCAAAATAATTGTTTTCTCAGCTAGTTTATATGCCAATATTAAATAGCCTTAAATCATTTCCCTAGTAAATTTTATCCCTTTAATTTATATAATTACATTAATAACTTTGATATTAAGTCATATTCTAAACTACTTGGTCAGACATCAGTTATCTTAAGTGGGAGGCTCTGGATTAAAATCCAGGGCATAACTTGTTACAGACTTAACTTCTGTGTACCGCAGTCTCCCCAAATGTAAAAGGGCATAACAACAGAAGGATCTCACAGTATTATACAGATTAAGGTAAAGAATATATAACGCACTTAAGACAAATGCCTGATGCAGAGTAAAAACTTGATAAATGTTAGATATTGTTAAAGGTACTGTTATTTCACTTAAGATACGGGCTTTAACTTTAAAAAGGAAGCAGTGTGTAGAATTTAATCTTCCTCTTAAATTCTTTATGTTCCCTGCTTTCTCAGATGGAAAAATAATAAACCTGGGTTCAGTTTACATAGGCCCACTGTTTCTCTTAAAGAGAAACAGGACTTGAAGAGCCTGCAGCCTTGCAAATCCGAGGTGAGCAAGTTTAGCACTGAGACAAGGGTTTCCTCTGTGCCATCAGTGTGCCCGCTGGTTACAGAGAGGATGGCTTGCCATGGGGAGAGCTCTGGGGAAAGACCCAAGTTCGGATTCTGATAGCTGCTCTTCCACGTAACCTTAAAGAGGAGTTCATACTCTTACTGCAGTTACATTTGGCTTCAGACTGGAAGTGTATGGTGATAGCTCCTTCACCTTTCAACATCGAAAACATTAGCTAAGCTTTTGCACAAATACATAAACGCAATCTCTCATTAATTAGCTTGTATTAGCTGTAGGCACAATCTCATAAGCAGAGAGATGGTGGTCGAGGGAAACCACACATTAAAGAAAGTCTCCGCTGAATTTGAAAAGCCTGACACCACACCATTAGAGAATTTCCTGTCCAAGTCTGGTAGTTCTATACCAAGCTTTCATTCAGCAAACACTTACTGAACACACACTCTGCAATACGAGTAAATCTGAAGAAGAACATAGACTCGATCCCTGTATTTCAAGAAAACAAGATGCATATCCACAGAAAGCTTAAAAGCCTAACTCCGTAACTACACAGCAGGATGTGGGAACTATACGGCCTCACAGAACTAGGAAATGAGATCAGCTCTCTGTCCACAATCCTGGTGTTCTTGTAATTTTCAGCAAGTACTGTCACTACTTTAGGTGTACTACATTATTTTACAAGCAAAGTATTCCCTAAAAGCCTTCTGATAAACCTTCACAACAGTTTAAGCTAGTCTACTGAGTAATTTAGGTACAATTTAGGTACATTTAAAATGTACAGTTCAAGGAGTTTTGACAAATCAGAATGAGATGGCTGTATGTATTTGTTAAGAAAATTTCAAGGCAAGATGGAAAACATTTATAAATGTCAGATGATGGACTTGTCAACATATAAAGAATTCAGTAATATGGCAACTTGATTTTGTAAATAGTCAAGAGATTTAGACAGACCAAAGGTGGCAAATAAGTACATGAATATATATCCACATCGTTAGACATTGGAGAAACCGTACTGAGACCTCCATATACTGCCCCCATACCACTTTAGAATGGCTAAAACTAAAAAGTCTGATAATACCACATATTGGTCAATGTAGTAACAGCTAGAATTTTCATGTTTTTCTGATGGGAACACAAAATGATACCGCCACTTTAGAAAGCAGTTTAATAATTGCTTATAGATTTAAACATACTCAATCTATGACCAGACATTTTCACTTCTAGGCATTAACAAAGGAAAAATGAAAACATGCTAACTACGCAAAGACCTATCCACGAATGTTAACAGCAGTCTTATTCGTAATAAGAGTGTGCGATTACATTATATAAAATTATGGGCAAAAGTTTACTGATAGCAGCTCCATCTTGGGAGCTTAGGGGAGGGGACTGACTGCACAGGAGTCTGTGGGACAACGTAAGACAGGGGACCAGGGTAATAAATACTTATTTCCAAAGCCCTCCGTAGCAGATGTCCAATGGCTCATGGAAAAAAAATTGCCAGCGGATGTTCAACTGTCCTTGGTACGTCTGGACAGACAGCTAAGAACCGCATCGTCTCAACGATTTATAGGCCAAAAATACATTTAAGTCTTCGTGCCTTTTCCTTTCACTTTTTACGTATGCACTCACAGCACGTCGCAAAACAACCAAGACCATTACAAAATACAATTCTTAGAAAACCAGTTAATAAAAATCATACAAAATAGCATCAGCAAGTTCTCCAGGTCTGTCCCCAGCTTCCCTTCTCTTCTCACTCTGCAGTCTTTCTAGGCAATCTCATGTGTGCTGACCGCCGAGAAGCCACGACTCACACATTCACCTCTAGGAAGATGCCTGCCTGCAGCTCACTTAATATTTCTACTCAGACGCCTTACACGTACCTCAAACTTAACACAAAATGAACTTATTCTCTGTCCTCAACGGCAGACGGCACATCCAGTTATCCTCAATGCCTTCCTCCTCACAGCTCCACCCCAAGCCACGAGGCCAGGTGGACTCTACCTCCTGCACAAGTCCGTCCCGTACTCTACCTACACACGAACATCCCAGTCCAGGTCAGGTCCCAGCACTAAACGCTTACCCCTCCCAATCTCTCCGTGGACACACTGCACAGTAACTTTTTAGAAGTGTGTGGGTTTGTCACACTGCCGCAAACCCTTCAGTGCTTTCCTGTTTCTCTCAGATCAAACTCAGTCATGGCCTACCAGGCCCTGTACCTATGCTTCTTCAGCTGTATCTCCTCTCCTCTCTCTCTACCCCTTTCCCTAATTTTTTCTTTCTCTTTGGAGACAGCCTTCTCTATGTAGTTCAGGTGGCCCTCAATTCACTGTGTAACCCAGGCTTGCCTGGAACTTGCTGTATCCTCCTACCCTCGCCACCAGAGGGCCAGAGCCACAGAAGTGCCCCACCCCCGGCTGTCTACCCCTTTCTCTACACAAGTCAGCACCACTGGTTTTCTTCAGTTCCTAAATGCACAAAACTCTCCCACCTCAAGGCCTCAACACGTTATTCCTCATGCACGAAGCACCACTTCCTGCTCATTTCTTGCTAACTCCTACACTTTCTATCACCCTTGAAGCATTGTTTTCTTACGGAAGACGTCTCCTTGTACCAGGCTTCCACCGAACTACCTCTCCTTTCACAGCACTTGTGGTAACTGTGCTGGCTCTCATTATTTACCTGCTGTTTCTTTTCCTGCTGGACTACGCGCTGAACGTGTAGTTAGCGTTTATTTACCAATATATGTGCAATGCCTACACAGTGCCCAGTACATGATGTCCTCGTACGTATTAAATTGAACTTTGTCTGCTCTACAGAATTTTGTGCCTCCCTGAGCACAGTGGCACATGCCTGTAAACCCAGCTACTCAGGAGGCTGAGACAGGAATATCACACATTCAAGGCCAGCCTGGGCATCTTAGCAAGACCTTGTTTCAAAATACAATGATAAAGGCTGGGAATTTCTCTCAATGGCAGAGTGCTTGCCTAGCATGTGCAGGCCTTGGGCTCAATCCCCAGTGCCACAAAAAAATAATAATTATTATTTTTATGCATATTAGTTGAGGCCCTACATGCTATGACAGAACATTCCCCTAAAACCATGTGTCGGAAACTTCACTGCACCAGTGTTGGCAGGTAGGGCCTACAGGCAAGTTTTTAGACCATGAAACAGCTGCCCTCAGAAACTGATTCTAATGTCACTATGAAAAGGGTCCCGGAGTGGTTCACTGCCTCCTGCTCTCCCACCATGCGACGATGCCATGTCCTCTCCCTCCGAAGGATGCAGCATTGAGGCACCATCTTTGGAAACAGACCGGTCCACACGTGCTGATGCCCTTCTTGGGCTTGCCAGTGTCTAGAACTCTGGGAAATAAATTTCTACTCTACTTAAATCACCCAGTCTCAGATAATCTGCTAAAACATCACAAAACAGACTAAGACACAATATTTGATCATATTCTTCTCTAAAGAGATCCAAGATAAATTAGGAAATATAGCCTTCCCCAATCTGCCAGGTGAGAAAGGGATAATTTAAATGACAGCCTTCCGCGGCCACTGACACTATTAGTTAATTACCTTTCTGAGAGAAGGGAAATAGAAAAATGTAGAACTGAGTATCTCAATAAGGTAGTAAAACAAGTAACATTTTATTGATGTATCCCAGTAATAGTTGTGAATCCCGGTAATTTCTCATTTACCTCACAGAATGATGATGTTCCTCAAGTAGACTCAGAAAAGCATTTTTAACATGGCCAGCCATCTGATACATGTCCTGGGGAATATGCTGGTTCTCAAACGACTAAGCTGGCTCCTAGGACAGTGAGTGTAAATATAGACTAGAGAGAAACTAATTTCTTTTTCCTGCTTGTGAAATAAATTTGAAGAAAAAGGAGTTAACGATTAATGCCTGAACCCGTGCTCAGTAGCAGATGCTCATGTAGCCAGGCCCCAGAAAATGGGCCACATTTGTAGAAGTAAAGCTTTAGAAATGGGTCTGTACAAGGTCACGTCCCGAGGGGGCTCCTGGGCAAAGCAACAAGGTCTATCATGGGGATCAAGGCTGTTCTGCTACCTCTGTAAAAACAGAAATGTTAGAGCTGGGCATGGTGGAGCACACCTGTAATCCCAGTACTTGGGAGGCTGAGGCAGGAGGATCATTGTGAATTCAAGGCCAGCCTGGGCTACAAAGTGAGCTCAAGGCCAGCTTTAACTGCTTAGTGAGACCCTGTCTCAAAAAGACAAAAAACAAAACCAAAACCAAAATCAAAACCAAAACCCAAAACCCAAAACCAAAACAGAACAAAAACCCCAGAAATATTGGGGCTGGGGATATAGCTCAGCAGTACATCTCCTGCCCGGCAAGCGTGGGGTTGTGAGTTTGATTCCCAGTACCAAAAAATAAAAATAAATGAAAGAAACGAATACTACCTCTATTTTTAAAAAAACTTTACAGAAAAAAGGTAGAACAACTTCATAACAAAATAGGAGAATAACCATAGTTACTACATTTAGGAATGTTTTCTCTAGCTCTGTTAGATATGCTAACGGTATTTTGATCAGGACTGCCTTAAATCTATATAACAATTTTGGGAGTATGGCCATTTTCACTGTTGGTTCTGCCTATTCATGTGCAAGGTATATCTTTCCATTTTCAGAAATCCTCTTCAATCTCCTTTTGCAGAGTACTGCGATTTTCAATGTACAGATCTTGTTAAGATTCCTAAGTGTTTGTTCTCTTTGGATGCTACTGTGAAGAGTGTGGTTTCCCTAATCTCTCTCAGTGAGTTTGCTGTTTGTGTACAGGAATGCTATTGCTTTCTGAGTATCCAGCCATGCAACTAAATTTGGTTATTAAATCTAGAAGTCTTTTTGTGGAGTTTTTGGGGTCTTCTACATAGAACTACCTCTAGTTTTAAAACAATCAGTTCCTTTATGTCTACTGCTTTTTTTTTTTTGATCAGATGGTAGAGAACATCATCAAATAGCTTCAAGATTTTGGCAAGATCCAACTTAATGATCTATAATATTAAAACCAACAAGGTAGCCTAAAGTCTCTTCCTCTTAAGATTAGTGGAAGACTCAGGCATGTAAGATAGTTGTGATGGAAAGTCACTTCTTTTCTACCCTAAATGTAAAGGTTAAGGTTACTAAAATTTTTAACTTCTATGTGAACAGCACCTAAGGATCCACCTTCTATTACAAGGCCTGGTACAGGACAAGAATTTTGTGAACTGAGCCCGAAGGATCACTCCTTTGCCAGAAATGTATCTGTATTAAATACTATGGACTGCCAGGTGTGGTGCTGCACACCTGTTTCCCCAGCACTTGGGAGGCTGTGGCACGGTAAACATACCATGAGCTTAACATCAGCCAGGCGTACACAGTGAGTTCAAGGACAGCCTGAACTGCATAACAAGAGCGCTGTCTCAAAAACAAAACAAAATAAAAATAGAGACTATGCATTGTCCTGGAAAAAAATTTACTCTAGTAGAAGAAAAGGTTTTGGGAACAAATTTAATGTGATAAGGAAGACTTGATCATTCATCATAGAACAGGAATGGTTCTGAGGTGGTGGCAATATTATGGTGCTGCTCCAGTCAGGGTGCAAAATAAAATAGAAATTGTGAGCCGGGCGTGGTGGCGCACACCTGTAATCCCAGCACTGGGGAGGCTGCAGCAGGAGGATCACATGAGTTTCAGGCCAGCCTGGGCTACAAAGGGAGTTCAAGGCCAGCCTAAATTGCATAGCCAGACCCTATCTTAAAAAAAAAAGGAAATTGTTCTTCCAATCAGTAGGAAACAATGCAGTTAACTGCCATACTTGCAGGATATTAGTGTACCAACATTTAACCCGAGGAAGCAGTAGTGGGACCAGCAGTAACTAGCGGTACTGACTGAGGGAAGACAGCACTAATCCCTGGCGGTACTCAGTGGCACGACAAGGTCAGACCAAACTTGTTCTCCCTCAAACGTAACTGGGGAGAAAGCATGACTTTTCTGGAGGCTGGGGTTTTGTATTAGTGAAGAAATTCCTAAGTCAACTAGATACAGGTCACATTTACAGAACTTTAATACCAGATAATAAACATATAAGGAAAAAAAATCCTTTATAAAAGATGGAACACTTAAAGATAAATTAACTTTAATATATTTAAGTAATTTTAATTAAGTAATATGATCCAAATTATTCCCCTAAAAATGTGGAAAACATTATTTGTGAATAGTACAAATGCCGACTTTTGCTTCCTATCTTGGCAGGCCTGAAATGTCTTGGTAAGACACATGACATTCAAATTGCACAGTGTAATGTAAGTATAAAGACTGTTTCTTAGGAGTTGAGATATAAAGGAACTAAGAAAGGAGATTTTTTTTCCCTCAAAAAGATGTCTGAAAACACTTGAACAAAAACTTCAGGGATTGCTCAACAAGCAGTGTAAGAGAAATAAGCTTGGTGAGGCTGTGGGTAAAGGCTACGAGTAGAATACCACTCATCTGCAATGAAGTATTCTACTCTATAGGGTGTAACGATTAAGGAAAACTTGGCAATGAGAGCTGAAGCACCTAGCTAATAAAATGCGTCCCTTTCATTTCATGTATGGTTTGGCGAAACCTGCGATCACCAAGGTCAGAAAGGGTACTGGACTTCCTCCAGTCATCTCTCACCAATGATAAATTACTTGCCTTGCTTTCTTCTATGCACATACTTTTAAAACTAGAATTTGAGTATGTACTATATGGTTTTGCTACAAATACTCGAAAGGTGCAAGAGGGTATCATGTAGCATGATAAATAAATTTCCTGCCAATACCTGGCCTCCTCTGGGCTGGGGATATAGCTCAGTGGCACAGTGCCTGCCTGGCAAGTGCAAAGTCCTGAGTTTGATTCCTGGTACAAAAAAACCCCCAGAAGCCTGGCCTCCAACTCAGCTGCCCAGCTCTCTTCCCTGAAGCAGCAGCCACTGTCACCACGTCTTGTATGGCTTCACAGAAGACACGCTTGCATGCGCATATGTGTATCCCGGGTTTTGAAAAAGACTGACGGTCATGATGTACTTTATAATAATTTTTTTCACCTTGTTTTCCAAAATCCACTGCAATCTACATGCCAGTTTAAGAAAAAAGAATTTTTTTTTTTTTTAATATCCTTGTACCCTTTCTAAAAATCTCTTTGTCTCCTGAGGTAATCAAGCATCTTGACTTTGTACTTACTAATTTGCTTGTAGTTTTACTGTAATTGTTCCCTAAGTAACATGTTAAGTTCTGTGTTTGACTTTTATACAAAAGAATCTTACTGTATGTTTTCTTCCATAATTTGCTTTTCTTGCTCAACATGTTTACTGAGATTCATTAAACTACTGCATGTAACTAATTTATTCATTTTCATTGCTGTATTGTAATTTAAAATTAAATCAGTCTACTCTTCACATTGGAATTTTTAGCAGGCTGTTGCTTTTTTTTCTTGATTATAAATGGCACTACAAATATTTTTGTCTCAGGAAAAATAAGCAACAGTTTTTCTAGAATCTACTAACAAAACTGCTAGGTAAGACGCATACACATTTACTAGGTAACACCGAATTGTTTTTCAGAGGGATTGTACCAATGCACTTTTTTGCCAGCAGTATGTAATGTTCCGCCTGCTCTGCATCCTCACCGACACCTGATACTGTCCACACCTTGCTGTTTTTCTTAACTGCTAAGGAAAACCTTGACTGTTAGTACCTGTAGAGCTCTCTCCCTTTTTTAAATGACTTCATAGCATTCTAGCATATAAACCATATTTACATAGCTTTCTAATGAAGCAACTCTAATTTTCACTTAACTAGATCATTAATCCAGTTTATTATTTCAAACAATATTGCAAAAGACAGATAACCTTATGTATGTTATGAAATCCATTTCATACGTAAAAATATGCTTGCAGAATAAATTTCCAGCGATAAAATTTCCAATCTTAAATCTGCACGCGGAGCGGGTGGCACAGACGCAGAGCCCGGCCGCCGCGACCTCGCTCTGCTTGCTGCAGGTCTTCTCCCAACAGAGAGCCCAGAGCAAAAAGCAGACCTCTCAGGAAGTGAGGGAAAAACTGAGAAGACTCCACCCCATTCTGTCCAAAGGAAGGAGCAGAAAGTAAACAAACATCTTTCAGCGACTGAAATCCCAGGCGGACCAGAGAGGGGCTTGCGCAGCTCCTTCGGCCAGCTCTTTAAAAAGAAGTCCAGTGGGTCAGAATACAGGGAAAAGCTAACAAGAACCCGTTAATGGGTCCTTCCCCACCAAACAAGACTTCTCCGGAAACCCACTTGCTCTTGCAAATAACCTTGACCAAAGAACAGCTGTGTAAAACATACTTAAAGTTGTATTCTCAAGTGGTAAGATGAAGATTTAAAAAGCTTCTATATACCTGTGTAGGAATACACACACACACACGCACACTCACACAAATCCCTGAAAACTAATATAAATACATATGAAACTAAATCAACATGTAAGACACTGAAGAAATGAAGATTAGTCTACGGTTAAGACCTGACTTTTTGAACTTCAACACCTGGGAAAAGGGAAACAAAGACTTTTCACATCATTACAGGAAAACACAATAAATTTGGAGGAATAAGTGTTTATAAGAACGGCAAAAAGGAGTATGTGCATTTAAAACGTTAATAGATACTTAACAATTATTCTCCATGGATGCTATATTAACTTATCTCTGATCAGCAATTAATTCCTCAAATCTTCACCAAGACTTACCAAACTTTTTGATCTGTGGCAATATATAAGAAAAATAGTGTATTATGGTAGTTTTAATTTATATTTGTAGCACCAGAGAGGCTTAACAACTTAAAGGGGATCTGTAGAACCTTTACTATACCCACTTGTTCATATTCTTGTTTTCATTGTGTTGTTGGTATTTTCTTTACTAAATAAGATAGCTCTTTAATCACTTATCTATAATTTGAGCTATAAGTATTTTTGTACTTTGTCAGTATTCTTTTATTTACGGCAGACTTCTTGTATTATTATTACTATTATTACTGTCATGTTGGGCATCAAACCAAGCAATCAGGCATGCTAAGCACTTGTTTTACACCTGAGCTACCCATCACTAGCCACTAGAAATTTTACTTTTATGTAAAGCTAACTTTAACAGTATTTCTATGGCTTCTAGATTTTTGTGTCAGACCTTTTTTTGCAAGGATCTATTCTTACTCCAATATTAAGTTGCTTGTGCTTTGCTCTAGGTCTCTTTTTCTGTGCACATATAAATACAGCAGTTAGACTGGCCTGCGCTAAGGGATGAAGTTCTTGGTTTCCGTTCTAAGTAGGGCTTCTCACCCTTAGCGTTACATTGTGGATCAAGTCATCCTTCCTGGGCTGTCCTGTGCACTGTGGGAGGTCTCTACCCACCACAAGCCAGTGAGCAGGTTCTCTTGCCCCCAACAGTTGCTAAATGAAAAATATCCTGGAGACACTGCCAGGCTTCCAAAGGATGGCTGGCTAAAAACGCTGCCGGTGAGAAGTCCTCTCTAAAGATCAGGTACCTTAGTGTTTTCTTCTAACCCGAGATGATCAGGCTTAAAAGGAACACCCAATTACATTTACAAGTACAAAAAAGTGTTTCTCATACAGTGTGTCTACTTTCTTTTGGAGTTTAGTATTTTGGATTACCAAGTAAACATCTAGAGTTGCTGCTTCCCTTCCACAGTTCTACCTCTAGCTCTGTGCGAGCTTAAGTGAAACCATTACCTGCGTCCAGTGGAACTGCGAAGCCTGCGGCCTGCGGCCACAGTGCAGAATGCGGACAGGGGCACGCAAGCAGAAGCTAATTCACGGCGCTTCATTCACTCTCGCCTAAAAGGGGCTTTCTCTGTAACCTCCAAAGATAAAGTCACTGTTCCAAAATGGCACTTCCCCTAAGAGCTCTTCACCCACAAAACAGGTACGCAGTTACAATAATAAAGGGTAGGTGGTAATGCTGCAAGAACAGATACACATAAATTAATGCAGAATCACATATCCCAAAACAGGGCAAGAACACATAAAATGACATTACAAATAGGTGGAAAGAACAGATTATTCTGCAAACTGTTTTGGATAATTGCGTTATTATTTAGAAAGAATTAAAGATAGATTCCTACTTAATGGTTTGCACCAAAATAAAATGACAGATGAATTTACATTAAGAATAAAAATGGTAAAATAAAAAGAAAGGAAAATACTCTAATTGATTGTATGGTCTTAGGAATGAGCAATCTATCTATCTATCTATGTATCCACACACACAAAGTCAAGACTTAAAGAAAAAGATTCTAGTTAAAATACAGAAGTAAAAAAATACTTTCAGCACAATATACACAAAAGGGTAGTATTTTTTTAAAAAATGAGTTCAAACAACTTGAAATGAAATGTCAAACTTTAGAAATCAACCAAGGACATGAAGAAGCAACTCATATAAAATAGCATTTGGAACATCAAAATACACATTTTTTATTTTTTTATTTATTTTTATTTTTATTTATTTATTTTTTTTCCAGTACTGAACTCATGACCTTGCGCTTGCCCGGCGGGCGCTTTGCTGCTGAGCTAAATCCCCAGCCCAAAATACACATTTTTTGGAAGTTCACTATCTCTAGTATCAAAGAAAAGCGGATCAAAACCAGATTTCACTTTTGACAATTAATTTGGAATAACCTAAAACAAACAAAAAACAGGTTGGGAAATGCAGTAAAACACTCTCCTGTAGGAACATACATTTTTATATATAGTCTGCAGGACAACTGGGCAACTTACTAAAACTTTTAAAAATGTTCATGTCTTCCAAGCCAGTATATGTAGGAACTCAGAAGCTGGGAGAGAGCATTTCAAACTATCACGGAAAAATGGACTAGTTAACAAGGAGCAACTGGCTATGGTCAGGAAAGAACAACGATGGGTATTTTAGATTATTTCTTTCAAATTATGGGTAAAAAATTCAAAATGCTTCACAAAGCTGAATGTGAAAAGGAGAACCACAAACTTAAAGAAAGTCTTTTTAAACTAAGACATAAAATCCTGAACCTAAAAGGAAATAAAATTTATTCATAAATTTTTTAACATCTTTATGTCAAAAGAAACCATAAACAATATTGAAAAATAGATTTGAAAGCCAACGTTGTAAGACTGAAGAAAATATTTACAACTATACAATATCCAGAATACATGATTAGGTATTAAACATCAATAAGAAAATATTTAAAATCTCAAGTATAAAAAAGAAGATAAAACATAAGTGGCCAATAATATGAAAAGATGTTCAACCTAATAATAAATACAAATTAAGACAAAATACTATTTTTGTGCATAAAACTGGAAAAATATGAAGATACTGTCCAGTAGTGGAAAAGACATGACAAACGAACACACTGCTGGCAGGTGGGAGGAAAGACTGCTAGCCCTTTGGGAGAGCAACCCGTGGTGGTGACGACAGTGAAAGCAGCAGCAATGTCAGCTAACTCTTACCCAGTGCTCCCATGTCCCAAGTATGATTCTAAGTCCTTTAGATATATTAGCTCAATTCATCTTGCTACACCCTCTGAAGGAAGCGCTATTATTCTTCCAGTTCAGAGAGGAAGAACTTACGGCACACCGATACCGAGTAGTATCTTACACAGAGGTGCTGGATCCAGGGAGACTGGCTCAAGAATCTGCGGTAGTACCTGCTATGCTATAGGACCTATTGCCACAGCTACCACAGAGGAACACTGCTTAGCTTTCCAGTGAAGACATCTGACAGCTCAATTCCTAAAGACGCAGCCAGCCTCTAGCTGTCAGTGGGGGATAAACCCTCAGGGTTACCTCATCTTTTAAGACTTGGCACCCTTCTTCCCAGACAGACCCTGGCCAATAACTGAAGTACCAGGGCCTGAACACTTCTGCCCAACACTGCCATTCCTGTAACAGGCCATCATCACGCCAGTGTGTCCACTAAGCCAGCTGAGACTGTCAGATCCAAGTCACCGTCTGACCGCTTTTCCGGCCCCACTTCCGACCTCTTGTTTTTCACAGGATCTGGCCCTTGTGAACAGCCTGCTGTCCGCTGTCCTAACTCCATCCCATATCAGCTTCCCAGAGGAACTGATACAACTGCCTTCTTTTTGTTCTTTTTAAAAGTATGTTTTCCTTTTCTTTCAAAGTCACCTAATGGAATTTAAAATGCATATACTTTTCTGCTCAGCAATTTCACTGTTACAAATGTAACCCAGGAGACAACCTGCACATCTGGAAAAATAGGCATCAAGGCGTTCACTGCACCGTTACATGTAACAGGGAGAACCCTAAACACTTGTCAAGAGGGGGCTGGTTAAATAAACTATGGTGCATGCAGAGCACAGAGCACTAAGAATGTGGTTATTAACTGGGCAGGATCTCTAAGACACTGTCAGGGACACAAGCAAGTATCACGATATCCACGCACAGGAAAACATGAGTGGTGACTTCTGGAAAGAAAAACGGAGAGATGGGATTAGGGGAAACAGCAGCAAAAAAGTCCCACGTTTTTTCTTTTCACTTTAAAATTTAGAACGCATTCATATATAATAGCGCCTCGATATCTGAGGAATCTTATTCCAAGTATGCCTATTCACTAAATTTATTTCAAACTGGCAAATCAACAGTTGTAGCACTTTTGTGGTCATTTGAGGACGTAACACGTAGAGTGGCAAAAATTCTGAGTTACTTGACACACACTCCCAGCTGGGGTTGAAGTGATGCTGTCTTTTCTTCACTATGTAATTTGTATCTGTCATTTTTTTTTTTTTTAATTTTAAAGAGTAAGAGAAGGATAACAATAATGGGGGGGGGGCTTACCAAATTACAGACAAAGTGGTAGGAAATTATCAATGGTTATTGTTTTACATATTGTTATCTATAAGATAGTTTCTCAGGAAAACAAAT